>NC_064571.1:55949675-56252706 GCF_937001465.1 Orcinus orca
GCAGAACCCAGGGCACGCAGATCCAATACTGCCTGGTTCAGGTTCTTCTCCCTAAGAATGGCGGCTTCCACAGTGTCCTCCTGGGTTTTACCAGACTCATCTCGAGAAGACTTCCGCACATCCTAGAAAAGGGCACGGCCGCAGCACTGGTTTTGCATTTTCAAGAGACGTTGGGCGCCCTCACACTTCTCCTCAGCCAATTGGTGAAAAAAGTGGTCTACGCTGTCCAGAGTCACGTTGTTGCTGTCAAAATAGAAGCCCAGAGAGAGCCGTGTGGCTGACAGGGTCTTGGTGCTGCGGCCAGGTGTCAGGCCTGTGCCTCTGAGGTAGAAGAGTAGAGTTCAGGACACTGGTCCATCAGAGACCTCCCAGCTCCATGTAATATCAAACAGCAAAAGCTCTCCCAGAGATCTCCATCTCAACGCTAAGACCCAGCTCCACTCAACGACCAGCAAGCTACAGTGCTGGACACCCTATGCCAAACAACTAGCAAGACAGGAACACAACCCCACCCATTAGCAGAGAGGCTGACTAAAATCATAATAAGGTCACAGACACCACAAAACACACCACTGAACGTGGTCCTGCCCACCAGAAAGACAAGATCCAGCCTCATCCACCAGAACACAGGCGCTAGTCCCCTCCACCAGGAAGCCTCCACAACCCACTGAACCAACCTTAGCCACTGCAGGCAGACACCAAAAACAATGGGAACTACGAACCTGCAGCCTGCGAAAAGGAGACCCCAAAACACAGTAAGTTAAGCAAAATGAGAAGACAGAGAAACACACAGAAGAAGGAGCAAGGTAAAAACCCACCAAACCAAACAAATTAAGAGGAAATAGGCAGTCTACCTGAAAAAGAATTCAGAGTAATGATAGTAAAGATGATCCAAAGTCTTGGAAATAGAATGGAGAATATACAAGAAACATTTAACAAGGACCTAGAAGAACTAAAGAGCAAACAAACAATGATGAACACAATAAATGAAATTAAAAATTCTCTAGTAGGAATCAATAGCAGAATAACAGGCAAAAGAATGGAAAAGTGACCTGAAAGATAAAATAGTGCAAATAACTACTGCGGAGCAGAAAAAAGAATGAAAAGAATTAAGGACAGTCTCAGAGACTTCTGGGACAGCATTAAACGGACCAACATTCAACTTACTGGGGTCCCAGAAGAAGAAGAGAAAAAGAGAGGGACTGAGAAAATATTTGAAGAAATTATAGTTGTAAACTTCCCTAATATGGGAAAAGAAATAGTTAATCAAGTTGAAGAAGCGCTGAGAGTCCCATACAGGATAAATCCAAGAAGAAACACACCAAGACACATATTAATCAAACTATCAAAAATTAAATACAAAGAAAAAATATTAAAAGCAGCGAGGGAAAAACAACAAATAACATACAAGGGAATCCCCACAAGGTTAACAGCTGATCTTTCAACAGAAACTCTGCAAGCCAGAAGGGAGTGGCAGGACATATTTAAAGTGATGAAAGGGGAAAACCTACAACCAAGATTACTCTACCAAGAAAGGATCTCATTCAGATTCGACAGACAAATTAAAACCTTCAGAGACAAGCAAAAGCTAAGAGAATTCAGCACCACCAAACTAGCTTTGGAACAAATGCTAAAGGAACTTCTCTAGGCAGGAAACACAAGAGAAGGAAAAGACCTACAATAACAAACCCAAAACAATTCAGAAAATGGTAATAGGAACATACATATCGATAATTACCTTAAATATAAATGGATTAAATGCTCCCACCGAAAGACACAGACTGGCTGAATGGATACAAAAACAAGACCCGTATATATGCTGTCTACAAGACAGCCACTTCAGACCTAGGGACACATACACACTGAAAGTGAGGGCATGGAAAAAGATATTCTACGCAAATGGAAATCAAAAGAAAGCTGGAGTAGCAATTCTCAGATCAGACAAAATAGACTTTAAAATAAAGGCTATTAAAAATAAATAAATAAATAAAGACTATTACAAGAGACAAAGAAGGATACTACATAATGATAAAGGGATCAATCCAAGAAGATATAACAATTGTAAATATTTATGCACCCAACAAAGGAGCACCTCAATACATAAGGCAAATGCTAACAGCCATAAAAGGGGAAATCCACAGTAATACAATCATAGTAGGGGACTTTAACACAGCACTTTCACTAATGGACAGATCATCCAAAATGAAACAAGGAAACACATGCTTTAAATGACACATTAAACAAGATGGACTTAATTGATATTTATAGGACATTCCATCCAAAAACAACACAATACACCTTCTTCTCAAGTGCACATGAAACATTCTCCAGGACAGACCATATCTTGGGCCACAAATCAAACTCTGGTAAATTTAAGAAAACTGAAATCATATCAAGTATCCTTTCTGACCACAATGCTGTAAGACTAGATATCAATTAAAGGAAAAACATCTGTAAAAAAAAAAAAACAAACAAACACGCGGAAGCTAAACAATACACTACTTAATAACCAAGAGATCACTGAAGAAATCAAAGAGGAAATCAAAAAATACCTAGAAACAAATGACAATGAAAACACGACCACCCAAAACCTACGAGATGCAGCAAAAGTAGTTCTAAGAGGGAAGTTTATAGCAATACCGTCCTACCTCAAGAAACAAGAAACATCTCAAGAAAACAACCTAAACTTACACCTAAAGCAATCAGAGAAAGAAAAAACACTCCCAAAGTTAGCAGAAGGAAAGAAATCATAAAGATCAGATCAGAAATAAATGAAAAAGAAATGAAGGAAACGATAGCAAAGATCAATAAAAGTAAAAGCTGGTTCTTTAAGAAGATAAACAAAATTGATAAACCATTAGCCCAACTCATCAAGGAAAAAAGGGAGAAGACTCAAATCAGTAATTAGAAATGAAAAAGAAGAAGTAACAACTGACACTGCAGAAATACAAAGGATCATGAGAGATTATTACAAGCCAATAATGGACATGCCAATAAAATGGACAACCTGGAAGAAATGGACAAATTCTTAGAAAAGCACAACCTTCCGAGACTGAACCAGGAAGAAACAGAAAATATAAACAGACCAATCACAAGCACTGAAATTGAAACTGTGATTAAAAATCTTTCAACAGGGCTTCCCTGGTGGCGCAGTGGTTGAGAGTCCGCCTGCCGATGCAGGGAACACGGGTTCGTGCCCCGGTCCGGGATGATCCCACATGCCGTGGAGCGGCTGGGCCCGTGAGCCATGGCCACTGAGCCTGCGCGTCCGGAGCCTGGGCTCCACAACGGGAGAGGCCACAGCAGTGAGAGGCCCGTGTAGTGCAAAAAAAAAAAAAAAATCTTTCAACAAACAAAAGCCCAGGACCAGATGGGTTCACAGGCAGATTCTATAAAACATTTAGAGAAGAGCTAACACTTACCCTTCTCAACCTCTTCCAAAATATAGCAGAAGGAGGAATACTCCCAAACTCATTCTACAATGCCACCATCACCCTGATACCAAAAGCAGACAAATATGTCACAAAGAAAGAAAACTACAGGCTAATATCACTGATGAACACAGATGCAAAAACCCTCAACAAAATACTAGCAAACAAAATCCAACAACACATTAAAAGGATCATACACCATGAACAAGTGGGATTTATCCCAGGGATACAAGGATTCTTCAATATACGCAAATCAATGTGATACACCATATTAACAAACTGAAGGATAAAAACCATATGATCATCTCAATAGATGGAGAAAAAGCTTTTAACAAAATTCAACACCCATTTATGATAAAAACCCTCCAGAAGGCAGGCATAGAGGGAACTTACCTCAACATAATAAAGGCCATATATGACAAACCCACAGCCAACATCCTTCTCAATGGTGAACAACTGAAACGATTTCCACTAAGATCAGGAACAAGACAAGGTTGTCTCCTCTCACCACTATTATTCAACATAGTTTTGGAAGTTTTAGCCACGGCAATCAGAGAAGAAAAAGAAATAAAAGGAATCCAAATCAGAAAAGAAGAAGTAAAGCTGTCACTGTTTGCAGATGACATGATACTATACATAGAGAATCCTAAAGATGCTACCAGAAAACTACTAGAGCTAATCAACAAATCTGGTAAAGTAGCTGGATACAAAATTAATGCACAGAAATCTCTGACATTCTTATACACTAATGATGAAAAATCTGAAAGTGAAATTAAGAAAACACTGCCATTTACCACTGCAACAAAAAGAATAAAATACCTAACAATAAACCTACCTAAGGAGAGAAAAGACCTGTATGCAGAAAACTA
Source organism: Orcinus orca (assembly GCF_937001465.1). Classification (NCBI taxonomy): domain Eukaryota; kingdom Metazoa; phylum Chordata; class Mammalia; order Artiodactyla; family Delphinidae; genus Orcinus; species Orcinus orca. The sequence goes on from NC_064571.1 coordinate 55,953,976, forward strand.
TAAGACACTGATGAAAGAAATTAAAGATGATACAAACAGATGGAGAGATATACCATGTTCTTGGATTGCAAGAATCAACACTGTGAAAATGACTATACTACCCAAAGCAATCTACAGATTCAATACAATCCTTATCAAACTACCGATGGCGTTATTCACAGAACTAGAAAAATGGCACAATTTGTATTGAATTTGTATTGAATTGTATATTCAATTTGTATTGAAACACAAAAGACCCCGAATAGCCAAAGCAATCTTGAGAAAGAAAAACGGAGCAGATGCTCAACATCAATAATTATTAGAGAAATGCAAATCAAAACTACAATGAGGTATCACCTCACACCAGTCAGAATGGACATCATCAAAAAATCTACAAACAATAAATGCTGGAGAGAGTGTGGAGAAAAGGGAACTCTCTTGTACTGCTGGTGGGAGTGTAAATTGATACAGCCACTATGGAGAACAGTATGGAGGTTCCTTAAAATACTAAAAATAGAACTACCATATGACCCAGCAACCCCATACCGGGCATATACCCTGAGAAAACAGTAACTCAAAAAGAGTCATGTACCGCAATGTTCACTGCAGCTCTATTTACAATAGCCAGGACATGGAAGCAACCTAAGTGTCCATCAACAGATGAATGGATAAAGAAGATGTGGCACATATATACAATGGAATATTACTCAGCCATGAAAAGAAATGAAATTGAGTTATTTGTAGTGAGGTGGATGGACTTAGAGTCTGTCATACAGAGTGAAGTATGTCAGAAAGAGAAAAACAAATGCCGTATGCTAACACACAAATATCGAATCTAAAAAAAAAAAAAGGTTATGAAGAACCTAGGGGCAGGACAGGAATAAAGATGCAGATGTAGAAAATGGACTTGAGGAGATGGGGAGGGGGAAGGGTAAGCTGGGATGAAGTGAGAGAGTGGCATGGACTTATATATACTACCAAATGTAAAATAGATAGCTAGTGGGAAGCAGCCGCATAGCACAGGGAGATCAGCTCGGTGTTTTGTGACCACCTAGAGGGGTGGAATAGGGAGGCTGGGAGGGAGACGCAAGAGGGAGGGGATATGGGGATATATCTGTATAGCTATAGATAGATAGATAGATATGTATAGCTGATTCACTTTGTTATAAAGCAGAAACTAACACACCATTGTAACGCAATTATACTCCAATAAAGATGTTAAAAAAATAAAAATAAAAAACCCCCACAAAGCTTATTGCTTGGGACTTGTGAGTCACACAGTATTAATACCAATCCAGAGCCTTAAAGAACATATTCTTTCACAAATATCTGCATCAAATCCTAAACACTAGTCTCTGAATAAGAAGCAAAGGAAGAATACTTTTCCCTCTCACTAAACACAACATTTGGCTCTCATCCTTCCTTCCAATTCTTAATGCTTTCAGAATTAAATCAAAAGTTCTCTCTGCCTCCAAATCAACTCTGGTGAATTCTTATATGAGTGGCATTTGTTTAAGATTTTTGAAATAATAGTAGATATGGAAAGTTCAAAAGGGTCTGAATAATTGTTAAATTGATAGTTTTAACAGTTTTCATTATAGTTGGGTAACTAGGCCTTGACTACACCCAGCTCCAGTAATAAAGAGATGTTACTGATGAAAATATGCTGCGTAGTGTTAAGAATCTCCCCAAATTTGGAAACTATAGCTCTAGATTAGATTATGAAAACAACTCAGTAAGTCAGATTTTGTGAAATGAATTTATAAGTGAAGTTCACCACATACGAGAATAACTTAGATTTCTTGTTCTAACTCAAAAGCATAGCTAAAAATTTCAAATTTGGGGTAACAGTACCAGTTCTTAATCCCTCCCATAGTCCTTCAGTAAGGAAAAAGTAGGTCATAAAATGGAAACAGCTTTGTTGACAGTGGCATTTCGTTTTAGCTGCCAATTTAATGAGAAAACAAAAACATATCACTGCTTGGATATGTACAGTGTACTCTAAAAACTAGACTACATGCATATCTGAACTGTGAAGAATATGCATTCAGGCTTTGTCAGATTTTCATCAAACTGACAGCAATGCTCTATGCCAGAAAACAATGATACTTTAAGATATGCAAAGAAAGAAATTTTCTCATAGATTTTACATACAGCAAAACTGATTTTCAAGTACAAGAGCATAAACAAACTCTTATGAACATGAAAGAACTCAGGAAATATTGTTCCCATGAGGCCTTCCAGGGGAACCTGATTTGAGACAATGACATAAGCACGTGAGGATGAGGAAGCGAAAGAGGAGAAAGGGTCTCCTGAAGGCACAGAGCCAGAATGTTGCGTGAAAGACCTTAGGAATGACAGAAACCTCATTCCCAACGGCCATCATGACCAGATCCATGAAGCACTGCCTGCCATCATGAGGTATCAAAAGCTAGGAATGTCAGGTTCTTTGGTACCAAAGGTACACTTATTATGAGTCACAGGATCTGCAGAAACCCCAAGTCATGCCCTCTCTTTTAAATTACCACTCCCCCCTCAAGACTTCTTTTTTACATTAAAAAAAATAAAAACAAAAAGGTATGGGCGTTAAAACGAAGTAAACTTGAATTCAAATGCCAGCTCAACCACTTACTGTGTCACCCTGACCTAATTATTTAATTTCCTCAAAGCCATGATGTATTCATCTAAGAGACAGGAGTAATAAAAGCATCTATATCACAGAGCAGTTGTAGTAACTGAAAAAGACAGTGCAGGCTAACTGCATAGGTCAGTGTCCAGCATAAAGTGCTTTACAAGTATTACCTATTATTATCATTATAATCCACAAATCATACCTTAGTCTATCATAAGCAACATAATACATAAAAATCAGATATGTTCAAATAGCAAAAAAAAGTACACTTTATGTCCCAGATCAACTATTCATATATAAACTGACATTAGAAACTATCTGATGTTTAAGAGAATGACTGTCCTATGGATAATGTATTGAACTCTGAAGTTTTTCCAACTAGGCAAAACTATACTATTTAAATATTCTTTAAAAGCTTTTTTCATTTCTGAAATCCTTTCAATGACTTCTGAAACCAGCAAACCAAAAAAAAGTTTTAAATAAACTAGATATTATCAGACCATTTTAGTTGATTTTATATATATACATGTTTACTTATATTCCCAATATAGTAAAACCACTGCATTTGTCTGAATTACCTTCTCATATGTATAACTCCCTATTAGGACACATGAAGACGTAACACCAGTGTTAGATAGCTTTACTGTCAAAAAACAGGTCACTTCACTACGAAAACCTCGGATTAGAGTCCAATCCATAAAGTTCCATTCTGCTGCCCAACTTGTCCTTGTTGCTGAAGACCCCGGCTGCTGTTGTTTTACGTATGATAAAATGTACCCATTTTACATATACAATTTGACAAGCTATGACAAACATATACACTTGTGTAACCACCACCACCACAATATACAGAACATTTCTATCACTCCAAAAAGTTCCTCTGTGCCCCTTTGAGGATAATCTCCCCATCACCTCTAGACTTAGGCAAACACTCATCTGCTGTCAGAGTAGTTTTGCCTTTTCTAAAATTTCATGTACACAGAATCATACAGTATGTACTCCTTTGTGTCTGGCTTTTTTCACTTAGCATAATGTTTCAGAGATCCATCCATGTTGTGTTTATCATTAGCTTGTTCCTTTTTATTGCTTCCATGGCTCTTGAAAATTTTGGGCCCTCAGATTTGGAAGAAGGCTGAGGAAAGCCCAAAGAAAGTAGTTTAGGCTGGTATAAAGAACACATCACCAGCTACCTGCATGTGTCCATTAAAAGCTTGATATTATAAGGTTAAAGCATTTTCCCCCTTGACCCTAACACTGTCTTTTTCAGCTCAAGCTGCTGAAATCAGAGGGAGTTCATGTCCTACCTGTATTTGACTACCTGGATGATGAAACAAGGGCTAAAGGTAGCTTGGACTTTGTCATGATTTTATGCTTGTTCATTTTACTACAAGACTGACTTCATACATATTGACAGAAATGACCTTTCTTAACTTCAGCAAAGCAGCTCACGAATAAAATAACTGCTCTTCCTAATCCCAATAGTTTTTCAATTAGCAATGACAAAAAATAAGTTCAGGGCTACATGATTTTACTTCTGGTTGTTCTTTGTCCTCTTCTCCATCCTAAATAAATGACTCCAGATTACAAAAAGTAAAAATAAATAAATAAATAAAAATCAGAGAGCAAAGGTTTCATGAAGCTTTTGGAGAAAATTTTATTTGCAGGTTTGATTATCTAATCATTTTAGTGCTATGTTTATAAGAAATTAGTGAAGTAGAACAGAACATGACTCTAAAGTACAATCATAATCCTAATATTCACCAAAGTGAATTTACTTTAGCCTGGAACATGGTCATAGTATGAACAACTTATCTAGAATGTTTCATACAGAGAATATTTTCTCAAGATATATAACCATTATCAGGGCTTCCCTGGTGACGCAGTGGTTAAGAATCCTCCTGCCAATGCAGGGGACACGGGTTCGAGCTCTGGTCCAGGAAGATCCCACATGCCGCAGACCAACTAAGCCCACGTGCCACAGCTACTGAGCCTGAGCTCTAAAGCCCACATGCCACAACTACTGAGCCCGCGTGCCTAGAGCCCATGCTCCGCAACAAGAGAAGCCACTGCAACAAACAGTAGCCTCTGCTCGCCGCAACTAGAGAAAGTCCACACGCAGCAACAAAGACCCAACGCAGACAAAAATAATAAAGTAAATAAATTTATAAGAAAAAGATACAATATATAACCATATCAGTACAAAAGTCCCCAATATTCCTGGCAAAACAACTCAAACACTGATGCTTTGCTTGGCAGAATAGGCTCCTGCTCAAAAAAATTAGCTCATATATCAGTCTGGTCCTAAAAAGGAGGCTTCTCAAGACAAGGTACTTTGTGGCACTTCACACTACTGATAATTCCTCCCTTCCTGAAACTCTTGACACTTCTGCTGACTTTCAAAACACTCGAATTCAAAACACAATCATTCATGTTCATACTTTTTCCTTCAGCCTCCTAAATTCAAGAGGGAAGTGGGCCCCCCAAAACAGTAATTAGCCTTCAACCCAAAACATAGTATCTGCCCTCTGATCCAATCTCATTGCTTCAACCATCACTTCTAGATTGACTTCTCAGATGAATTTTAGTCTGGATTTTAATCATTAAGCTTGGTTGCTGTACACAGCTCTTTAAACATAACATAACCAAAATCTTCATCTCTGCCCCCAAACCACCTTCATATCCCAATCTAACTACTATTTGTATTAACTACCTGTTAATCTACCTATTCGTAATCTCTCTTTTAGTAACTTGGGCTAGAAACCATAAATCTTTTATATAAATCCAGTCACTGCACACCATGTCCCAACACATCTTCCATTTAAGTATCTCACTTGTCCTCCATCATAATCTTGAGCCTTATGACCTATTCTCTGGATTATCTAACAGCCTCCTAATTGGTCTCCCTGACTTCAATCTCCCCTTCCTTCAATCCACCTTACAGATTACCACCAACTTGATTTCCCTAAAACATACCTTACCTGTTCCCAAAAGATAAAGTTGCTTCCCACTCCCCAACTAAAATTGAGTACAAAATATCCAGTCTGGAACCTTCTCTAACCTGCCCAGCCGAGGACTTACACAGGCCACGTACATCATGCTTACTCCCACCTCACAATTTGCCCTATCTCTTTAAGCTAACCAAATCATTCAACACGCCTATGAAATAACATCTCCTCCTTGATGCCTTCTTCAACCTTTCACCCCACCCTCTCACCATTCCTATACAATCATTCATATTCCTTTTAACATTTTCACCTTCCTTATCCCCTCACATCCTAATCTGTGACCTTGGCACCTAGCAAGTATTGAGTAAAATACACAGTAAGGTAAAAAATACTTCTTCCAGAAAAGATATCCTGTCAGCCATTCCAACATTCACAAAAATATTATATTGGAAGACTGATTAACCCCTATCATCCACTGTAACATTTATTAAGTACAGGCAGTTCTGGATTTCCAGGAATTTTACTTTTTGCATTTCACATTTAAAGCACCCAGACAACTACATCCACTTAACTGCAGACAGAGGACACACTAATGAATTTGTCACCTGGTTTGTTTCCAGATGCAGCATAAAGCATCCCCAACTCCCTACCTCAGTGGAGCCCCACAGCCCTTTTTAAAAGCATCTTTGGCTCTAGGCCAGAATCCACTCCGCCTAGCTCTTCCTACGGGTCCTTGAGATTAGAGTCAAGGAAAGAAGCAGCAAGACTAAGCCCCGAGCAAAGGGAAGGAAAACAAATATACACAAAGGATTCTTAAGTATAAAGCAATCACTGTGTCCCCCTTCTCTCCCTCATATAACCATTCAAGCATTATTCTTCCAAGGATTCACTTCAATCCAAATACTTTTGGAGTCATTTTAAAACTGGCTTTAGGTTAAAATGTTTAATGTGTCATTTTATAGAGATACTGTCTAATTAATCCGTAAAAACTCTTAAACACGATTAACAAAAACACCAGCATTCTAATGGCAAAGTAAATCCATATCTATGCCTGTAAGATTTTGTCATTAAGAAAAAAACAGGGACTTCCCTGGTGGTCCAGTGGTAAAGAATCCGCCTTACAATGCAGGGGACACCGGTTCTATCGCTGGTCAGCAAACTAAGATCCCACATGCCGCGGGGCAACTAAGCCCACGCGGTGCCTCAACTCCAGAGCCCACACGCCCTGGAGGCTGCGCACCACCACTAGAGAAGAGAAAACCCGCCGGCAACAAACGATCCCGCCTGCTTCAACGAAGAACCCGAGTGCCCTGACACAGCCAAAAATAAACAAATAAAATTTTAAAGAAAGAAAAAAACCAACAAGAAAATAGAAAATAGGGGAAATGATAATAGCAAATACACAAAAGGGGAAATTTAAATGGCCAATAAACATATGAGAATGTTCATCCTCACAGTAATAGGAAAATGCAAAATTAAGGTCACAATGAAACATAATTTCTCTCTCATTACATTGAGGGGGGGAAGATTCTCAGTACCAAATGGAGACAAGGATATAGAGCTGTGCTGTCTGATACAGTAGCTACTAGCCACTTGTGACTAGTAAGAATCTGAAATGTGGCTAATGCAAATTGAGACTTGCTGTTAAACATAAAATACATGATGTAACTACGAGAAAATTTTAAGTTACATGTATGACCAACATTATATTTATATAGGACAGCACTGATATTGACATAGAGCAACAGGCACTTTTATATACCACTGGCCAGAGTATAAACTGGTACAGCCACTTTGGAGAGAATTTCAAAATATTTAGGTGGGTTGTAGGATAAGAATAACCTAAGTTCAGCAGTTATACTCGTAACTTTGTGCTCTAGAGAAACTCTCACACATATATACAAAAAGATGTAAATTATGTTTCAGCACGATTGTATATAAATACAAAAATAATCCAAATGTTCATCCAGAAACACTAGACAAAATGTGTTATGATCACACAATGGGATACTATGCAATACTATTTAAAAAGAGGAATAGATCAACAAGGAAAAACTTTGCAGAAATGTTAAGTAAAAAAAGCTAATTTTATTTAAAAAATTCCATATACAATCATGCTCAGCAACTATAAACTATCTTAAAACAGTCCTATACGCTATTTTCACATAGATACACATGGAGATTGTATATGTGAGGGTAGGCACAAAATTCAAGACAGTGGGAAAGAAACGATGGTATCCAGGAAGATTACAGAAGGGCTTCAACTATACCGATAGTGTTCCATACCCTAAAATAAGCTGGGTAGTGGGTACTTTATGTTCTTTATTCTTTTTATGCCTGAAATATTTGTTTTAATATATGATTTTGTATACCATGTATAGCACTATAACTGGGTATACTTTATGGTTTGGGGGACATAAGCAAAAACTTCACAATTTTAATCATGTGAAAAGCAACCTTTATACCTTGAATAACATCAGGATGCAGGAGAGGCAACACTTAAACACCAATTATATAAAACACCAATTTTATACCACTACTAGCAACATAATGAGAAAAACAGAAGAATACAAATCAGGGGTCAGCAAACTTATTCTTGAAAGAACCAAATAGTAAATATTCGGGGCTTTGCAGGGCCATATGGTTTCTGTCACCGCTACTCAACCCTGCCATAGTAGTGGGAAAGCAGCCAGACAGTACGCAAACAAATGAGCATGGCTGTGTTCCAATAAAACTTTATTTACAAAAACAGGCAGCATACCAAATTTGGCCAGTGAGCTACGGTTTGATAACCCCTGTCAAGATCCATCTTTAAAAAAGAAATCAAGGGCTTCCCTGGTGGCGCAGTGGTTAAGGATCCGCCTGCCAATGCAGGGGACACAGGTTCAAGCCCTGGTCCGGGAAAATCCCACATGCCGCAGAGCAACTAAGCCTGTGCACCACAACTACTGAGCCTGCGCGCCTGGAGCCTGTGCTCCACAACAAGAGAAGCCACCGCAATGAAGAGTAGCCCCCACTCGCCACAACTAGAGAAAGCCCACACGCAGCAAGAAGACCCAACACAGCCAAAAAATAAAATAAAATAAAAATAAAATAAAATAAATATAATTTTTTTTAAAAATCAATAAATCCATTAAGTCAAAGTCTGAAGGAGAAATGGATTTCTATAGTAACAAAGTATGCCATGAATTACCCGGTAATCATAAAAGAGAAAATGTTTCTTGTCCATGGAGACATCTAGCAATCACCACCTTAACCCAGCAATCAAACTTAGTACCACAAATAGTGCGACGCAATCATTTTGTACCTCCTGATGTGATGTAATACGAAGCAGCATCACCTATGAAGTATCCCGGCCAAATGTTTAACCTGAATTCAACGCAGTCTTTAGTTAAGTTTTAAACAAGTTTAAAAAAAACAGACAAATTCTGAATACAGGACATTTCACAAAATAATTGGTCTCTTGAGAAAGTCATTTTTTAAAACTGGTGTTTAAATTTAAAAGTGAATTGAGACACAACAGCAAATGCAATGTAATACAAGATCCTCACTGGACCTTGGTATGGAGGGGAAAAAACTATATACATCTGGATTGGGGATTACATGACTTCTGGGGATTAGATAATTGTGTTACGTACGATAAAAATATTTTAAGTATTGAGGAAAATGTCACTTTTTGGAGATTCATACTTAAGTATTTAGGGGTGAAGTACATGATGTCTATAGTTTATTTTTAAATGGTTCGGCAAGATTATGGATGAAGCAAATAGGGCAAAAATATAAAATACCATCGAATTTAGGTGGTGGCATATATGAACTCAATGTACTGTTACAATATTCCATAGGATTAAAAATTTTCATAATAAAAACACCAGAATGCAATGAGATTATATACTTATTAAATTTTTTTCATCAATCTCCTCCACAAATATTAGTCTTAAGTTTCCCTAAAAGCTCTCAAGGTCCTAAACTTTCCTAAAGTTCACAACCCTGATGTTTTTCCTTTTAAGCATCTGATTTCTAAAAGTGAGAACAAGGCAATTACAAGGTAAGACAATCTAATTATACTGCCATTTGACTTTTATACATTTTATAAAGATTCTTAATATATAAAACATACTGATATTCCTTTATAGCATTTTTACTTTTCACTTTGTATAATAATTCATATACACGTTTACTCCTTTCCTCATACCACACATGGCAGACTCAGATAATCTTTGTCCCCCAAAGTATCTAACACTAGCAGACAATATTTACTTACTAAATAAAAATTGAATAGCAGGAAATTTGTGTTCATACCTTTAACACGTTAAGCATCAAATCTTTGAGAAGGAATGCAAACCTCCCTCCCCTCTTCTTACTCTCTATTCTCCTCCCCCTGAAAGATACTGTTTTTATGGGAAAATCTATTCAGCAACTATTTATAGAATATAATATAGATACATGGATAAATCTGCACACAAAACTAACACAGTTGTTGTCCCTGTGTTGCTTACAGGGCCTCTCACTGTTGTGGTCTCTCCCGCTGCGGAGCACAGGCTCCGGACGCGCAGGCTCAGCGGCCATGGCTCACGGGCCCAACCACTCCGAGGCATGTGGGATCTTCCCGGACCGGGGCACGAACCCGTGTCCCCTGCATCGGCAGGCGGACTCTCAACCACTGCGCCACCAGGGAAGCCCCTAAACTTTTAATTATTATAAAGTGCATGTAAAAGTTCCATCTTAACCGGTACGTGGGCCTCTCACTGTTGTGGCGTCTCCCGTTGCGGAGCACAGGCTCCAGACGCGCAGGCTCAGCGGCCATGGCTCACGGGCCCAGCCGCTCTGCGGCATGTGGGATCTTCCCGGACCAGGGCACGAACCCATGTCCCCTGCATCGGCAGGCGGACTCTCAACCACTGCGCCACCAGGGAAGCCCAGAACTCTTAATTTAAGAGTCAAAAGAACCTCAAGACATCAGATGGTCCAACCCTCTGCCTTAATGCAAAAATATTACATTACAGATTAAAGCCACTAAATTGGAGAAAGAATAAGTAACTCACAAAGTCACAGGATCATTAAAAGGTTCAGTGGGAACCTCAAACAGGGTCTTCTGCCTCCTGGTTTACCATATATCATTTAGTATAGCAATAAGAGAAAGCACTCAAATGTTCCAAGGCTCTATGGTAATGACTACCCGGAATACCCCAACCCAACAATTTTATGAAATATCCTCACTTAACAAACAAGAACACTGAGGCTTAGAAACATTAAGTAACTTGCTTTAAATTACCCATCTACAGAGTGGTGGAAGAGGGATTCAAATCCAGGTGGTCTGACTTTAGAGTCTATGCTTCCAATCATCTTCCTCCTTTTGGAACTTTTTCCAAAAACATAGCCCACTCCTAGTACAAAGCTTTCTTACACTTAATATACACATACAAACATATGCAACAAAACAGTGCCAAGCATCCTACAGCATTACCTAAAAGCACAGAGTAGCAAAGATTCAGAAATATGTATCTAAATCTTTGGAAAAGACGCCTCATGCACATTTGTGAAACAGTAATTCTCACCTAGGTCTGTGGATGTAGACCAGTTTTCATTCTTAGGTGACTAAGAAGATAACAGATTTAAGGCCTGAAAACATACTCTTTTAATGTCATCACTGTTTGGCCAGCACCTCTGACCATCGTTCAAGTATAATCCTGAAGCTACTGCTATCTAGCATCTCCCAAACTTTGTTAGACAAAATATCACACAACCAGTTAACCATCACACTTATTTTTACCTTGTTAGATCGTTTTCAGTCCTCTTAAAACCCAGGGTCAGTGTTATTCCAGACAGCTCTCTATAATTAACTATGCATTTCTACTCCTTTATATTCAAAATATACCTTATACCTGACTCCGTAACTTGGCCATGTAATATATATCCGAACCAAAACAAAAGACCCACCTACATGAATTCTACTTTGTAGGATGGTCATAAAGTCTGAAAACATAAATATTATTTTAACATATTCTATAACATCAATAAACCATTTATTGTGTATGCATCTGTGTTTCCAGACCTGGTAGCCACCCTGTACTTAAATAAAAATCAAGTAAGCAAAGACAGAGGCAGAAAAAGCAACACAAATCAAAAGTACAACCGCAAATAACCTGAACTAAAATACAAACCTATCTCTGAGAAAAAGACTCAAGATATAAGATAAGAGCAATAACATTCTAAATCATCACTTAATCCTTATAAGCCTCTACTTCCCTTATGAACTAGAGTTAGATTTTATAAAACAAAAACAAAATGAAAGTAAAACTTAACTCTATTATGTACTGAGCTAAAAGTTACCATTTCACTTTCACATTTTGATTCAAAACACTCCAGAAGAGCTGAACATAAAGAAGTTAAACTCAGTTTCCTTACATTTAGGACCTAGAACCACCAAAGCTTTAATTAAATTCTGAATCATATAAACAAACCCAATTATAAGAGATAATTTAAGAAATCAAGTAAGGTTGTTTTTGTCTTGTTTTTCCATCTAAAATACAGGCACTCAAAGATGTCCAAATGTTGAACAGCTTCATGAACCTGGTCTGAATTACAGTACTAAATTTAATATATTCAAAAGTACAAGTTCTTTTGCACATCAATTTTGATAAAAGTGATAAACACATTAAAAGTGAAACTAGAAATTTGAAGGCTTATTTGAGTGCTATAAAGGAGGTATCTTAGGTCATGAATGGAACTAGTGTTCATTTTTACATTGGGGCACTGAAATAAACACAAGTTGATTTGCTTTAAAATAAAAAAATCGATCTCAATTCACTGCAGCAAGCAAGATCACATGAAACTCTAACTCAATGACTCACTAATGAAAGCAAAAGACCATTATGCATTAAAACAAAAACAAACATCAAAGATCTCTCATGCTTATAAGTGTGCAATGTTTGCGTAAACTCAAGAAGAGCCATCTTTACCAAACTGGATCATCACTAGTAAAGTTAAAGAACAGAAGTAGAAAACTAAGCACCTACTTCATCATAAGTGCAAGAGGACATCCTCATCCAGAAACTTACAATGCAGGAAGACAAAGACACAACTTCAAGTAATATACCACAACTACGGAATTAAGGGACGCAGTGGCTATATACAGATCAATATGAGCACAATAAACCTAAGAGACAGATTGACTCCATCAGCTATCTTCAAGAGAACGGTCTTATAACTAGAGACAGAACAGCAGTCACAAATCAGTGACAGTATTTCAGACACTACTGGCCAACCATTAATCTTTCAGCTATATTCGCAAAAGAAGAGAAACAACAGGGTCTTTTCTAAACACAAATAATAACATATATTTTATAGGTACATCCCAAGTTATTTAAACCAGACTTGTTAAAAGACCTGTTTACCCTCCTCCCATTTTCCCATCTTTTCTCCCATTCTCCTGTCCAAGAACCCCTCTATCCAAAGTTGGACAGTACATGGTGTTTCCCCCAGCTTCCCTCATGCCTAATGTAGGGATTTCTTTTTTTTATCTTTGGCTCACATTTTAATCTTAGGTACAACAATATTTCCCCCTTCCTACTTCCTCTTTTCATATTCCAGTTTTTGTCCAGTTACAGAAAAACTCTTCTTCCCTCTCTCTTGTCAAAAATAGTAAAGCTCTAATCATAGCTTCTCAGCAAAGTGTAGAAAACACCATACATGCCAAATCCCACTCATAATTAAATCATCCACAAAGGAAGCAGAGTTGTAATGTAAATTAAGGAAGAGTTTGTTATCGGAACAGAAGATCTCCGAGGGCAGGGATTGTGTCTATTTTGTTGGGCCTCCTGCCTGGAATGGAACCTTGCATATTAGAAGGCACTCTGAATGCAAGAATAATTGGGGCGTAAGAGGAGGGTAGCCCACAGACTAAATACTATTAAGCTCTACTGAATTTTTTTACTTCTCAATGGGTTGGTAGCCTAGAGAAGTAAAAGTAACAAGAAGCCTCTCATATCTAAACTTGATCTCCCACACATTCTATCATTTAGAGTTGCTTTGAGTTTAATTATTTGCTCTTTGTAAGAGACTAGGAAGGGCCACCTGTGTTCAATAGATAGCACCAGTTCCTTAACTTAGAGTTGATTGCTTTAATCAGAAAAGGGAAAAAGAAAAACTCTTTGCCAAAATAGCTTAAGCACCCATGAGTAATATGGACACTCCTAGATTCTCCTATTCATAAGAACATCTATTAACCATCCCTTTTCAAGGTTAGGAGCGCACTTATACATACCTACACCAAGAAAATGCAATTATACTTAAGAATCAGTGACATTACCCTCAAGCTTTTAAAAGTTCTTTGAAATCCTTCAGAACTTCACAAATTTATCAAACCTACTTCTCAGGTATGTACTACCTATCAAACAAACTCTATACACTTGGCTTTTTTCTTATATAACAAACTTGATTATACCTAATAACATAACCACATTTGACAACAGTTTTCCATGAAAGAAAAGGTTTTTCATATTTCTTTCATACAAATGCACTTTTCATTCACAGTCTATTTTGAAATGGAGATCATTCTACATAGACAAAAAGCACCAGCAATACCAGACACAGGTCTTACCCTCCCTATATCACTACCAGTAATTGGTCCCATCTCTAAAAGTAAAACAAGTTCCTTAATATTAAATACAAGTCTTGCAATGTTTCTCTCTCATCTAAACTTCAGACCATGTTTTAGTAGATCTTCTTTTATTCAAAAGGATGCAAAACAAGTTTTCCAACTAGCATTATGTTTCTTAACTTTAAGATCTTTAATTTTCAAGAAATAAATCAATTTAAAGCCAATAAATATAATCTTGATATTTTAACATACTCCAAAAGAAAACTATGAATCCATTTTTAGCAAGTTACTATTAAACTACTTATTAAGTCATAAAAGCATGAAATTGGCAAACTATGCTTTAAATGTTACAAATCATGTTAAATGTCTAAATATATGAACAAGCTAAAACTACAATTGATTGTTAAACTACTGGGTTCTTCAGTAAGTTATTACGAAGGGTATCATGTTAAGATATTGCAGATGTGGTCAGAAGTTAGCTGTAGTAAAAGAAAAAAAAAATTTACTTGAGAAATTCTGTGTCATGGCTTACCATAATTCAGAGCAAAATGTTTATGTCTGTCATTAACATTAAACTTAAGAGGAGAAATAAAACACTTGAAAACTTAAAAAAAAAAGGTATGAGCTACCACATGGTATTTGTTTCCTAGGTTGCTAGATGATACTAAAAACTAAATCTCAAAATCTTCATAACACCTGAGAAACGAAACTACAGTAGATAGACTACACTTTTGGAAAGCTTTATACCTTTATCAAGAATTCAGTGAAGACTTATTTTTATAACACTGATTCAACTACCTAATCAAATCACTCTAGTCTAAATGGTGGTGGTCTGGTCTGGGGACAAACCAGAGAGACAGAATGCTGAAAAGTGTAACTCAAGTCAAATCTAAACAAGGAGGTTAAATCACCTTAGAAATGTTTCATTTGAAAAAGATTCAAAAATGGCTAATCAGAGATATAAGCATACTTAAATTAGTTGGAAAGATCAAAAGTTATTTTATTTTAAATCAATGTTTTGATGTAAAGAAGTATCACCAACAAAGACAAGAATAAAAAACAGATTATGAACCCCATGTATCTTTTTTTTTTTTTTTTTTTTGCGGTACGCGGGCCTCCCACTACCGTGGCCTCTCCCGTTGCAGAGCACAGGCTGCGGATGCGCAGGCTCAGCGGCCATGGCTCACGGGCCCAGCCGCTCCACGGCATGTGGGATCTTCCCGGACCGGGACACGAACCTGTGTTCCCTGCATCGGCAGGCGGACTCTCAACGACTGCGCAACCAGGGAAGCCCCCATGTATCTTTTTCTTCACCTGTACTTGTTAGATCAGCTGCTAGAAGCTGATGACAAGCTCTGTTACTTTATAAATTTTATGACAGTCAAGCAAAAACTATAAAAATCAATACTCCCCAAATCGACACTATTTTACCTTCACCGTTCAGTTTGAGTACAGGATAGTGAGATGGGTAGTAATCCAGATTACACTTTTGTAGTTTTCTCAATTTCTAGGAATCTTATTCATATCCCCAATTACTCAATGCTCCTAATCCACAGTGTGAAAAATCATCAAAAATCCATATTCCCCAAAATTCTCTTACCACTCATTGTAATTTTAACCTAAGTATTACTTAAATAAATTTTCCTATTAGAATTTTGGAACTTAAAAAAATTTTAACTCTTAGAACTCTGATACTTCAGTTGTTTCCCTACTAATTTTTCCTTAAATCAGTGAACTGTGAAAGGCATATTTCACAAAAAAGTAAAATGCCATGTATATTTTAATAAGTGAATTTTATTCACCTTATTAATATCTTATGAAGGACTACTGTAGAGTTCTATTTTATTTACCTTCTATGCTAGATAATGTCAAAAAATACTTTTAAATAATTACGTATAATATACAAATATTCATATAATGTAGATAATACATGTAACTACCACCACTGAGTATGGGGGGGAACATTCACTCCCAGTATCACGTGCAATAAATGTTTACCAATCCATCTACAAGGACATGTTTGCAATCTTTCCACTACTGGCTCAGCCAGTTTTCAATGAAACTCCACAATCGCTAAACAATACTATGGCAAATTCTACTCTTCCACGAATGCCAAGAGATAGTGTATTCTACTCTTCCACGAATGCCAAGAGATAGTGTATCTTCCACGAATGCCAAGAGATAGCATCACATTTTAATTCAAAAAACTCCATAAAAGAAATGTACGTTATAAGAAAATAAACTTTCAACGACAGCCACTTTTTCTGACCTCGTCAACTTGTGAATGAGGCGTTCTTAGAAGCACAGATATTTTAGACACTATATTATTCCTTCAAATGCTGTAATCTTAAGGGATTTGGTAATTACATATGAATTACTAACATAAGCTAATATTTACTGACCTATCAGACAAACTGAAAAGGCTTTCACCTGTTCCTGGAGTCTTTATAGAAATCACCCAGTATAAGAAAACAGGTGTTGAAAGCTCTGATGGTCACATCACAGAGAATCATCACAACATGAACAAATCCAAAGGGTAATGTCCAAGAAACTGGGGAAATCTTAACTAATGGGTATGAAAGATCAAA
This sequence comes from Orcinus orca, assembly GCF_937001465.1. Taxonomy (NCBI): domain Eukaryota; kingdom Metazoa; phylum Chordata; class Mammalia; order Artiodactyla; family Delphinidae; genus Orcinus; species Orcinus orca. The sequence continues at coordinate 55,970,722 of NC_064571.1, forward strand.
TAAAAATACTATTCCATGCTGACAGTGCAACATAAACACTGCAGAAACTGTAGTAAGACTTTTTATGAGAGCAAAAATAAATGAAGAGGAAAAAAGACAAACAACCATTTAAAAAAAAAAAGATAAAGAAGACACTGAGAGAAGGTAAGAAGCACAGTAAAAATCAGGATTATCCCTGAAAGAAAATCTGTTGACTAACAAAATCTGTTCTAAATACTAAATAAAAGTTCTAATGAAACAACCCATTGTCCATTCAAGAAACCTACAATATTATTCCTTTAAGAAATTACCATTTCAGGGCTTCCCTAGTGGCAGAGTGGTTAAGAATCCACCTGCCAATGCAGGGGACATGGGTTCGAGCCCTGGTCTGGGAGGATCCCACATGCCGCGGAGCAACTAAGCCCATGTGCCACAACTACTGAGCCTGAGCTCTAGAGCCCGCGAGCCACAACTACTGAGCCCGTGAGCCACAACTACTAAAGCCCACATGCCTAGAGCCCCTGCTCGCAACGAGAAGTCCCGCACCGCAACGAAGAGTAGCCCCCACTCGCCACAACTAGAGAAAGCCCGTGGGCAGCAACAAAGACCCAATGCAGCCAAAAATAAATAAATTAAATAAATAAATTTTTTTAAAAAAGAAATTACCATTTTAATAGTAAAACTGCAACTGTATCTTTTTAAAAGGCTATACACTTGGAAAAGACTACTATAATAATTAGAACAACTTGCCTCACCATTTATTTAGAAATGCTCTATTTAAAAGCAGGCCAACAATAGGAACTTTGCTATTGCACAACAGAGAAAGTAAATGAAATAATGTCTATTAACATTCAGTGTTGATAACATGTTTCTGCATCTCCTAGAACATACTGATCTACGCTAACCTGAACAATTTACCACTTCCACATCCATGCAGTAGCTCAAATAAAATGAGTTCCTGTGTTAATCCCACAGTAAACCTCGGTAATTCTCACATCACAGGAGTTGTAAACGTTTGTTAACAGAAAAAGAATGTTTTTCCCAAAATAGCTACATAACTCTTAAGACTACTCAAATTCCTAAATAATCCTTTTTACAAGACTCCCACCAACTTTATTTTGATACATTAAACATGTGGAGCCTATTTTAAAAGGTATTTAACAGTGACTTCATCAAAACAGCTTCCTAGTTGTTCTCATGTCTTTTTTCTAAAGTTTTCAAATTGTTTTTAAGCCAACTTGAATAGTGATGAATGTGAGCCGCTATCAAAACGCTTAAGAAGCATTCTGCCAAACAAGATGGGCAAAAATGTTCTAGATCTGCTCAATCTGACATTAGAGGTCATGCAACTTGAAAAATGAAATAACTATTTCCAACACTCATTGAGCCCTTCATTTTAAACATAACTTCAGGGCTATTTCCACACTCTACATTTAATAATACAATTTTTTAAAAAGGATGTTAGGCTCGGTGAAATCAGAAACTGATCTGCCACTTAAAGCTGGTGAGTCTATTCTTAATGGGCCTCTGGTAGATTTGGGATACTGACGATAGCAGTTTCATTTAAGAACTTCACTAGTAAAAAGAATGACACCCGAAAAGGATTGCTGGGGAAGACAGGGAAGAGAAGACCGGAGTCTCCTGAGAAGAAAAAGAGAAACGATTTAAATAAAGTCGCTAAGGAGGAAGGAGGTGGTGAGACGCGCAGACAGAAGAGCGAGAAAGAAGATTTAACGAGGAAGTGAAATGGAGCGCAGAGGAAGACAGAAGCTAATGAGGAAACAAATGGGAAAAGGTAGTGTTTTCAAACAGGCATGCACCAGGAAGGGACGAGTTACGGCCTGGAGTAGCCCCAGTGCTTTCAGGTGAAAGAGATGCTCGCAGAGAACAGGGACAAGCAGTTTACTTCCAGGCTTTCGAGCAAACTAAAATTCCCTGCCCCGAACCTCTCCCAGCCTCGGCCGAGCGCGGAGGCGGCGGCTGGGGAAGGGGCCTAGCCAGGAGCCAGGCCCGGCGTTCCGCTCCTCTGGGCTCCGCGGCCGAGGGAAAGAGGCGAGGATTAAGCGGGGAGAGGTCCCGGCCGCAGCTCGGCGGCACCCCGAAAACGGTCCGGGGCCTCGGCGGTGCCCGCGAGCTGTTCCCCCTGCGGCGGGGCGCCCAGCGGCCTTACCTGGGGCGAGGGAGGGAGGCGAGGTCTAGGGCGTCCGCTCGCGCCCGCCGCAGAACCCCTCTGCTGCACTCAGCCCAGGCTTCCAACGGAGGCGCGACCCTGGCTCAGCCGCCGCTTCCCCCTCGGGGTCTTAGCCACCGCCTCCGCCGCCTCCGGGGCTGTTTACACCGTTGGGCCCCGCACGCCGCCGCCGCCGCCGCTGCCGCCTTCTCTCCACCCTAGCGCCGTTGCCGATTCGGCCGCCGCCACCTCCTCCGCCGCAGCCTCGTCTCTCTGGAGCATCTTCCAGCCACCGAACCCTGAGAAACAGAGACTCCAGCCGCGCCGGCAGGAAACTCCCCCGCAACTGCTAGGGGGACGAAGCGGTCAGAACACCGGCGGCTTTTCCGCCATTGAGCAGCAGCCGCTCGGCTCCTTCTGCAACCCCCCTCCCCGCACCCTGTCCTTCCCCGCCCCTCGGAGAGCCCCACCCCCAGCTCCCACCCATTGGCACGCCGCGCGGTATCTCGCTGTACCCGGTTTGCTGGACGGCCCGTCAATCACCGCCCTCCCTCCCAGTCCCGCAGCCCCTGTGCCGCCGTCCTTAGTTTTCCCCGCCCACAATGCCCCTCCTCTGTGTTCCTAATTTCCCATTGGGCATCAGTGACCACCTTCAATTGGCAAGGTCAACTATCCATCAAACACCGCCCACTGAGTGAGACCCAACCCTTCATTACCCTTTACTTCATTCAGCCCCGCCTCTGCTATACCTCCGGACGTCAGGGACCAACCCACCCTAACAGCCATACGTAGAGACCGTCGTCAATCAAATAACGCCCACCTGCGCTCCGCCTCTCAAAGCCCGAGTCCTAGCGATAGTCTTTTCTTATTGGTATAAAGGGTGGCCCGAACTCTCAATCATTGGCTTTCTCTACATGTCCGTCACGGAACCAATTTCCAAGTCCGTCACACCGGCTTTTTTTAAATGAACGCGCAAAAGGCGGGGAAGTATTCGAAAAGCGATTGGCTAGTCTTCGGAAACGGTCAAACCCAGAGTCTTTGCGGAGGCTTCTCGTTCTGTGAGGACCATGTCCCTTTATTTCTGACCTCCAAGCCTCGCGTAAAACAAACGCCATAAAGGAGCCAGCGGGCTGTCCAATTATAGGTGTGGAGGCCTAGTCCCACCCGGAATTGCAGGGGGTTGGCTGCTGATTGGCAAACAAAGTCCTACTAGGCCCCCATTGGAGGATATAAACGCCTCTCTTAGACGTCGAGACGGGAAGGGAAGGCGCAGGCGAGGACAAGAAGCGATCTAGGGAGAGGCGGTTGTTTTGCTTTAGCCAGCGGGTGGGGCGCACGCGGGAGAGGGAACCTCGGGAGGCAGGGCTCTGGAGGGGGTGTTGCGGGGAGGGGAAAGGCCCGGATGCTCCCTAACAATGAAATCATCGCCGACCAATCAGAGCAGCTGAACTGGGATACCTGCCTAACCTGTCCCCAGAAGCGAAGAAAATGAGTTAGAGAGCGGGAAATTGGGGTGTCAGGAGAGGACAAAAAGCGACGTGAGAAAATGAGACAGGCGATCCCTTCAGGAGGATTCTGTGCTGTTAGGAGTTATTTTTATTCCTTCTCGGCCCGCACTGCCTGGCATTCAGCCCTTGACATTTCCGTGTTTTGTTTCTTAGTCAACGTTGATTTTAGAAACTCTTGGCCTAGTCTTTGACATTCGTTCGCTCCACAGTTATTGAACGCCTGCTATTTGCCAGGCACTGTTCGGAGAGCTGAAGTACAAAAATTAGGTATAAGATGATGGGTGCTATAACTGAAACGTGGTGACGGTGAAGTAAAGGATCTCCTGTGAGTAAGTTTACGGAGGAAGGCTTCACAAAGATACAGGATTAGTCTAGAATGAATGACTCAATAGGAGGGTGAGGGAAGTGGACTTAATTCTTCCAGCAACTGAATTAGACTAAAAGGTACTGCCAGGTTAATCTGCCCCTCCTCCACCCCCAACAAAAGAATGATAACTAGAGTGTAATGAAGGCATTCTAGTACCTTAAGACACTTTTTTTTTTTTAATGAAAATTCCCTGAAAAAGAATTTAAACCTTATTCATACTTCGGTGTAAATTGGTTTGGGTAGACAATTTAAGGTAAGATCCAACAGAGTGCTGTTCAGCTTAAGGGCTGTCAGTGTTTGCGGGAGAAGGGCAAATTTAAGAATAGGGCAGTTGTCCTAGCCATGGTGAGGATGGCAGAAATAAAGACTTGATTGCAATTCAGATGTCTTGATCTACTCAAGTTTGTGTAAGGATAGTGTTTCTTACAGCATGGTGGCTAGACCACCAGCATCAGAATCACCTGGGGTGCAGATTCCTGGGTCCACTCACATCTATAATATCAGGGACTCTGGGGACAAGACTTAGTTGAATTTTTAAACGATTCCCCAAGGTGGTTTTTATGAACACCAAAAATTAAGACCTTCTAGCATAGGTAATGAAGACACCATAAACTAAAATTCAGTTTCCCTACTTCTGCACCTTGGGAAGACAAATAATAAGAAAAAGAAGTAGACCCATTTAGATTTTGCCTCTCCCTTGTCCCCTTTATTATCAGTATGGGATCATACAGTCCTCAGGAAATATTTCTTCAATGACTTATAAAATCTGTTTCTTTAAATCATGCTCCTTTGCCTGACACACCTTATATAGGGGTAAGGGAATCTAGGATCCCAGCTTCCAAAACAGGAATCATGCTAAAGATCATAAAAATGGAGACATCTAGGGACCCTTGTCTTGAGAATCCAAGCAACCGCAAAGGGCATCAGAGAATTTTCTTGGTCTGCTTGATGTCCTTCTCACTTTCCCTTGGTTGACCTCAAAATTAATACAAAGCACAATCATTTAGTTGGGCTCATCATGCATTCTTTCAATCACTAAAAATAAGGATGTTTTGAATACTGTTCTAGGTGCTGAGAATATAACAGGGATCAAAAAGATTTTAGGTTAACTTTGTTATATACTTTATCTAATTAAAACACTAAACCAATAGAGAAGGTCCAAGAAGATTCACAAAATTGATGTGTACCATTATAACATATAATGTGTCAGAAACATTGAGTACCATCATAGTGGGCTCTTCTACAAACTAGCTATGTGGCTTCAGCTAGTAACTAAGCTATCTTCAGCTAGTCAACAAGCCTTGGTTTGCCCTTGTGTAAAATAGCAATCATAACATCTTCCAAAGTCAGATGAAGAGCTTTAGACACTCTCAATAATAATACAAAGCACTCCCCAATACATAATTTAAAATGCAAATAATACTAAACGTAATGTAGAAAAGGTTCTAATTTTTCCAATGTTGACTATAGTATTCTCAAGTTCTTTTTTAAATAAGACATCAGATATCAATTTTTTCCAAATTTGGGTGCCCCAGTTTTGCTGGGGCACTAAGCCCACACTTGGTAATCCAGTGCTGCCTACTTCACGTGACTATTTTAAAGATTAAATGAGATATGGTATATAATAGCACCAAATACAGTGCCTGTCACAGTTGAATCAGAATATATGTCATAGAGAAGAAATTTCATTTATTCATTCAGCATATTTACGTGCCCGTTATATGCAGATGACTATATTCTCTATATTCTCTGACAAGGAGCTTCAGAATCAAACTTCAAGTAGTCTGATTTGAGCAGAATGATCCTCTCCCTTCTTAACCACTGGAAATGTTCCACTAATAAACCTGTTTTCTTAAAAAAATTTCACCAGCTCCACTCTACAAATATGTATTAAGCGTTCACTGTGAATCAGGTACTATGGTAGGTGATAGGCATTGCTGCCTGTGGAATTAATTAACTGATATTGTGGTATAATAAGAAATATATATTTGGTCTTCATCCAAACATAGTTTTGCAGCCATGTTTCTGTTTTATGTATGCACGCACAGATGAAAGTAAAATCAAGCAGAGGCAAAACCAAGAAATCTTTGCAGATACCAGTAGGTCCTCAACGCACCTAGCTCTTTCATTCCCAAGCCATTAAAGACCTTAGGCTCTGAGACACCAGGGCTTCACAGCTTTCTAACTTCCATTAAGATTAAGTGAATCTGGTGCCATGGATGATACTTTAACTGAAGTTTATCCCTAAGGTCATGTAACTCTCAAAGCTTGCATGAATCAGAGTTGGGCAAGAAACAGTTGGTGCAACCAAATTAGGAATTTTGAGGAGAGTGTAGTAAAGGGACTATTTTCAAAGATGCAGGCAGGGTAGAGATAAATCATAAAGTCTAATCCCCTCAGGCTAGTAATAGGGAAGCATGGTATCACCTCTGTTCCTGAAGGGATGAGAGTAGGAAGGGCTTCCAGAAACCTGTACCTGGAGAGCGTTGTATGCAGAGGGTTCCGTGACAAGAACTCTGACCTGTGGTGAAGGACAAAGTAAGCCCTCTTCAAGTAGGGGATAAATACCCCAGCCTCACTCTCCTCCCTCCCTTTGATCTCCCACAGGTGCTACCCATTGGCCAAACCCAACTGGAGCCTGTTGATGCTATCCATATAGGTCACAGAACAAGATGGAGAAATGGAGGGACACCTGGATGTCTAGAGGGACACCAAGAGATATCCAACACACATATATTTGAAGACAACAAGCACACACATATCATGTATTTCTAGTTATAGAATTCGTCTTTTTCCATAGTTGAAGAAAATTCAAGTCATAAAACAAAGAAGAAAAATGTTCGAAGAAATCCCTAAATCAAAGATCTCAAAGTCTGAGGACCCCTGAGGGTCTACAAGGTCAAAATTATTTTCACAATGATATTAAGACATTATTTGCCTGTTTCACTCCTGTTCTTTCACAAGAATACAGTGGAGCTTTCCAGGGGCTATATAACAGTATGTTGCTTTTGCAACATACTGAATGCAAAAGCAAATACAGATTCCAACTGTCTTTTTTGTTTTTTTAACAAGGATTTTTTTTTTTTTTTTGGCTGTGTTGGGTCTTTGTTGCTGCATGTGGGCTTTCTCTAGTTGCAGCGAGTGGGGGCTACTCTTTGTTGTGGTGCATGAGCTTCTCATTGCAGTGGCTTCTCTTGTTGCGGAGCATGGGCTCTAGGCAGGCGGACTTCAGTAGTTGTGGCTCACGGGCTCTAGAGTGCAGGCTCAGTAGTTGTGGTGCATGGGCTTAGTTGCTCCGCAGCATGTGGGATCTTCCCGGACCAGGGATCGAACCTGTGTGCCCTGCATTGGCAGGCCGATTCTTATCCACGGTGCCACCAGGGAAGCCCCTCCAACTGTCTTTTATTAAGCCAGAGTTTAAAGAGATTTGCAAAAATATAAGACAATGTCTCCTTCCTCACTAATATTTTTGTTATTACAGAAAATAGTGATGTGTCACCAAAAAATGCTATTTATGTAACATATACTATAAATTGATAAATATTTTTAAATTTCTCAATTTTAATTTATAGTATAATAAATATTTATAGATATAACCCACACAGACAAAAGCTCTTTGGATACTCAATAATTTATAAGAGTGCAAAGGGATACTGACATCAGACTGTTTGAGAACTGCTCTAAATCATACTCCACCTAGGGCCAGCTCCAAAAGTAAGCCAGTGGTAGTTTAATGAGCTGAGGAGTAGGAGGATGGGAAGAAAAGGATGACCCAGAAGCTAATATACCTGCCTCCCTTCTCTCCACTCTCTTTTCTTCCCCTTTACCTATTTTTAAGCCTTTTCAGATTTCCTCTCCCTATTGAATCCCTGGAGCACTTTGCTGCTGCAATCCTACCGCACTTACCCTATTCTACCTCATATTTTAATTATTTAGGTAATTTATAATTCCAACATGCTACCCCATCTGAAGGACACGTGTACGAGCACATGTGTGCACACACACACACACACACAATGAGAAGTTCTTAACCTGAGGTCCACAGAGTCCAAGGGGATTGAATTCACAAGTTTATGAATTTGGAGGGGAAAAAAGTTACACATTTATTTTTATTAACCTCTAACTGAAATTTAGCCTTTCTTTCTTATGAATGTAGACAACATACCACAGTAGCAGTAACTGTACTGTGACTTTATCATCATCATAGATTACTGATCTCTTTATATCACATTAGAGTTGTTACAGAGCTCTCGAAATATTTACAATCAACACTATTTTGAAATTACAGGAATTATTAGACTCACCATTAGATCTTTTTATTCATGAAGAAACATATATACCACTGTATCACAAATTTGCTTCTTTAATAAGTCTGATGACTATTTCAATATAATTGGTTTCCTTTGAAATTTTATGAACTTTATTTTATGTATTTTAAAACATTATCCTGGGAAGGGATCCACAGGATTCACCAAAGGAACCCTTTGCAAAAAAAAAAAAAAGAAAAGAAAAGGTAAACTCTGAGGAGTAATAATCCTGGTGAGACAGTAATCTCCAGTTCAGCAAAGACATTACTTCTTTTGTTGTACATCGTACACAGTGGCTGCTCAATAATCACTTATTGAATTGAATTCGGGGGATCTCGAGTGGTTCACTGGATGATTTCCCCTTCCTCAACACCACTCTGCCAAGGCTGGGCAGGCCCTGCCCTGCTTCCTCTGAAGAGAGGAAGTTGATCAAGCTCTCGCCATCCTGCATGCAATCCCCACAGCCTTGGAGGCCAAAGCTGGCTGCCTCAGAGCTAGATGCGCCTCTGTGTTTTAAAGTGAGTGTCATGCATAAGAGATCATTGAGATTATGGTTACAACACAGGGGGTGTTATCAGAAACACTTTTTACTTGGAGCCCAGCGATATAAATTCTGCAAAACTACAAAATGTTTAAACATGCTTGGCTGTATAAAACTACTATCAGGCATTTATGTTGAGCATTTATGCCCAAACTCATTTACATTATTCATTTGCTTTGTTATATTTTGTTTTCTTTTTACAGTAAACTGTACATTTCTGCCAACTTTTCGTCTTTTGCTTCTTGGTAGCACTTCCATTTGCTTATGCAATCTGGTAGTTTGCTCATGTTTCAGAAACCTAAAGGGAAACATTGGGCTACTTTTCCCTTATTTTTCTTCCACACCTGCAAGTACTCCTTTCCTGTTTACCTTGTCTGAAAGCTCTTTATCTCCTGCTACTAAAGCTGGATACAAGTGCTGATCTTGAGAATCTTAGCAGACTGTCAGGATGAAGCAGTCATCAAGGTGATGAGCACAGGAGTAAAGTCACAGGTTGGTTATATTAGCGACAAGTATGGAGGGATATAGTTGTAAGAAAACTCTCAAATGAAAAATTCATGATGAAAGGGACATGCCGGACTTGAATGCTATTAGTTTAAAATGTTTCATAATAAGGCCCACATTTAATGTCCTTTAGATAAAGGCCTTATGTTTCTGGAAAATAGCAGAGACCCCAGCAGTTAGATAACTAGTCCAGAGGCAGGTATCTTATCAGGACCTGGCCACAGAAAGACTGAAGATCAGGGTTGAGAAATTCAGGCTCTGAGGCCAAGTAGAAATGGCAACAGGAGAGGAAGCCAGAGAATCCGAGAACAGCCAGGGGAGATCAGCAGCAGAAATGAATGGAAACCGAACCAGTGAGAGGCCAAACTAGGGTTTCTTATGTTTTCCCTGCCTGGGACCAGAACTTGTCTCAAAGTCCCAGAGTGGGTTCAAACCTTAGACAAGGGTTACGGAAGGTACAAGGCCGCAGAGGGGTTGGGGAAGCAAGGACAGGAAGTCCCTTCCAAGTGAGAGTTTCCAGAGTCTGCATGGTTGGTTTTTGTTTTGCTTTGTCTTTCAAAAATTTTCATTAGGGACATTTTCAGACACACACAAAAATAGACAGTGATATTACATAACGAACCCCATGTACCTACCACATAGCTTAAACAGTTCTCAACATTTGGACTATATTGCTTCAACCATCCTTCCCCTGAACTTCTTTAAGTTTCAGTTTTTAGCCCTCTGATTTCTATACCATCTTCCTCAGAAATTTGTCCCATTCTTGTGACTCCCGCTACTGCCTCAGTGAATCTGAGCCTCAAATGTGGAGCAGAAGCCCCTTCCTTTGAAGAACCTCACTTAGTTGATGTATAGGGGGAGGTTTAGTTACCCTCCAGCCCCAGAGATTACTCTTGGTTAGTCTAAACTATCTATGATAATTTCATTCCCCTTAGGGTGATTTGGTTTAGGAATGTGCATGTGATGCAAATCAGGCTAGCTAGTGACACTTGAGGGGCAAGAGGCAGGAAATGGGAGGTTCTAAAGAGTTGTCCTTACCCTTATAAGGGAACATGAAAAAGGTATGCTCTTTTGTTGGAGCCAAACTGCCTGCAGTTGTATCTCAGTGATGCCCCTCACTAGCTAGGTAACTCTGAACAAGTTACATAACTTCCACACCTCAATTTTCTTATCTGTAAAATAGGATGACAGAAACAATTCATGGCGTTGTTGTTGTAAGGAACAAAGGAATTAATATATGTAAAGTGTTTAGAACAGTATCTGGCCTATCAAAAGTGTGAAGTAGGGACTTCCCTGGTGGCACAGTGGTTAAGAATCTGCCTGCCAATGCAGGAGACATGGGTTCGAGCCCTGGTCCAGGATGATCCCACATGCCGTGGAGTAACTAAGCCTGTGCACCACAACTACTGAGCCTGCGCTCTAGAGCCCGCGAGCCACAACTACTGAAGCCTCTGTGCCTAGAGCCCATGCTCCACAACAAGAGAAGCCAACACAATGAGAAGCCCGCACACAGCAACGAAAGAGGAGCCCCCACTCACCGCAATTAGAGAAAGCCAGCGTGCAGCAACAAAGACCCAATGCAGCCAAATAAATAAATACATAAATAAATAAAAGTATGAAGTAAATTTTAGCTATTATTATTATTTTATAAGGGTGTGATGCTTGGAGCTGTGGCAGCCATTTGTGACTATGGAGGAGCAAGCTTGAGGAGAAAGACCAGCTCACTGCGCATGAGAGGAAATGTAGAAAGGACCTTAATCACTGATGTCAAGTTACTGAATTAAACAACCTTGGAATCATTCTATCCCTGAATTTCTCAGTAAGGGAGAGAATAATTTTCCTTATTATATGTGTCTCTTTGGTTGAATTTTCTATTATTCATAGCCCAAAACATCCTAGTTGATACATATGCCCCAAATAAGATTTCTTTTCCCCAAAGCTTGCTCAAGTTTATTGCCTCTTTCAAGGCACTGCGATTTCCCCATTCAGTCTTCTATATAATTCCCCATAACAAGTCAGTTTTGTCAATGTTTTTATAGTGTTTTTTTATAAATTTATTTATTTATTTTTGGCTGTGTTGGGTCTTTGGTGCTGTGCACAGGCTTTCTCTAGTTGTGGCGAGCGGGGGGCTACTCTTTGTTGTGGTGTGGGGGCTTCTCATGGCAGTGGCTTCTCTTGTTGCAGAGCCCAGGCTCTAGGTGCGCAGGCTTCAGTAGCTGTGGCACGCGGGCTCAGTAGTTGTGGCTTGCGGGCTCTAGAGCACAGGCTCAGTAGTTGTGGCGCACAGGCTTAGCTGCTCTGCGGCATGTGGGATCTTCCCAGGCCAGGGCTTGAACCCGTGTCCCTTGCATTGGCAGGCAGATTCTTAACCACTGCACCACCAGGGAAGCCCTTGTCAATGTTTCTTTCCAACTTTTTCTTCTCTCCATTAACAAAGTTACTCTTACTGGCAAAACAAAAAATAGTGCAGTTAATGCCTTCATGAGAAGTGAGGGGCTCATATAATGTAAAAATATTGGTCATGGCCATCTCTGTCTTATTCACAGAGTCTAGCACATAGTGGGTATTCAACATCTATTTGTTGAATGAATGAATGGAGGGATGGATGAGGCATTTTCCAAGTGAAGATTTTTCAGTGAATAATTTTTCAGAGAAAGAAACCTTCCTCTGCCAAATAAGTTTATTTGATTAACCATTAAATAAAGTTGCTCCAGGACTTCTCAGAGCCTTCTATACGCTTCCATGCATTAAGAATCAAGAGGAGACACTACTGTTCAGTGCTTCCCTAACTTAATTGACTAGAGAGGCATTTGTTTTCCAGTCACCATTTTCTGGAGTTCCACAGAACATAACTGGAAAAATGTTTAAGGCAGTGTATTTTTAATGAACACGATAACATTAGCTAACAAATGAAATTATACTTGAATAGAAATCAACTGTAGTTGGATTTTCCTTAAAAATACAGGGGCAGCATTCTGAAATTGGTACCCGCCTCCCACTTTTATATGGGACTGAGCCTACATGATAATACAGTAGGTGAAATTCCATAAATGTCCCAAGGTCTCTGTAAGTTAACTCAGATATCCTATACTCAAATGCCTACAGAGGCCAAGAAGTAACTGAGTGAAGCACGTGAGTATAAGAAAACATACAGCACTAGCATGATATTAAATGGCAGTTGGTCCTCAGTATTCGTGTCAGGGAATAACAGGTATTAGCTAATGGGCCAGCTAATTCACCACTCTGGCTAAGTAGTGAATAAAGGCCCAGTGGCAAAAGCATTCCTCTTTTTTTTTCCCCAAGAGAAACCTCACATCTGGACTTTTATGTAAATTTCCCAGTTTTTCAATATTAAGAATTAATTCAATTCCTTTTTAAAAATTGCCTGGGCCAAACACACCTCTGTCAGTTTTAGACCAATCAGCCTATCAACGGCATCTTTTATGGTCCAGCCTCATAACTGAAAAAACACCCGTAAACTCAGATTACACAGAACAGTGAGCAATCACTCATGCTAAATTTCTGTGGCTTAATCTTTAACAGAGCAAAGAATTTTCTGGAGTTTAGGTATCCTAAAGTGCATGATGAAAGAAAAAAAAATAGACATTTTACCATTTTATCTATTATAAGCTTAATAGTTAATATTCATATACATTTTATATATTCATGTAACATATGTACAGATATAAAATTTCAATTTAACACTTTGAAACAGTAGTTTCTCAGAAAAATTAAGCCATCATTTATATCCTAAGTAGATCATGCTGTCACTTCTAACTACTACTACAGCAAATAATTCTTACATCACTTCATTGGGTTGATTTTTAACGGTTGACCATTAAAACAATCCTTTTAGAAAAGTTCTGTTGTCTGAATGCCATCAGTGTCTTGTTTCTCAGATTAGCAATTTTATACTCTAGAGAAGAAATGTAAACAGATGGATATTTTAATATTAAAAGATCATAGTATTTGTCAAATTTACCCTGTATAATTTACATTGCTGTTTTGTTCATAAAAAGAGAAAGCCCTGGCATTTATTAATAGCAGGTAATAGGAACAGAACTGTTGGTCTCAAACAGTTTTTCCCAATGACAGCTTTAGGCAGTAGAGAAAACTCTAGAAAAATCTACACCCTATGCTTGCTTTCCTATATGCTCATTCTCATTTCCCAATGGAAAAAGAGTTGCAGATAACAATGAAGTAGCACTCAATGGGAAAGTTGGGGGAGATTATGTATGCATCTATTTCTGCAATTCTAGTATGACTTATTTATTATTTAAACAATGTGTACATATTCTGAAGTCTAAATATTGTAAAATTCCATGCTAAAACACTATTGATGCAAACATATAGTACTGCATGTTGTTAGTTAATCAAAACCCCTATTGAAGCTTAATTGAGCATGGAATGGAAGAACAGCAACTTTGGAAAACCATAACCAACCTAAAAGAATACTGATGAAGCAATGATAACAAAAGTGTCCTTCCTGAAAATTGTGGGAATTTCCGCCAACCATTTATGTGCATATGCTATAGCTTTGCATGCACCCTATCTTCCTAGAAGAACACTGCATTAGTCCTCACTAAATTCTAACAAATCACTAATTTTAGCTTATGAATATCAGAACCTCATAACCCTCGATAACTCAGCAGGTTTCAAGTAGGCCTTAGTTTTATGTGAAAAAGAACGTCATTAAAATTGGCTAAGATAATGCTTATAAGAACCAGGGACGGGCTTCCCTGGTGTCGCAGTGGTTGAGAGCCCGCCTGCCAATGCAGGGGACGCGGGTTTGTGCCCCGGTCTGGGAGGATCCCACATGCCGCGGAGCGGCTGGGCCCGTGAGCCATGGCCACTGAGCCTGCGCGTCCGGAGCCTGTGCTCTGCAACGGGAGAGGCCACAGCAGTGAGAGGCCCGCGTACCACAAAAAAAAAAAAAAAAAAAAGAACCAGGGACCATACTTCTGAGAATGACTTCATGGCCTGCCTAACAACGTACAATGTGCAGAGAGATCATCTGTTCATCTCCCTTATATGTTGGAGGCCCTCGTGGAGGGGCCCAGATTAGCTTTTACATGAGGCCTATTTTACCAGCTGCCACTGGTTACTGGCTACCATATTAGCCCAGACCAACATCTCCTCACATCTAAAGAACCTAATAGCTACTGGCAATGAAAGTTACCAGCCCCTACATTAGTAGCTAGCACCTCTAATGGTGTGCAAAATTAATCAAAGGAACCTAAGAGCTCACAGTTCAGGCATACAAAAAAGCATTGGGCAGCCATTCAGGATCTAGTCTTAGACACATCTCTGCACCATCTCTGAGGCCTTGAACTTTCTTTGAATTGTACCAGACCCAAGGACACCACCTGCCATATTCAGAATAGCACCTGCCAACTGCAACCTTATGGGTCTCAGAGTTTCCCCTTGTAACTCTGCAACCATTTTGGACCCCAACTAATCTTTATTTAACAAGCACCTGTACTTCTTGCCAGCTCCAATTATAATTCTTGATAAACAATTCATGTAATTAATGTACCGTTGCTGTTTTCGCCTTTAAAAGCCTCCTCCGCTTTGTATAATAGTTCAAGTGCTTTTTGAATCTGTGTCTCCTGGGCTGCAGTCCTAACAAGCCCCAAATACAAAGTGGGGGAGTCTTATAAAGGCCCCAAATAAGCACCTTTTAATTTCAATTAGGTCTCCATTTCTGAAATTTTGGTTAACATAGCTATTTTCAATATTTCAAAAAACCTAAAGGAAATCATGCATTTCCTTGTAATATTGTGGCATTGACCACATTTCTTACTTTTAGTCTGGAATTATGCCAACTCAATGAAGAAGTACCAGTATTCTCCAAGAGATCTGAAGTTTAGAATGACAGTTTTATATCTTTGATTTATAAAACATGTAAACTCCTCCTCACTTCCATGTCTTTGCTCATTTTGATTCACTCAACTGTAATCTTTTAATTCTTCCTTTTCAAATCCTCCCCATTTTTAAAGGATAGGCTCAAGATCCCACTAGTGCAGTCCTCAGAGATCTCCCATTACTCTTAAACTCTCCAACACTCGTTATTATCCTAATTTCTTAACATGTGCTAATCCTAATCCCAAACGCTGTATTCTTGTCTTCTCCATCACTTTTGAATCAGCATTGCATGAATGCAATGTTATCAACTGAGTAGATACTCAACAAACGAATAAAACTCACTTTTTGAATGAAACTGATTTGAATTTGTAGGACAGTTGACTGAAGTTCATCTATTTAATTTACATAATTTGTGGTGTCCTTAAAAAAAACCTGAGGTTAAGCAGAAGTTTACACACTTGATTTTTATCTCTCTAACCTTTTTATTATGAACTTATTCATACATGGAGACAAATTTAAGAAAATTACAATGAATATCTGTATACTCTCCACCCAGATGAAACAATTTTTATGATTTTACCATATTTATTTCATCACTCACCAATGAACTATCTATACATATTTTATACTGTCGCTGAATCATTTAAAAATAAATTGCAGGTATCATAACACTTACCTCTTAAATATTGGGTTGGCCAAAAAGTTCGTTCGGGTTTTTCCGTAAGATGTTACCCAATGTAAATTAATAATTAATTCACTTATGTCATTCAATACCCAGTTCTTATTCAATTTTTCCCCATTGTCCCAAGAATATCTCTTCTATTTGTTTTTTTCCTAAACGGGATCCAATAAAGTTGTATGCATTGCATTTGTTTGTTATATCTTGTAGAGGAGAAAATGGTTTTCCATGTTTTGGGGTAGTGTGCCCTGGGTCCCGTCAATCTCTTTACATGCTTTTATTTATTTATTTATTTATTTTGCGGTACATGGGCCTCTCACTGTTGTGGCCTCTCAAGTTGCGGAGCACAGGCTCTGGATGCGCAGGCTCAGTGGTCATGGCTCACGGGCCCAGCCGCTCCGCGGCATGTGGGATCTTCCCGGACCGGGGCACAAACCCGCGTCCCCTGCATCAGCAGGCGGACTCTCAACCACTGCGCCACCAGGGAAGCCCTCTTTACATGCTTTTAATCTAAAAGAGTCCTCCCTCTTTCTTTCTTTCTTTTTTTCTGACATCTTTATTGGAGTATAATTGCTTTACAATGTTGTGTTAGTCTCTGCTGTATAACAAAGTGAATCAGCTATACGCCGTACGTATATCCCCATATCCCCACACTCTTGGGTCTCCCTCCTACACTCCTTATCCCACCCCTCTAGGTGGTCGCAAAGCATCAAGCAGATTTCCCTGTGCTATGCAGCTGCTTCCCACTAACTACCTATTTTACATTTGGTAGTGTATATACGTCAGTGTTACTCTCTCACTTCGTGCCAGCTTACCCTTCCCCGTCCCCATGTCCTCAAGTCCATTCCCTACGTCTGTGTCTTTACTCCTGTCCTGCCACTAGGTTCATCAGAACCTTTTTTCTTTTTTTTTAGATTCCATATATATGTGTTAGCACACAGTATTTTCTTTGTCTTTCTGACTTACTTCACTGTGTATGACAGTCTCTAGGTCCATCCACCTGACTACAAAAAACTAAATTTCGTTTCTTTTTATGGCTGAGTAATATTCCATTGTATATATGTGCCACATCTTCTTTATCCATTCATCTGTTGATGGACACTTAGGTTACTTCCATGCCCTGGCTATTGTAAACAGAGCTGCAATGAATATTGTGCTATATGGGTATATGCCCAATGGTGGGATTGCTGGGTCCTACGGTAGTTCTATTTTTAGTTTTTTGAGGAACCTCTGTACTGTTCTCCATAGTGGCTGTATCAATTTACATTCCCACCAACAGTGCAAGAGGGTTCCCTTTTCTTCACACCCTCTCCAGCATTTATTGTTTGTAGATTTTTTTGATGATGGCCATTCTGACTGGTGTGAGGTGATACCTCATTGTAGTTTTGATATGCATTTCTCTAATGATTAGTGATGTTGAGCATCCTTTCATGTGTTTGTGGGCAATCTGTATATCTTCTTTGGAGAAATGTCTATTTAGGTCTTCTGCCAGACTTCTGCCTATGTTGTCCTCTAAGAGTTTTATAGTATCTGGCCTTACATGTAGGTGTTTAATCCATTCTGAATTTATTTTTGTATATGGTGTTAGGGAGTGATCTAATCTCATACTTTTACATATAGCTGTCCAGTTTTCCCAGCACCACTTATTGAAGAGGAGGTCTTTTCTCCATTGTATATCCTTGCCTCCTTTGTCATAGATTAGTTGACCATATGTGCATGGGTTTATCTCTGGGCTTTCTATCCTGTTCCATTGATCCATATTTCTGCTTTTGTGCCAGTACCATACTGTCTTGATTACTGTTGCTTTGTAGTAGAGTCTGAAGTCCAGGAGCCTGATTCCTCCAGCTCCGTGTTTCTTTCTCAAGATTGCTTTGGCTATTCAGGGTCTTTTCTGTTTCCATACAAATTGTGCAATTTTTTGTTCTGTGAAAAATGCCATTGGTAGTTTGATAGGGATTGCATTGAATCTGTAGATTGCTTTGGGTAGTACTGTCATTTTTACAATATTGATTCTTCCAATCCAAGAACATGGTATATCTCTCCATTTGTGTGTATCATCTTTAATTTCTTTCATCAGTGTCTTATAGTTTTCTGCATACAGGTCTTTTGTCTCCTTAGGTAGGTTTTTTATTCTTTTTGTTGCAAGGGTAAACGGGAGTGTTCCCTTAATTTCTCTTTCAGATTTTTCATCATTAGTGTATAGGAATGCAAGAGATTTCTGTGCATTAACTTTGTATCCTGTTACTTTACCAGATTCATTGATTAGCTCTAGTAGGTTTCTAGTGGCATCTTTAGGATTCTCTACATATAGTATCATGTCATCTGCAAACAGTGACAGTTTTACTTCTTCTTTTCCAATTTGTATTCCTTTTATTTCTTTTTCTTCTCTGATTGCCGTGGCTAGGACTTCGAAAACTACGTTAAATAATAGCAGTAGGAGTGGACATACTTGTCTTGTTCCTGATCTTACAGGAAATGCTTTCAGTTTTTCACCACTGAGAATGATGTTTGCTGTGGGTTTGTCATATATGGCCTTTATTTTGTTGAGGTAGGTTCCCTCTGCCCACTTTCTGGAGAGTTTTTTATCATAAATGGGCGTTGAATTTTGTCAAAAGCTTTTTCTGCATCTATCTAGATGATCATATGGTTTTTATTCTTCAATTTGTTAATATGGTGTATCACATTGATTGATTTGCATATTAAAGAATCCTTGCATCCCTGGGATAAATTCCACTTGATCATGGTGTATGATCCTTTTAATGTGTTGTTTGATGGTTTGTTAGTATTTTGTTGAGGACTTTTGCATCTATATTCATCAGTGATATTGGCCTGTAATTTTCTTTTTTGTAGTATCTTTGCCTGGTTTTGGTATCAGGGTGATTGTGGCCTTGTAGAATGAGTTTGGGAGTGTCCCTTCCTCTGCAATTTTTTGGAAGAGTTTGAGAAGCATGGGTGTTAGCTCTTCTCTAAATGTTTGATAGAATTCACCTGTGCAGCCATCTGGTCCTGGACTTTTGTTTGTTGCAAGATTTTTAATCACAGTTTCAATTTCATTACTTGTGATTGGTCTGTTCATACTTTCTATTTCTTCCTGGTTCAGTCTCGGAAGTTTATACCTTTCTAAGAATTTGTCCATTTCTTTCAGGTTGTCCATTTTATTGGCATAGAGTTGCTTGTAGTAGTCTCTTAGGATGCTATTTTTTTTGTGTGTTGTCTGTTGTAACTTCTTTTTCATTTCCAATTTTATTGATTTGAGTTGTCTCCGTCTTTTTCTTTTTCTTTTTTTTTTTTTTTTGCGGTACGTGGGCCTCTCACTGTTGTGGCCTCTTCTGTTGCGGAGCACAGGCTCTGGATGTGCAGGCCCAGCGGCCATGGCTCACGGGTCCAGCTGCTCCGTGGCATGTGGATCTTCCCAGACCAGGGCACGAACCCGTGTCCCCTGCATCGGCAGGCAGACTCAACCACTGCGCCACCAGGAAAGCCCTCCCTCTTTTTCTTGATGAGTCTGGCTAATGGTTTATCAATTTTGTTCTCAAAGAAACAGCTTTTAGTTTTATTGATCTTTGCTATTGTTTTCTTTGTTTCTATTTCATTTATTTCTGCTCTGGTCTTTATAATTTCTTTCCTTCTGCTAACTTTGGCTTTTGTTTGTTCTTCTTTCTCTAGTTCCTTTAGCTGTAAGGTTAGATTGTTATTTGAGATTTTTCTTGTTTCTTGAGGTAGGCTTGTATAGCTATGAACTTCCCTCTTAGAACTGCTTTTGCTGCATACCATAGGTTTTGGGTTGTTGTGTTTTCATTGTCATTTGACTCTAGGTATCTTTTGATTTCCTCTTTGATTTGTTCAGTGATCTCTTGGCTATTTAGTAGCATATTGTTTAGCCTCCATGTGTTTGTATTTTTTACAGTTTTTTTCCTATAATTGATACCTAGTCTCATAGTATTGTGGTCAGAAAAGATACTTGATATGATTTTAATGTTCTTAAATTCACCAAGGCTTGATTTGTGACCCAAGATATGATCAATCCTGGAGAATGTTCCATGTTCACTTGAGAAGAAAGTGTATTCTGTTGTTTCTGGATGGAATGCCCTATAAATATCAGTTAAGTCCATCTTGTTTAATGTGTCATTTAAAGCTTGTGTTTCCTTATTTATTTTCATTTTGGATGATCTGTCCATTGGTGGAACTGTGGTGTTAAAGTCCCCTACTATGATTGTGTTATTGTCAATTTCCCCTTTTATGGCTGTTAGCATTTGCCTTATGTATTGAGGTGCTCCTATGTTGGCTGCATAAATATTTACAATTGTTATATCTTCTTCTTGGATTTATCCCTTGATCATTATGTAGTGTCCTTCTTTGTCTCTTGTAACAGTCTTTATTTTAAAGTCTACTTTGTCTGATATGAGGATTGCTACTCCAGCTTTCTTTTGATTTTCATTTGCATGGTGTATCTTTTTCCATCCCCTCACTTTCAGTCTGTATGTGTCCATAGGTGTGAAGTGGGTCTCTTGTAGACAGCATATATACGGGTCTTGGTTTTGTATCCATTCAACCAGTCTATGTCTTTTGGTGGGAGCATTTAATCCATTTACATTTAAGGTAATTATTGATATGTATGTTCCTACGACCATTTTCTTAATTGTTTTGGGTTTGTTATTGTAGGTCTTTTCCTTCTCTTGTGTTTCCTGCCTACAAAAGTTCCTTTAGCATTTGTTGTAAAGCTGGTTTGGTGGTGCTTTACCTTTTGCTTACCTGTAAAGGTTTTAATTTCTCCATTGAATCTGAATGAGATCCTTGCTGGGTAGAGTAATCTTGGTTGTAGGTTTTTCTCTTTCATCACTTGAAATATGTCCTGCCACTCCCTACTGGCTTACAGAGTTTCTGCTGAAAAATCAGCTGTTAACCTTACGGGGATTCCCTTGTATGTTATTTGTTGCTTTTCCCTTGCTGCTTTTAATATTTTTTCTTTTTATTTAATTTTTGATAGTTGGAATAATATGTGTCTTGGCGTGTTTCTCTTTGGGTTTTTCCAGTATGGTACTTTCTGTGCTTCCTGGACTTGACTGACTATTTCCTTTCCCATGTTAGGGAAGTTTTCAACTATAATCTCTTCAAATATTTTCCCAGACCCTTTTTCTCTTCTTCTTCTGGGACCCTTATAATTTGAATGTTGGTGTGTTTAATGCTGTCCCAGAGTTCTCTGAGACTGTCCTCAATTCTTGTCATTCTTTTTTCTTTATTCTGCTCCCTGGCAGTTATTTCCACCATTTTATC
Organism: Orcinus orca; assembly: GCF_937001465.1. Classification (NCBI taxonomy): domain Eukaryota; kingdom Metazoa; phylum Chordata; class Mammalia; order Artiodactyla; family Delphinidae; genus Orcinus; species Orcinus orca. The sequence continues at coordinate 55,991,916 of NC_064571.1, forward strand.
TTCCAGCTCACTTATCCATTCTTCTGTCTCAGTTATTCTGCTATTCATTCCTTCTAGAGTATTTTTAGTTTCAGTAATTGTGTTGTTCATCACTGGTTGTTTACTCCTTAGTTCTTCTAGATCCTTGTTAAATGTTTCTTGTATTTTCTCCATACTGTGTTCAAGATTTTGGATCATCTTTACTATCATTACTCTGAATTCTTTTTCAGGTAGGTTGCCTATTGCATCTTCATTTATTTGGTCTTGTAGGTTTTTACCTTGTTCCTTCATCTGTAACATATTTTTTTGTCATTTCTTGTTTTTTTCTTTTTTTTGATGGGCGGTACTGTATTCCTGTCTTACCGGTTGTTTGGCCTAAGACGTCTAGCCCTGGAGTTTGCAGGCAGTTGGATAGAGCTGAGTCTTGGTGCTGAGATGAGGACCTCCAGGATGCCTCAGTCCAATTAATATTCCCTGGGGTCTGAAGTTCTCTGTTAGTCCAGCACTTTGGACTCAGAGCTCCCACCACAGGAGCTCGGGCCCAGCCTCCATCCTAGGAACCAAGATCTCACAAGCTTTGTGGCGCAGTAAAAAAGAAAGAAAGAAAGAAAAAAGGAAGAGCAAAATATCAAAGAATAAAAAAGGAAATAAAATTAGAAAGATAAAGAATATATTAGTAAGAGTAAAACTATAATGGAAACAACCAGTTGCTGGGGGTTCTTCCCATCCCCTTAGGTGTTTGTGGTCCCCCACAGTGCCTGGTAGGTGCCTTAGTTGTGAGGAGATGCGAATTCTGCGTCCTCCTAGTATGCCATCTTGACTCCCTCCCTCTTTCTTTATTTCATCGACTTTTAAAAGAGATAGGGAGTTGTAGAAACAGTTTTAACAACGTTAAATAGTTCTGTAAGAGAGACATTTTTCAGTTTCATATGATTACAGAAAAAGAAATTCCTGTTCTGAGATTCTGAGATTTTGAAATTTAACCTGATCATTGGTTGACACAGTTTCAAATAAAATAGCTACTGAAGGGAAAAGAGAAAACTGTGAATTTACAAGATAATAATTGGGTTCCAGCAATCACTAGTCAGGACTCCTTGAGGAAGTTATTTAGCTGCTATGAGGTTCATTTTCTACTACATAAGAAGGAGATCGTATCTACTTTGTAAAGTAAGGATTACTATGAGATAATTATGCAAATGCCTAGCATAGCATAGAAGCTTAATAAATGCCGGTTCCTTTCCCCTAAGTTCCTATTTTTTGTCTAAGAATGGGGTATTTCAAGATTGGTAAACTTCTTATGTATGATTCTTTCTTTGAATATTTTGTTGCCAAGTGAATTGCAAAAGAAAGTCCAGACTGGAGTTTTACACTACATTTTACCTTGCTTTGCTTCTGAGTTATATTTTGAAAGTAATATGTGTGAACCCTCGTTTTGAGTTTCTTATGTAAAATGATTTCTAAAAAGTACTTCTAAAAACAATTTAAGACAAAAGCGTTACTATTCTAAATTAACATTTTAATCTAAATATGTTTTAAATTTTGTTTAGATAGTATTTATGCCTGAATTATAAATTTAAAATATGACATTTAAAAAATAACAAATTATGGGACTTCCTTGGCTGCACAGTGGTTAAGAATCCGCCTGCTGGGCTTCCCTGGTGGAGCAGTGGTTGAGAGCCCACCTGCCGATGCAGGGGACACGGGTTCATGCCCCGGTCCGGGAAGATCCCACATGCCGCGGAGCGGCTGGGCCCGTGAGCCATGGCCACTGAGCCTGCGTGTCCGGAGCCTGTGTTCCGCAACGGGAGAGGCCACCACGGTGAGAGGCCCACGTATCGCAAAAAATATATATATATATGTACATTCTTTTATGACATTATTATGAAACTATTATTAGAATTCCAGAATTGACCTGTATAATTAATGAACAATGACCTTTATTTGGTGTTAACCTTGCCAGCGGCCATGGCTCACAGGCCCAGCCTCTCCGCGGCATGTGGGATCCTCCCAGATGTACTTACTGTAGGGTGATTATTTTATAAAGCAAAACACTTTGTGAACTTTAATTGCTACATGAATATTCACATGTTTGTTCATATTTAGATGACTGTATTTGGTTTATTTGTGATTAATCATCATCATACAGGACAACATACAATAAAGAAAGTGAGATTTTTAGACACAATTGTTAATGTTTTTTACAAAATACTTCATTGAGTAGGACAAACAGCTGATTGGCCTCAGGAAATTTAATCTCCTTATATTAAGCTGAAGTGAGTAAAAGCAGACCGAGCATTGAAAATGCTATGAGATTACAGAGAAGAACAACATCAATTAAAGCAATGTGCTTTCATAATTTCCCAACATTACAAGAGAACTCTCCACCAACTAGAAGCTAGTAATCAGAAATAAGAGAACTATTCTTAAGCAAATTTCCTACCAATTAGCCATGGGAACCCTCTTCTCCAGTCCTGCTGGTTTGCTCACTGTGGAACCCTTCCCCCTCCTCTCTCAGCTCTGCCCATTCAAGCCACAAGGATCTTGATCTGTCTCTTGTATGATAGTAATGTTTCTGTGTCCTGAAATTTAACACTTAATTATATACTGTTTTTTTCTAGTCTCTAATTGTTTTAGGTGTGTTTTGTATTCTCTTCTCAACTAGATTGTAGCCCCTGAGGCTACAACAACGTGTCTTATTTCTTTGTTAATGCTTTTTATGCTAAACATGGTAGGCATGAAATAATGTCTTGCTGGAAAATCTAAAAAGAGCCATTGATTTTGTACAACTGTGGCCAGAGCTCAAAGCAAAAAAACTTCATGTCTGTGTGGGGTAGAAAGGATACTCGCTGGGCCCTGATGTTTTCAAATTCATTCAGATTGCCCTGGTTACAGTAAACATAAATCTACTCAAGTTGACTGAGCTAGTTTGGTATCTGCAATAAACAGACAAGATGATTTCATGGAACCCAACTGCACACTGGTGATTAAGACTGCACGAGACTGAACCTGGGAATTGGAAGGTCAGAAACCAGTCAGCGTCTTTTTCTTAAAACCAGCATGGTCTTTCTTCCATTTCTCCAGTCAGCTGCTTCTATCTCACTGTGTATCTGTAGGTCAGTTTCCCTTGCCTGAATGTGCCTTAGCATGGCTACTCCAATATCAACCTTCCATGGTTTTACAAGTCCAGGACCCATGAGTAACTGACCCAGCTTTCACATCCCATTTCCAAATTTCAGACAGAAAAACTATGATTGGCCTGTAATGTGTCAGATATTAAACCCTGGCCCAGTCAGCTGTCACCTGGATAGCAAGAGTCAAGTGGTTTGATATCCATTCTCAGCAGGGTTGTGGGAACAACTCTCAAAGAAGAGGAAAGGTAGAAAGCAGGCAACTTGGTTGATGCAACTACTACAGTTAAAATCTATAGGAAATTGCAACAAAAGCTTTTATGGATGTCTTCCCAGCTCATAACTCCCTTTTACTGAAAACTTACGTCTTGCCCACTGGAGTAGTCCCCTAGTGGACTATTTGCACTGAACACATTTGTACTAAATGACACTGTACTTCTGGCCAGTTGACCAAACCAGAGTGATCATTCTTCCCAAGCCAGGCTAAACTGATTTTCTCCCAGGAAATTTTCTTTGAGGCCAAGAAATTGCCCATCAGGCTAGGCTGGTCTTTCGAGAGGAAAGGCTGTCACCTCAGAACTGTTTTAGGACCATCCTTCCCCATTCTGTGCACAGGGAAGGAAAGAGAACCAGTCTGCTGTGAGGGAAGAATGAAGCAGACAGCCTTAAAGAGGCGCGGCTGAGACAGGAGAGCAAGTTCTGCCACGTTCTTCAAGGCTGAATAGTTTCTGATTCCAGAAGCCCAACTGCTTTACTACCCTTGAGTTCTTTGAGACATCTCCACATTCTTTTTTGCTTAAGTTAGCTTGAGTTGGTTTCTGTTATTTGCAACCAAATAGTTGAGATATCGAGATTAAGAGTCTTTCCTACACTTGTCCACCGAGACAAGTCAGTTGTGTTAAGATGCCAATATTTTGTTACCGTGAAAAGCTTCTAAATTTATCTTGTAGACTCACATATCTATGTGGCCATAACATTTGTGACTCATGAGGATTAAATAGTATGGGAGGGCTCCGTTAACTGATTCTCAGTTGGGTGTTATATGATTTTTTGAAAGAGAACAATTTGTGAAGAAAAATTGGCCTTGAAATTTTTATCATTTATATATATCTGCTATTGTAACTGATGCTTGTTACAGTTTTCAAAGCACATTTATATATATCCTGTCGTTTGACATTTACAACAATCCTCTGGGGAAGGATTAATTACATCATTCCTATTTCATAAATGAAGAAACTGAGCCTCACAGAGATCAGTTCGTTGTCATTAATCTAGGAAGGAAACAACACAGACTCAGAATCAGTGTTTATTAATATTTCTGACCCACATTTGATCTTTGTCTTCTTATAGAATGTTCTTCCCCCCTTAAAAAACTTGCTTTTCTATTGAAGTATAAAATGGGTACAGAAAAGTGCACAAATCATACGGGTACAGTTCAATGAGAAATCACAAAGCAAACACACCATGTAATACCAATAGGGCATGAAATTGGATATGACATTTCTGTCCTCTCCCAATCACTATTCCCTCCTTCTTCCCAAAAGGAAATCACACTTCTGACTTTCAATACCATACATGTGCCTGTTTTCAAACTTTATATAAATGAAATTGTGCGGTATGAATACTTTTGTGTTCAACTTCCTTTACATAAATGAGATTCATCTATTTTATTGTAACAGTAGTTCATTCATTTCTATTCCTGTATGGTATTCCATTGTATGAATATACCACAATTTATGTATCCATTCTATTATCTACAGATACTTGAATTGTTTTCAGTTTGGGGCTGTCATGAATGATGCTGATAGAAGCATTCATGAGAATATCTTTTAGAGCACAACATGCATGCTCTATTGAGTAAATACCCAAGGAATGAAAGTGCTGGGTCAAAAGTTCAGATTTAATAGCTACTGCTAGGCATTTTTGCAGTGTGGGTGTATTAATTTACACCCTCACCCCACTGGTGTAGGAAAAATTTAGCTGCTCCTTATTCTCATCAATACTTGGTATTTTCCGTTTTTTATTTTAACTCTTCTGGTGAGTGCATAATGGTGTGTGTGTGTGTGTGTGTGTGTGTGTGTGTGTGTGTGTGTGTGTGTATCTCATTGTGTTTTAAATTTGCTTTTCCTTGATAACTCCTGAGCTTGAGCACATTTTTATGTTCACTGGTCATTTGGATATCCTCTTTTTTGAAGGGCCTGTTCAAGTTTTTGTCCATTTTTCTATCTCTTTGTAAGAATTCTTTATGTAGTCTGAATAATATGCATTAACTTTTGTAATATGCATTGCAAATATCTTCTGCCCTTATGTGGTTTGCATTTTCAGTCCTGAATTTTATTTTTTATAAATTTATTTATTTTATTTTATTATTTATTTTTGGCTGCGGTGGGTCTTCGTTGCTGCGTGCAGGCTTTCCCTAGCTGTGGCGAGCGGGGGCTACTCTTCGTTGTGGTGCATGGCCTTAGCTGCTCCGCAGCATGTGGAATCTTCCCGGACCAGCGCTCGAACCGTGTCCCCTGCATTGGCAGGCAGATTCTCAACCACTGCGCCACCAGGGAAGCCCTCAGTCTTGAATTTTTGACATCAAAGAAATTATAGCATCTTATTTGCATTTTTTTGCTTCAGTAAAAAATGTAATTATTTTAATTATTTGGGATAAAATCCAATGAAACAAGATATTCAAATGGCACTTCTCTCTTCATTTTTGGCCAGGCTCCCAAAGCTGAGATCAACACAACGGGTAACCAGTACTCCCAAGTCACTCTGGACCTGCTAAGTGTGTAAATACTCTGTCTTTCATGAACTCACCATTGACCTTGACAGTATAAGGAGATTGAGGTAGAGAAGATGGGAAGGTGAGGATTTCTTTGGAAAGGGCTTTCTCTTCCCCCCACCTTCACATGGGGTCAGGGAGAAGTGTGTTCCCCCCTCACTTCAAGCCAAATGAGAAGTACCTCAAGGAGACCTCCCAGAACTTGTCTCCAGGAGTCTCAGGAAGAAGGACTTGGGTCTGATCCTTGCCAATGTGAAGGCTGCAGACACAGCTGAAGCTTCACTTGTTTGCAGGGCCATACTGGGTGTTAAATGGCCTTTCACATACAGGAGGCAAAGGGTAGTATGTTTCAGGGAATAAAGTGGAATCCACAAAAAGCACTGGCCTGTGATCATCTGAAAAGGAATCTTGTCTTCTTGCTCCCCAATTGGGAAAGAAACCACCGGAAGTCCAGATTTGAGGGAGTTATCAAAAGCTGACAGCCAGAGAAGTGCTGTCTGCAACAAGGAGCTATAATCAGAATATGTGGAAGCAGACGGTATACTTCTGGGAAAAAATTTGGAGAGAAAGTGTCATCTTTGGAGAAAAAGTGTCATCTTTGGATAGTCTTCATACCCAGAGGGCACTGACACCAGATGACACAGTACCAGGTATACAAAACTGTTTCCCTTTCCCCCTAATCACTTTTTCCCCTGGCGCAGGGTGGCAGAGGTCAGAAACAGCCCACAGAAGTGGGGGAGGTATTTTGGGAGGAAAGAAGCAGCTGACAAGGCCATCTCCCCGACCTCAGGCTCTGAGGCCTGAAGCAGGCCTGCGCTAGAGAAGCAAAGAAGATTCAGCTTTGAACAAATCTGGAATTTTGAAATTGCCCTCAACAGAACTGAAGTTACAAGATTAAAAGCTTGAACTGGACTCTTCTACAAATTCTCTTCTCAGCTGTTTCTACTCTGAAGCTTAATTCATCTACTGAGTTTTCAACTTATATTTTTTAATTATTATTATTATTATTTTTTCTGGTACGCGGGCCTCTCACTGTTGTGGCCTCTCCCGTTGCGGAGCACAGTCTCCGGACGCGCAGGCTCAGCGTCCATGGCTCACGGGCCCAGCCGCTCTGCAGCATATGGGATCCTCCCGGACCGGGGCACGAACCCGTGTCCCCTGCATCGGCAGGCGGACTCTCAACCACTGCACCACCAGGGAAGCCCTATTTTTTAAAATTTTTATTCAATTTATTTAAACTAAAAAAAAAGTTCACCCATTTCTTCCACTCCCTACCCTTCACCTCTTGCAACCACCAATCTGTTCTCAGTAGTTATGAGCCTGCTTTGTTTTTTGATTCCACATATAAGAGAGATTATGCAGTATTTGTCTTTCTCTGTCTGACATATTTCACTTAGCATAATGCCCTCGAGATCCATCCATGTTATCAAAAATGGCATTCTTTTTATGGCTGAGTAATATTCCATTGCATATGTGTACCCAATTTCTTGACCCATTCATCCATCAATGGACACTTAGGTTGTTTCCATATCTTGGCTATTGTATATAATGCTGCAATGAAAATGGATGTGTATATATCTTTTTGAATTAGTGTTTTTGTTTTTCTCAGATAAATATATAGAAATGGAATTGTTGGATAATACGGTAGTTCTATTTTTAATTTTTTGAGGAACTTCCATACTGTTTTCCACAGTGGTTGCACCAATTTACATTCCTATCAATGGTGCATGAGGTTTCCCTTTGCTCCACATCTGTGCCAACATTTGTTATTTCTTGTCTTTTTGATAATAGCCATTCTAACAGGTGTGATATCTCATTGTGGTTTTTATCTGCATTTCCCTGATGATTAATGTTGTTGAGCATTTTTTCATGTACCTGTTGGCCATCTGTAGGTCTTCGTTGGAAAAATGTCTATTCAGATGTTCTGCCCATTTTTAAAGTAGACTGTTTGGTTTTTTGCTATTGATTTGTATGAGTTCTTTGTGTATTTTTGATATTAGCCCCTTATCATATATATGATTTACAAATATTTTCTCCCATTTAGTAGGTTGCCTTTTCATTTTTCTATTGGTTTATTTGCTGTGCAAAAGCTTTTTGGTTTAATGTAGTCCCAACTGGTTTATTTTTGCTTTTATTGCTTTTGCTTTGGGTGTTAGATTTTAAAAATCATTGCCAAGACCTATGTCAAGGAGTTTGCTACCTATGTTTTCTCCTAGGAGTTTTACGGCTTCAGGCTCTTACTTTCAAATTTTTAATCTATTTTCATTTAGTTTTGGGGTATAGTGTAAGATAGTGGTCCAGTTTCATTCTTTTGCATTTGGCTGTCCAATTTTCCCCGTACCATTTGTTGAAGACACTATCCTTTCACCATTGTATATTCTTGGCTCATCTGTTGTAAATTAATTGACCACAAATGTGTGGGTTTAATTCTGGGGTCTCCATTCTGTTCCACTGATCTGTGTGTCTGTTTTTATGCCGATGCCATACTGCTTTAATTACTATAGTTTTGTAATATAGTTTGAAATCAGGGTCCATGATGCCTCCAGCTTTGTCCTTCTTTCTCAAGATTGCTTTGGCTATTCAGGGTCTTTTGTGGTTCTGTACAAATTTTAGGATTGTTCTATCTCTGTGAAAAATGCCACTGGAATTCTGTTAGAGGTTGTCTCGAATCTGCATATTGCTTTGAGTAGTAATGGACATTTTAACAATATTAATTCTTCTAATCCATGAGCATGGAATATCTTTCTGTTTGTGTCTTCTTCAATTCCTTTCATTAATGTCTTGCAGTTTTAAAATACACATTTTTCACCTCCTTGGGTAAACTTATTCCAAGGTATTGTATTATTTTGATGCAATTGTAAATGAGATTGTTTTCTTAATTCCTTCTGATAGTTTGTTATTAGTGTAAAGAAACACAACAGATTTTTGTGTATCACTTTTGTATCCTGGGACTTCCCTGGTGGCGCAGTGGTTAAGAACTTGCCTGCCAACACAGGGGACATGGGTTCGGTCCCTGGTCCGTGAATATCCCACATGCTGTGGAGCAAATAAACCCATGTGCCACAACTACTGAGCCCACGTGCCACAACTACTGAAGCCTGCATGCCCTAGAGCCCACACGCTGCAACTACTGAGCCCATGTGCCACAACTACTGAAGCCCGCATACTCTAGGGCCCATGTGCCGCAGCTACTGAGCCTGCATGCTGCAACTACTGAAGTCTGCGCAACTAGAGCCTGTGCTCCACAACAAGGGAAGCCACCACAATGAGAAGCCCGCACACCACAACGAAGAGTAGCCGCCACTTGCTGCAACTAGAGAAAGCCCACGTGCTGCAAGGAAGACCCAACGCAGCCAAAAAAAAAATTTGTATCCTGCAACTTTACCTAAGTTATTAGTTATAACAGTTTTTCGATGGAGTCTAGGTCTATATAGTCTTTCTATATATAACATCATGTCATCTGCAAATAGTGAAAGTTTTACTTCTTCCTTTCCAATTTGGATGCTTTTTATTTCTTTTTCTCACCTAATTGCTCTGGCTAGGGCTTACTATGTTGAATAAAATCATAGAGAGTGGATATCCTTGTCTTGTTCCTGACCTTAGAGGAAATGCTTTCAGCCTTTCACCATTGAGTATAATGTCAACTGTCAACTCTCTGATCTTGGACTTTTGTTTGCTGGAAGGTTTTTGATTATTGATTCAAGCTCCTTGCTAGTAATTGATCTGTTCAGATTTTATATTTCATAATGATTCCTTCTTGGTAGATTGTATATTTCTAGAAATTTATACATTTCTTCTAGGTTGTTATATATGGCCATTATTTTGTTGCAGTAAATTCCCTCTATATGCACTTTGTTGAGAGTTTTTAATCATAAATGGATGTTGAATTTTGTCAACTGCTTCTTCTGCATCTATGGAGATGATGACATGATTTTTATTTTTCATTGTGCTAATGAGGTATATCACATGGACTGATGTGTGGATGTTGAACCATCCTAGCAATCCCTGGAATAAATCCCACTGGATCATGGTGTATTACCCTTTTAATGCATTGTTTAATTTGGTTTGCTAATATTTTGTTGAGGATTTTTACATCTATGTTCACCAGAGATATTGGCCTGTAATTTTCTTTTTTAATAGTATCCTTGTCTGGCTTTGGTATCAGGGGAATGCTGGCCTCATAAAATGTGTTTGGAGGATTTTCCCCCTCTTCTATTTTTTGGAGGAGTTTGAGAAGAATTGGTGTTAATCCTTCTTTGAATCTTTGGTAGAATTCACCAGTGAAGCTCTCTGGTCATGGACTTTTGCTTGCTGGAAGGCTTTTGATTACTGATTCAAGCTCCTTGCTAGTAATTGATCTGTTCAGATTTTATATTTCATAATGATTCCTTCTTGGTAGACTGTATGTTTCTAGAAATTTACACATTTCTTCTAGGTTGTCCAATTTGTTGGCATGTACTTTTTAATAGTATTTTATTATGATCCTTTATATTTCTGTGTTATCTGTTGTAATATCTCTTCTTTCATTTCTGATTTTATTTATTTGAATCCTCTCTCTTTTTTTTTTCTTGGTGAGTCAACCTGAAGGTTTAGCAATTTTGTTTATCATTTCAAAGAACCAGCTTGTAGTTTCATTGATCTCTTTGTCTTTTTAGTTTCTGCTTCATTTATTTCTGCTCTAATCTTTATGTCTTTCCTTCTACTAACTTTTGGCTTCATTTGTTCTTGTTTTTCTAGTTCCTTGAGGTGTGAAGTTATGTTGTTTACTTGAGGCTTTTCTTATTTCTTGAGGTATGCATTCATCACTAAGAACTTCTCTCTTAAAAGTGTTTTGCTGCATTCCATACATTTTGGTATGTTACATTTCCATTTTCAGTTGTCTCAAGGTATTTTTTAAATGTTTCTCTTCTTTGACCAATTAGCAATTCAGTAGCATGTTGTTTAACCTACACACATTTGTGAATTTTCCAGTTTTCTTTGTGTAATTAATTTCTAGTTTCATACCATTGTTGGAAAAGATTCTTGATATCATTTCAATTCTCTTATAAAGCCTTGATTTGTGACCTAATACATGGTCTATCTTGGAAAATATTCCATATTGCACTTGAGAATAACGTGTATTCTGTTGCTTTTGGATGGAATGTTTTGTAAATATTTGTTGTCACTCTGTTCTACCATGTTTCTTAAGGCCGATGCTTCCTTATTGACTTTCTGTCTAGGTGATCTGTCCATTGATGTAAGTGGTATATTAAAGTCCCCTACTATTATTGTATTGCTATTTCTCCATTTAGGCCTGTTAATATTTACTTTAATATTTAGGTACACCTATGTTGGGTGCATAAACATTTACAAATGTTATATCCTCTTGTTGGATTAACCCCTTTATTATTATCATTATGTAATACGCTTTTCTTGGTCTCTCATTACAGTTTTTGTTTTAAAGTCTGCTTTGCCTGATACATGGGTAGCTACTCCAGCTTTCTTCTGGTTTTCATTTGCATGGAATATCTTTTTTCATGCCTTCACTTTCAGTCTGTATGTGTCCTTACATCTAAAGTGTGTCTCTTGTAGGTAGAATACAGATGGATCTTGTTTTTTTTTAATCCATTCAGCCACTCTGTCTTTTGATTGGAGAATTTAGTCCACTTAAATTTAAAGTAACTATTGATAGCTATGTGCTTATTGCCATACTGTTATTATTTTCTAGCTCTCTTTGTAGTTCCTCTCTGTTCCTTTCTTCTTCTTTTGTTCTCTTCCTTTGTGGTTTGATGACTTTCTTTGGCGGTATGCTTATATTCTTTTCTTTTTATCTTTGTGTACTTACTATAGGTTTTTGCTTTGTGGTTACCATCAGGGTTACATATAACAGCTTATGTCTATAACAGTCTATTTTAAGTTGATAACAACTTAAGGTTGATCTCATTCTATAGCTCAACACTTTTATTCTTTCCCCACCCATGTTTTATGTTTTTGATGTCACGTTTTACATCTTTTTATCTTGTATATCCCTTAACTGTTGTTATGGTTGTTTTTACTACTTTTGTCTTTTAACCTTTATATTAGCTTTTTAAGTAATTAACACACTACCTTGATTATATATTTACTTTTCCAATGAGATTTACTCTTTCATATGTGTTCTTATTTCTAATTAGCACCCTTTCTTTTCATCTTAAAGAAGACCCTTTAACACTTCTTGTTAGACCAGTTTAGTGGTGATAAACTCCTTTAGCTCTTGCTTATCTGGAGAACTCTTTATTTCTCCTTCAGTTCTGATGATAACTTTGCTGGGTAGTGTATTCTGATGCTTAATTTGTCCACTGAGTTTTCAACTTTAATTATTAAAATTTTCATCTCTAGAAATTCTGTTTGGCTCTTTATCATATCTGCTTAACCTTTTTTATAGTCTTTTGTTCCTTGCTTGTATTTTCAAGCCACTCTTATTTCTTTAAACACATTAAACACAGTACTTTTATGTTGGGCCTGACAATTGCAATTTCTGAAGTCTTTGCAGATCTGATTCTTCTGTTTTGTTTCTGCTAGTTCTAGCTTTGAGTGCCTTATTTCCTTGCATTGTTAAATTTTTTTTTTTTTTTTTTTTTTTTCACTGAGAGCTGAATCATTGGCCTTGGCATTTCATCTGTGGAATTTCTTTGAGGTCCAGGTTGAAATTGCAGTCCTCCTGCCTGTTGCCTGGGGGAACCACCAACCTGAGACCACTTCAAGTTCAATGATCATTTGAGGTTTTCAAACCGCACAGGGGGCAGGCTTTTGGAATGAAAATCCACTTGGAGATCAGCTTGTGTTATAAATGCTCAGGGGAAATTTTTCTGTCTCATTTTTCTATCTCATTGTCTTCAACTAGGATCAAGTTCAAGATGCAAGTTTCTTGCTGTCTACTCCTGAGTGATACGTTCATTTTTCCTTGGGATTTTTGGGGTCCTGGTTTTATGCAGATCTCCTAGTAGACGCTCTAAAGGCCCTAACCTTTATCTCCTGTCCCCCAAACTCTGTGCAGCCATCAGAGTGGAATCTCAAGGTCACCAGAGTTCTTCAGAAACTTTAGGGCTAATCCAACTTTGGTGCTCACTTTACCTCTTTGAATTCCTGCTTTAACTTCATTTTAGGCCTTAATAGTTCTCCTTGCACCATGCCAGTCAGCAACACATTTTCAATATTTTTTTCAATAACTTATTCCAGGTAAAACCACAAGTGAGGGTTTACCAAACCTCTTACAGACTCTTGGCTGCTCACCAAAACTGTGTCACTTTTCTCCTGGACATACATACTTCTGGAAATCTGGACAAGACACCCTCATGTTTGAAAGAGACGAAAGGACTTGTTATCTGGGGAGTAACTGGATATAAGTCTGAGTTTTCACCCGGGCAGGGACGTTTAACTAAAACGGGTGGTGATGAATAGGGTCACTTTCATACTTGTACACTGCTGAGCTCAGCTTCTATCTAAAACTTATCATACACTCTTTACAATTAGGTGACTAGCTAGAGATGCCTTTAACATTTCTAAAGAAACATTAAGAAAGTAGTGGGAGTGCTTCTCAGCTATTGAAGTAATCCTGCAGAGGAGTAAGTTTGAGAACTCAGTGAAATGTAGCACCCATTGACATATATTTAATACAAGTAAAAGTTTGCAGCAGTGAGGCCAAACCAGCCAAAAACAACAGAGACCATCAGGCTTGGAGTGTTTGGTGACTGCAACTTCTCTAGCATTCACAGTCCTTCTCAGCTTCACAGGTAACCACGAGGTGGAGGTTTGCCAAAACTCCTACAGCCTCTGTGGGAGAGAATGACTGGCTCTTTTCAAAGCTGTTATCACTTTGCTCCTAGACCATGTTTCCTAGCCTCCTTTACAGATGGATGTGGTCTGAGTTTTGGCTGACAGAATGTCAATGTGGGCAGAAGTGATATGCAGCACTTTCAGACTGGCCCATGAAACCCTCCTGCATAGTTGCCGGTGAGCAATAGCTTTTGGCCGGGTGTATTTGCCCCTGCTTTTCCCCAGTGGAAGTAGCCTGTGTCGTCGCTTTCCATATGCTGAAACTCTTTGCTCGACCACTTGTGAACACTGCATAACATAGAATTCCAGTGATCCGTCCACCCTACTGGTATCTTATTTTAATTCTGGTTATTTATCTCATTCTCTTTCCTATTGTTCTATGTTTAAAATTGACTGTATAAACCATGTACTTCTAAAACCAAAATCAAAAACCTACGTGACCTTTCTCTTCTGCCACTGGAAGCAAAGGACCAGAAGATGGCAGATCATGAGATGGAAGATATCAGAGAGTCTGAGTTCTTATGTGGAAGATCATTCACCAAACACCAATTGGACATTGACTGAGAGAGGAATTAACTTTCTATTGAATTGTCATTGAAATTTTAGTTTTTCTATTACTACGACTATTATATTAACAAATGCAACCCATGTCACCCTGAAATCCCGGCAAAATTACCTAATATGGTTGTAAAATCTGCCTTTAGCAAGCCAGGTCATCTGTATCTAGCAACTGGGATTTGGATATAATGTCTGTCACTAGTTTCATCATGCTACATTGTCCACAGAGTTATGACAATGACTAAGCATCACAAACAGCACAGTCTCATTGCAGCTAGGTAACAATGATCAGTCCATGGGCTTGTGTATCATTTATCTGAGGCATAGGAGGGCTCACCAGTTACACATCCTGATAGAAAATGTTTTTCTACATGTATCCTGAAAAATCTGGAGGTCCTGTATGCATGGGCCTTTGTGTGGTATCACAGTCATATTTGAAACCCTGAAGATAATGTTGATCTTTACCCCAGTGAGGTAGGAATTTTATACAATGTTTTCTCACATTGTAGGAATCGGTATTTGGTAGAAAATAACAGAAGCCAATTCTAGCTAACTCAAGCAAAAAATAAAACAAAACAAATTATATAGGATACTTCACATACTTAAAAAAAAAAAGGGATACTATACATACTTAAAAAAAAAAAGTTTTCTGGTGAACCATACTTAATAAACTGGCAAAAACTACTAAGAAGGTTAGGCCAGATGAGAACTCCAAGACCACAATATACGCTAGTTACATGTCTTAAAATATCACCCTATGGATTACTTATTAACTAAAATAGGGAAAAGCCACTTTTACAAAGGAGGGATCTGAAAGACTTAATTTAGTGACCTAACTTAATATTGCTAATAATGGGACAAACTGATATGACGTGTCTCCTGAAGTGATACAATGAGAGGATACATTATATCCTCTGTGTAGTATACTTATAAAAATATTTAACCCAAAACTAATCAGGGGGAAACAGTCAGACAATTCCAGATTGTGGGATTACTTGCTTGTAATCTTCAAAATGATTAGTGTCACAAAAGACCAAAGAATGTAGAAGACTTTTCTAAATTAAAGCAGACTAGAAAAACATGAACCTTGACTAAATCCTACCTTGAAAAAAAAAAAAAACAAAACTGTTTTACAGGGCATTTGGGGAACAATTTTAAAATCTGTATATATATTGGATAGTACACTGTATCAATGTTAAATTTCTAGAGTGAGATAATAATATTGTGGTTTTATAGCTGAATGTCCATGTTCTTAGGATATGTATACTAAGTATTTAGGGATACAGTTCCATGATATCTATAACTTACTTTCAAGTCATTTAGCAAAAAATAAATATAAGTAGGTAGATAGATAGACAAAGAGAGAGCAACCAAATGTCACAAAAGTTAATGATAGATGAATCTAGGTGAAGGGTATATGGCTGCTCATTGCACTATTTTTTCAACCTTTCGTAGGTTTGCTATTTTTCAAAATAAAAACTTTGGAAAGTTTTTAAAAATCTGTAATGCCTCTGAATTGTGCCTAGGAATTTACAGTAAAGGTTTGGGTAATATTATACTGGGATGGGTCTGTGGGCAACTACCACATTAAATGTTTATGTTAGTCTCTGACAAAACTCATGTACCTTTTTGTAGATATAATTAAATTTTCTAAATGAGAGAGAGAAAGAATATTACCAAAGATCACGTAGCTCACTCATGGCAAAGCTGGGATATAAACTCATGCTCAAACTCTTTTCCTCTATGGACAGCAAATAAGCCAGAGTCTTGTTATGGTCTGAAATCAAATAACATACTTCTCGATTTTGCAGAAGGCCAGTCTTGAAAGTAATTTCTAAATAATTCTTAAATGCTAAAGATAGTCACAGAATAAAAGGAAAAGAACGCTTTAAAAATGCTGTTCTACTGAGCCAAGCTTGAGAATATGTTTGGGATTTATAAGAGGATTTGAGGAATTTAATAAAACTATTATTTAAAAACAAGAGAACAAGAGGTTCTTTGATATGGATTTAAGAAGAGTTTAGGAAGAGTTAGGAATGACCCACTTCCAGATAGTCTAATTAATATGTTGGATTTGTGGGAGGAAATTAATTGCTAAAGTAGAGCAATATTCTGAAAAATAAGATGATTTTATAAACATCACTGTCTTATAGTAATATGACCTTTGTGTTTTCTCCCAGCCTTTCAAAATTCTGTTCTCAGACCACATCTCCTCTTTGCCCCTTTTCAATACTCTTACCTGCTCACCTTCCTTTAACCAATAACTCACTGCAAATGTCTCCTAAAATCTATATCTTTGGTCTTAGCCTCTTTCTAGGCTCCACAAGTACATTTTTAGCTGCCTCTGGAATTATGCTAAGGCATCCAGTTAAATCGCAAACTCAAAACAAATTCATCATTCCCCCTTAAAATCTGGCCCTCCTTCTAACTTCTCTATTCCTGTTCCTGACATCATCTTCCCAGATACCTACTTTAAACCTTGGAATGTTTTTTTTTGTTGTTGTTTGTTTGCTTCTAATTCTGCCTTCTCCTCTGCTCTATAGACACAGTCATTTTCAAAAGTCTATGTATTCCCCTTCCACAGTGCCACTCATGTCTGCCGCATCTGTTCTCTTCTTGTTATGCATTCTAATTATCTCTAACCCAGAGTTTCTCAAGTGGGATACTACTGACATTTTGGACAGGATAACTCTTTGCTGTGCAGGATAACACTTTGCTGATGTTAAGCAGCATCCCTGGCCTTCAACCACTAGATGCCAATAGCACCCCCTCACTTATGAGTATCAAATATGTCTCCAGACGTTTTCAAATGTCCCCTGAGAGGCAAAATCACTCCCAATTGAGAACCACTGCTCTAACCAGAATGATTGCCTTCTGTTTGAAACATCTTCTATTAGAAACATCTTCCCATCTACTAGGAGTCCTACCACCCATTCATTCTAGATGTTGCTACTGGTTTACTCTTCTTAAGCTTTAGCTCTGATCGTATTATTTCCCTGCCCATAAACTTTTAGTGGTTCCCTACTGCCTACAGAATAGTGCGTGAATACCTCAGCTTAGCATTTAAGCCTCCCTACTATATGGTCTTAACCTACATTTTAATTGTATTTCCCACTGTTACTCTCTGTAGTCCTTGTTTCAGCTTTGTGACCTCTAAAACTTTGCTTATGGGAGTTACTCATTCATTGTTTATTCATTAAAATAACATTTATAGAACAACTATTAAGTATTAGGTATTATATTGGGCACTGAAGCTATAAAGTGAGACACAGCCCCATCCCTCACAGAGTTAGCACGGAGAGGCAGATTAACAGTGGCCTGCACAGCGGTTGCTGTGGGCTGCCTAGCCTTCCCTTCTACTTCTGCCAGCCACAGAGCCTCTCTCTGTTGTGGGGGGATGCTCTCCATGAGGTTCAGGCAGGGCTGATTTGTCATTCACAACTTTAGAGATGAGGAAACTGAGGCTTTAAAAAGTTGATGAGGAAATTTAGACTTGGGGGAAGTTCGATGTGATTTCCAATTGACTGGTACAAGGTCACACTGCTGGTGAGTCACTGAGCCAGGATTTGAAGGCAAGTGTTTTAACTCCAGAGTTCACATCCTTGACCACCACGCTACACTGATTCTCCATTACTTAAAGAAAACAGAATTAATGTCATGATTGAAATCTACCAAACATCAATATCTCAGCTGCCAGAAAGCTCAGCCCATGTTTGTGTTAGGGAAATATAATCAAAACAAATCTTTCTTCAATTCAAAAGCTCTCCACAAGGGTAGGAAAAAAAAGGGAAATTTTTTTTTTTTGAATAAGATTAAACCAGAACATGATATGCCACACAGGTAACCTGCTAAAGGGATTACAAAGACGGAAGGGAATCTCCCTCTTTTATACAGCTAAGTGGACACAAATCATTCAATACTTAGGTAGCTTTTACAATTTACAGTCAGGTGACAAATTAGACCCATCTTTTCCCAAAAAACCCATCTTCCAGGAGATTGGAATTATTTTCCTTGATGATTACACTTCAAAGAGATGGCTCCCAGGTCCTTGAGGAAACATTCCTGAGTTGTGAGACTGGCCAGAGGCTTACGTAGCCATTACAAAGATTTACATACATTTGACAAGGACAGAGAAAGAAATTCAGAAAGTAAATGGAGAAGGGGAAAATCTCTCTGCTTATTTTCAGAGGGGAGAAAATCTGTATTTGCCCTTATACTTATTCCAGCACTTAAGATCAGTCAGTATTCTCAGAGATTAACTCTATACACTATATTTTCACTCCATTTATTTATATTCAATTTTATATTGCCTTGTACATTTTTTGAAGTCATTTTCTTAGACCGATATATAAACTCACAGTTAAATATTATATATTCTCTTTATATAAACTCACAATTCCTCTGCCAAGAAGAAGATTCAGTAAATCTTGTGAAATGATTGACAGCTTTCAGCTTCAAGCACCTGGGAGCAACTGTGAAGCTGCTGCAGTTCAATGCACTGATCCCCAGACCAGTGTCAGGCAGGAGCCATGTGCTGGGGACCAAAGACAATAGATGAGTCTCTGCCCTCTTGGAGGTTATGAACAATCATGTTCCAAGAAATATGTGAGTAGAGGATATATTCAAGTCTGCCTTATTACTGGCTCCCAAGCAAGATCGATGAACCTTGAAATAATGCTTAGAAAATTATCAATCCACCTATCTATCCATCTCTCTCTCTCTCTCTCTCTCTATCTATTTTTACAGTCAGGTCTACTCTTAAAGGAAGTATAAATATTTTTTACTGCTCTCATTGGGATTCATATTTGACAACAAAAATAGCATTCACTCTGAACAAATGAATGGAAAGCCATTTACAAGGGTAACTAACACAATGAAAATAAGTAAAACTATGAGGTCGAGGACAGAGACTTGAGATACTGAGTAAGATTAATCTTTGTTAAAAAATAAACTGAGGCATATTGAACATTTTAAGAGCTTATTTGAGCAAAAGTCTATTCCAACTGGGCAGCCCCAAACCAGAAGTTGTTAGAAGCGTTCCACCCACAGGAGCTGGTCGGGGGGTGGGGGGGTGAGGGTGAGCCTTTTATAGAGAAAAGGTGGAAGCAAAGTAAGGAAATTACTGATTGGCTATAGCTAAAGCCTAGATGGCAGTTTGTGATTGGTTGTCCTAACTTTTCAGCATTTGCATGCTTAGATTTTGGTTTGCTTCCGTAGGCATACATCAGAGCCACCTCAGTCTAATGGCCTCCTTGCTGAATTAATGTAATACCTTTTAAGTTAACCTTATAGGACGGCATTAGATTGGAGTTTAGTGGTCTGGTTTGAACAGTCTTAAGAGCATCCCAGACTCCTGTGTAAAAAAGCAAACATTACTAGCAGGGATCTCACTTCAAGCCTTTATCAATGAAGTCTTCCTTAACTTTTTGCTCTCAGTCAGTAGTTTTAGAACAGGTCTCCACATGGGAGTGTGGGGAGGGGGAGGTAAATCTGGTGATCCTGGAGGAAAAACAGCCACCCAAACGGAAAACACACTGCCTGCCAACCAAACTGAAGCTACCTCTGTTTTGCTGAGGGCCTGACCTAGGAGAGGAATGGGCTGCACTAGGCAGTGTTTCCAAGGTGAGCCTTAATGATGACCTAGATGGGTGGGATGGAAGCGGGGGAGAGGGAGGCCCAAGAGGGAGGGGATATATGTATATGTTTAGCTGATTCACTTTGTTGTACAGCAGAAACTAACACACCATGGTAAAGCAGTTATACTCCAATAAAAAAATGAATTAAGGAGAATGGAACTTGTTTTTTGCACTTCTCAGAGCCTCTACATTGATTTTCCCCTCCCTTCAAAGCCCCTACAAGCCTTCACGCCATTCCTTCTCCCTGGCCTGCTACCTTGGCTGACTCTCCAGTACAGGGCCCTGCAAGATCTGACTCTCCCACCTTCCTGCTTTTCTTTTTCCTCACATTGTAACTTACCTATCTATTTACTCAGGGGTCTAATAAATCAGGAGTTAAAAGGAGCCCTTAGAGGGTCAAGATCTGGTTTTATTCATCTACGTTACTCTGGCACCTAATATCTGGAGGCTGTAAAAGGATGATTATCAAGTAGTTGCTGGATATATTAATATATGTTAATGGAAGATACTAGCTTAAAGTGTTTCCCTATGGATAGCCAATAATTTGGAGGGAGATATTTTTGAGGAAGGTAGGCCTTCTATTCCTGTCTCCTTTCAGGAGAAATACCAACTCCATTTGTTAGACCATCCCTGAATATTCTGGGACTGGAGGTGACTTGGCCACTGCCTGAATGCGAGTAAGAAAAAAGGAAAACATTAAAGGCCCCCCTGAGGTTTCCCATATGGCAGGGGGAGGGGAAATCAGGTAGGAAGCCTCATGGAACCATGAAACAGGCACTGCTCTAAAATCCAAGCACAATCAAGTGCTCTCTGTAACCTGATTCCACAGTTCACTTTCAATTTAGCCACATTATTATAAATTTCTTAAAAGGAACTTAAATCTTTGAATATATGCTTACTTATACTTAACCAGAATTTGACCCATAATACTCTCAGTGCTGTTGTATCTCACAGAATGTCCTAGATATACTGTGATCTTATTTCTAATAGCTGAATAAGCTAATCCCCATAAAGCCACATGAGTACTTCACTGTGATGTAGTACAAGGAAGAATTAGGATGTTCTTAGTAGGCAACTGCAATAAGCTACCTGCTGAGTCACTGAGCTGATCTATTTTTTTTTTTTTTTTTGAGCTGATCTATTTTTAATCCAATGAGCAAAACTCCTATTTGGTGTGACCTTATCTGAATGCTATCCTCTGTGGAGCTTGTAAAAACTATACCACTCCAAAAAATGGAGGAAATATTCATTTTCATTATTCCCTGACAAGATAATCATTCTGTTAATTCGGTTGGACAAAAATCTTTTATTTTAACTAGAAATCAAATAAGTATTACCTTAATGAAGACAGACAGGCAGCCAAGTTGTAAAAACAAAACAAAATGAAAAAAGTTCAGTACACCTAAATGTCTGTTTTGCTTTGAGAATTTACCTTAGTAATAATTACTGGAAATGCATTAGTCATGGTGAAAATTATATTCTTATTTTACATATACTTCTCTACTGGCACAGAAAAATGAAACTGGCTACAGTCACCACATGATACTGCTTTTGAGAGTCCCAAATTAGACGAGCCCCTGGTTTTGTTATTGGCAGAAAATGTCCCATCATGATTGTGAAACTCCTGCTGAAAAAAAGAACCAATAGTGTTTGTAAAACCACTGCAAAATAGAAATACTAAATAGAAAAAAAGTCTTATAATTTGGTACCATTTGTTAATGATTTTCTCTTCAATTTCCACAAGAAAAGAAATAATTTGATGCTAATTGTTTGACAAGGTTGAGAGAGGTGTTAATGTCCAGTGTTGGTTAATTGTCTCTTGGTAAGAAAATCACTTTAGATAAGGGAGAAAACCTCATTGTAAAATTGTGTTGGATGAGAGGACAATTGTTCTATCAGGTTTAAGAGTTTTTGGCCTATGGAGATAGGATTCACTATTGCTATTTTAGATGAATTTCTTTTAATAGACTTCAGTAAGTTAACATAATCAATATGCATCTTATAGCAAGAGACACACTTTCCTTGCTATAGACTTTGGGGCATGGCTCTAGGGACCCCATTTCCATTTTTGAGTCAAACTACCAGCAGTCTCTTTAGCTTTCACCACTAATTTGCTAGAGTTAAGGCTATCCTTAAATCTATGGGTGATAATTTCTCAGGAAGGTAGAGGACCCTAAGACTAGTTAAGACTAACAATGGGAAATTCTACTTTTTGAGTTTCTTTCTCCTTTCAAATTCACCATGCATATTTGTGTGGTCAAAATAAAATTCAAAATAGTCATTGAAAATTACTTTTACCTTTCGTTGTAGATATCGCATGTTGCCTATCCTATGTCTACACTTCTCTCCTTCATTCCTAGTGAAAATCAAATTTTTTCAGAGTGGCAGAGTACCCAATTAAAAATATTCACTTCCCTGGTCATCTTTGCGGCTAGCAGTGGCCAAGGCAACCCAGTTCTGGCGGATAAAATGTAAGTAAAGTCTACAAGATGGAGTTTCCAGAGAAGCTACTGTTTTCCTGTTTCAAAGGATCAGACTCAGTTGGTTTAGGACTACTGTATTCTCCATTTTTCTTTCCCCCAATCTTCCTGCCTAGAACATGGAGTTGATGCCTGGAGGTACAGTATCCAATCTTACAACCATGAGGACAAAAGCCACAAAGAAAGGATAGTAGAGTAGGATGCTAGAAGGAACTTGCTGACATCCTTGAGCAGCTGCACCAGCCCTAAACAGCTTGCATCTATGAATGCCAAATAAAATGCATGTGGCCCAGTTACATTTGTCCCATGGGACACTTATACTAAAAAATTGTTTATCTGAAATTCAAATGTAACTAGATGCCCTGTATGTTTATTTGTTAAAGCTGGCAACACTACCTGCTTCTAGACTTCCTGCTATTTGAAAATTAAATTCCTATTTGGTTAAGCTACTACTGTAGTCAAGTTTCTATTATATGCATCTGAAGTCAACCCCTGATTTTTTTTAAATAATTAATTGTTATAAATTATTTTAGACTTTTCCTTAAAGCCCTAATTTTTAGATTAACTATTTGGAATTATGAGCTACATAATATTTTCTTTCTTAGAAAATGCAATCCAGATATAGCGATTGTTAAATTAATTAAAAAGGAGGTCATTAAACTGATATGGTTCTAATGTGTTAGTGGCATTACATAAGCAAATCAAACCCAATCCTGTAAATTTCTCAAGGTTAAGAAATTAAAATCTAAGGACAACCGATCACAAACAGCCAATAAGGTTTTCCCAAGTAAACTGAATGCTTAAGCTATAGCCCATCAAATAATCTCCTTGCTTTGCTCCCTTCTTCTCTGTAAAATCTTTCCCCTAGCTCCTGTTGGTGGAGCACTTTCCAGTTTGGTGATTTGATTTAACTTTGGTGATTTGATTTAAACTGAGTTTTGCTCAGATAAACTCTTAAAATTTTTAATATGCCTCAATTTATCTTTTAACAGTTCAAATGTTTGGGTATTTGTTCTACCAGAAGTTAGCACTTGAAACTTAATAGCATTAATAAACAGAATTCAAATTTGTTTTCCATATGATTCAGCAAGAGAAGCAAAAAGATTTAAGGCAATAATCCCAACATCAAAACACAACATAGGGACTTCCCTGGTGGCGCACTGGTTAAGAATCCGCCTGCCAACGCAGGGGACACGGGTTGGGTCCCTGGTCTGGGAAGATCCCACATGCCGCAGAGCAACTAAACCCGTGCGCCACAACTACTGACCCCGTGTGCCACAGCTACTGAAGCCTGCGCGCCTAGAGCCCGTGCTCTGCAACCAGAAGCCACCACAATGAGAAGCCTGCGAAATGCAACGAAGAGTAGCCCCCACTTGCTGCAACTAGAGAAAGTCCGCGCGCAGCAATGAACACCCAACACAGAAAATAAAAAACCCCAAAAACATACATAGGTCACTTCAAAAAGGGCTTGTGGGACCAAAACCAGGAGCTCTTAAATGCTGCAACCAAAGACTGAAGTTCTCCAAAGGTTGTGATCACTCAATTGTGCTGTGTTTTCCTGAGGAGATAGAAGCCTTAGCCACTCATATCCATGATTGGTGATGTGGGGAAGTAAATAAAGTCTCCCAAGTTTAACCAAAACTAACAATCAAACAAACAAAAAATTATATACGTGAAATGTAAGTAACTTAGTAAATTCAAAGGGAATTATTATTCATGGAATAACTGATATATCTGTAGATTTACTTACATTCTTTACTGTAGCTATAATACCAAACAACTCAAATTATTGAAGATAAACTAATTCAATTGAATTATTGCCTACTGTACTTATCACTATGCATAAGAAAGTGTAGAGCATAAAGAAGTAGAAAATAATATGGTTTTTATCCTCAAAAAGTTACCATATTTTGAAGAAGATAAAACTTAACGGGTCAAATACTTAAAGATGAAACATGGAAGAATAATATAAAAGGATAAATTATAGTTAAAATGGAGGGGAAACGGGAGGAAATGCATCAAAAGGCTATGGTGGTTATCTCTAAGGGATGAAGATTATGGATGTTAATTATTATTTACTTTATGATTTTATGTATTCCTAGTTGTCTGAAATGAACATGTATCAATTGTAAGATTAGAAAGAAAACAATGTGTCTTTAAAAATGAAAAAATAAATAAAATGAAATGAAATATAAAGAAATACCAAAATATACAATGCAAATAATGGACTGCTAGGACAGAATATTGGGGCAGATTTCTTGGAGGAGGTGGAATTTGTGATGGACCTTGAGATTTGCCTGACTCATGTCTGTGATATCTACATAGCCTGTCTAATTTAGGAATCTGATTTAATTCCACGGGACACCTACCACTAACGTCTAATGCTATGGGGATGGTGTCACCTCCATATGAATGGTGTCCCCTGAAGCTGTGCAAGGAGGCAGCACTGTCAATCATTCTACAGCATATCAGGGCTTGCAAGTTCAGGGTCTGGTCAGTTTAAAAGTAGTTTATGGAAGTCATAAATATAAAGCACCAATAAATTTGTCATTTCCATGAGTATCCCTGCTGTACACTGTTCCCTTGTTCTCCAGTTTTAAATAGTTCCCAAATTTTCATGTATCAGCTACAAGTTTAAGTTCTCTCTTGCAGCTATTTATATCATACTGCTTGTGTAAAATAAGACTCCTCATTCATAAAATGAGGATGATAACAAAACCTTGTCCTACTTACCTAAAAATAGTTTCCTATCTGCAAAATGGTGCTAATAATACCTACCCTATTGATTTCACAGGGCTGTTGCAAGCATCAGAAGGGATACTATGTAAAAGCAGGTTGAAACTCAAAGTGTTACACATATCAGAGGCATCCCTATAGCTCTGCCTAGCACTGGAACAAAATCATTTGTGAGACAAGCACCAAGCTGTCCACTACAATGTGTTCGACCATGAAGGGGTATGATATTTACTAGTCTGTGGACCTACAAAAACGTTTGTGCTACATTTTGTGTTTACTGTTTTTATGAATAGCTATTTTTAAAGGAGTTGGCAAAAGCCTGTGCAACTAGTGTGACTACTTACAAGCCTGCCCATAAATGGCCTAGTGTTTAAAGCAAGAAGGTGAATTCTATTTCTCCTCTCTTATTCTGCTCATTTTCCCATTTCTTTCCACAAAGGGTGACCTTTTTCAGAGCAGAATTGTAGATAGAGTACTTTTCTAGCAGATACTTTCTTTTTACCTCTTAGGCTAACTCCAGTTTGAATGCATTTGGTATGATCATTGGAATTTTCTTCCCAGAAGTGAAAGGGGTATTGTAATACTATTCTGGGGGATGAAATGCATTCTATTACAGGAACCAGAAACCTGGGTTCTAGTCCCAGCTTTTGAGTGAGTTGAGGTCAATCACCCCTCTCTCTGGGGCTTTAGTCTCCCCCTCTATAAAATTATCTAAAAATTTTTCATACGGTTAATTTTTTTCTATAATGTAGTTGATTTGGGGGGGGCAGAGAACAGCTTTATTGAGATATAATTTACATACCGTACAATTCACCCATTTAAATTGTATAGTTCAATGGTTTTTAGGATATTCACAGATATGTGTAGTCATCACCACAGTCAATTTTAGAACATTTTTATCTCAAGGAGAAACCCCTATCACTCATCTACCCCTGCAAACTCCTCACCCCTACACCCCAAGTAACCACTAATCAACTTTCCATCTCCACAGATTTCCTATTCTGAACTTTCATATAAGTGGAATCATATAATATGTAGTCTTTTGTGATTGGTTTCTTTCAGGTAGCATAATGTTTTCAAGATTCATCCATATTGTTGAATATATCAGTGCTTCATTCCTTTTTTATGGCCAAATAATATTCCACTGTATGGATATATCACATTTGTTTGTTGATGGACATTTGGGTTGTTTTCACTTTTTGGCTATTATAAATAATGCTGCTATGAACTTATATACAAATTTCTGTGTAGGCATGTTTTTGTTTCTCTTGGTGAAATTCTATGTTTAATTGTTTGAGGAACTCCCAGACTGTTTTCCAAAGTAGATGGACCATTTTACATTCTCATAAGCAGTATATGAGGGTTCCACTTTCTCAACATCCTCACCAATACTTGTTAGTATCTGGTTTTTTTATTTCTAGCCATCTTAGTGGGTGTGAAGTGGTATCTCATTGTGATTTTGATCTGTATATCCTTGATAACTAATGATGTTGAGTATCTTTTCATATTCTTATTGGCCATTTGTGTATCTTCTTTGGAGAAATGCCTTTTCAGATACTTTCCCATTAATGTAATTATTTTTTAGAGAATAAGTAACAGGAGAGAGAAAACTATCTCATTGACAGATCTTTTAATGCTTGAAAACAAAAATATAATTAGCTAAGCTAACTTTAAAGTCTTTAAACTTTTGACCCAAAGTTTGTTTTTAAGCATATTAGAAAATCTAAATTAGTCCTAAATCATATTGTTTTCCCATTATGTGATTTTTATAGTAGTTGCCCCATTAAAAAGGCATACATCATAATCAGTGTTCTACTCCAGCATTCTGTTTCAGATGTCAAAGGTTCTTTGTGAGGAAATATGGTTATTTTCTGTGATGGTGGTTCTCAAACTGTGGTCTGCCTACCCCTTGGGGTCACCAAAACCGTTTCATGAGGTCCACAAGGTCAAAACTATTTTCCTAATAACATTAACTATTATTTGCCTTTTTCATTATGTTGACATTTGCACTGATGCTACAAAAGCAATGGCGGGTAAAACTCCTGGTGCCTTAACATAAATGAAAGCATTTGTACCAAACTGTAATAATAGCCATTATATTGTTCTCTGCCGAGCACTAGCAGTAAACAAACAAAAAAATAAATTAAATTTCAGATGCCATTTTCACTTAAGAATGTTCTTGATGAAACAATTACACATCTCAATTCTATTCAGTCTTGATCCCTGAGTACATGTATTTTTTTTTTTTTCGGTACTCGGGCCTCTAACTGTTGTGGCCTCTCCCGTTGCGGGGCAACAGGCTCCGGACGCGCAGGCTCAGCGGCCATAGCTCACGGGCGCAGCTGCTCCGCGGCGTGTGGGATCTTCCTGGACCGGGGCACGAACCCGTGTCCCCTGCATCGGCAGGCGGACTCTCAACCACTGCGCCACCAGGGAAGCCCAGTACATGTCTTTTTAACATCTGTGATGAAATGGGAAGTACACATAAAGCCCTTGTGCGGCATACTGAAATAGGGGGCTATGAGGAAAAGCACTTGTTCCCTGAGTTACAAGCTGAACTAACTGCTTTCTTCATGGAACACCATTTTGACTTAAAAGAATGACTGGTAAACAAATTATAGCTATTTAAACTTGGGTATTTGGTAGACATTTTCTCAAAAATGAAGTAGGTCTGTCACTTCAAGGAAGACAATTGACGGTATTTGTAGCCAGTGATAAATTTGAGCTTTCAAGCTTTAGGAACCTTGTATCTGACACTGCAAACTTGAGAGCTTCCCAGTGTTTAAAGACCTTGCCAATGAGATCAGTGGTAATATTAAAGAATGTGATTTTTGTTTGTTTGTATAATATGTGTCAACATTTGGAAGATCTGCATAACTTCACAGAAGTTATCATTCAATATCTTCTGAATGATAATGCATGATGTTATAAAATCATGCATAGGTAAAATGTCCATTCAAAGTGTGAGACAGATAAATTGATTTTAATATAACAGCATATGAAAAGGTCAGCTTTTAGATTCCAACTAACCTTTAAGAAACTACAACTTGTCAAGTTTTGGTGTAATATCAAAGACTGTCCATAATCATCTGAAAAGACTGTTAAAAATTCTCCTCCTTTCCCGACTACCTGTGTGAGGTTAGATTTTTTTCCGTGTGTTTCAACCCAAACAACATATGTCAACAAACTGAATGCAAATATGAGAAGCAAATACGAGAATCTGGTTTTTATTAAGCATGACATTATGGAACTCAGCCAAACAAATAAAAAAACAAATCAAATGTCACTTTTCTCACTGCATTTTTTGTTTTTGGAAATAATTGTTTTTCATAAAATATATTTTGTTAACATATAATGGGTTTATTACGTTTTAAATGAATGAATAAATATTTTTAAATTCTCCATTTTAATTTCTTAGTTCTCCTTAGTAGCTCAGTAGACATCTAAACCACCATGGCCCTTAACTTTTTCTTCAGTAACACATTTGAGGAAAATACCATAAACCCCTCTGTAACGGTGGCTATTATGCAAGGAACAGTGTCATCTCAGTCTTTACTGTGTTCCATGCACACAACACAAAGCCTAGCACATGGTAGTTACTCAACAAATACTTTGCTGAATTGAATTGATTGGAATTATGGCATTGATCTTCAGCTTACACTGTGCTTACTCATGTCTTGGAGTACATCGTTTTTCAGAGCAAGGATTTAATTTTGTTACAAAGCAAAATAACCACACTTCAAAGGCATCAAAGAGGTAAACTTGACTCAATCACTGCCTGTTAGACATAAGGGGGGAAAAAAGGAAATTCCAAAATTCAACTATGAAATTCATTCACTAATTTTTTTTTTTTTTTTTTTTGCTTGAAATTGTCAACGGCTCTAAGTGCTGCGCCAGAAAGACTAGAGACAGGCTGCCTACCTTCAAATTCTGGCTCTACTTTTTACCATCTTTGTAAATGGGCAAGTCTTTAACCCACCTGT
The DNA here is from genome assembly GCF_937001465.1 of Orcinus orca. Lineage (NCBI taxonomy): Eukaryota > Metazoa > Chordata > Mammalia > Artiodactyla > Delphinidae > Orcinus > Orcinus orca. The sequence continues at coordinate 56,020,983 of NC_064571.1, forward strand.
GCCTCAGTCTCCTCATCTGTAAAATGGGATATCAATAGTTTTGTAAAGTTATTTTGTAGGGTTATTTTGAGAATATAATGAGTTAATATACATAACTCATTTAGAGTTTTATGTATTAGAATAGTGAATTTAGAACAGTGCTTGGCACTTAGGTTATCAATAAATTTTCTCTATATTCCATAAAATAGGGGACATTCATAAAATATTTATGTTGACATGGTATATAATTATTCGTAGTGTGTAAAAGTACTTTGGAATTTTTAAAAAACCATTACGTACATAGAAGATAATATTTGTATGATACACTCGGTGTACAGAGGGGCTGCTCATGACCTAAGTTGAGTAGTCTAGAGATTCCCACCTCCCAGGACCTACCTACCTATCTCAAGGATGAATGAACAATATCTTGGTATCACATAACTCATTCACAGGTTATAACGTTCTGCACAGCACATATACACATACCCACACCTACGCCAACACACATCCTCATATATAAACATAAATTTGTATGTTCAAAACAAACACATCTTCATTCCTGTTCCCAGGAAAACTGTTTTGATCACAATAAGCTATTCCATGCTGTGATGACAAAGTAAATCCCAAAACTGCAGTGACTGTTAGAGGCTGAATTGTGTCCTCCTCCTAAATTCATATTTGAAGTTCCAACCTACAGTATTTGGAGATAAGTATTTAAAGATAAGTAATTAAGTTAATATGGGGCTTTTAGGATGGGCCCTAATCCAATATGACTAGTGTCCTTAGAAGAGGAAGGGACAGCAGGGATGTGCCTACACAGACACAAGGTCATGTGAGAACTCAGCAAGAAGATGGCCATCTGCAAGCTAGGGAGAGAGGACTCAGAAGCCACCAAACCTGCCAGGTACCTTAGCTTAGACTTCTATGCTCCAGAACTATGAAAAAATAAATTTCTATAGTATAAACCACCCAGTCTGTGGTGTTTTGTTATGGCAGCCCTGAATTAGAAGGTATATGCACTCTCTATTTTTTGCATTCCTCTTCCGTCCCCAATATCTAATAAAATACTTGACATACAATAGAAACTCAGAAACAATCTAGGTTTTTTTCTTACTATAAAGAGAATAATAATTTTTTTCACTACCTAGCATGTCTTACACACTTTATTTCATTTTATCCCATTTTCCCTCTATGAGAACATGTATTATTCCCTCTGGGCATATGTAGAAAGTCTTCTCTGACTTACATAATAAGGAAGGAGACTCAGAGAAAAACAATTTGCCTGAAGTTATACAGCTAGTATTTGGCAGGACTGTCCAACTCCCAGATTCATCTACGCTTTCTATAGCACAGTGCATCCAAACTCAGAACATCATCAGGAAGAAATAAACAGTTCAGGGCTTCCCTGGTGGCACAGTGGTTGAGAGTCCACCTGCCGATGCAGGGGACACGGGTTCGTGCCCCGGTCCGGGAAGATCCCACATGCCGCGGAGCGGCTGGGCCCGTGAGCCATGGCTGCTGAGCCTGCGCGTCCGGAGCCTGTGTTTTGCAATGGGAGAGGCCACAACAGTGAGAGGCCCGCGTACCGCCAAAAAAAAAAAAAAAAAAAAGAAATAAACAGTTCAGAGAAGCAGGAATTTTTATCTCTAACAGGGCAATCTATCAGTGATAGCTATTGGAATCACTGATGCTATGAGTCACAACCAATGACCATCTACCAGAGAAAAGCAAAATTCCTTGAGTTTGAAAAGCTCTTTTAATTTTTTCCTCTATATCAGATTATGTTTTCTTTCTTTGTCTTTTTTTAATCAATTTTCTCAGACATGATCGTCTGGATTAATCATACTCCCAGGTTTTTAAAATTTTTATCTTTTTTATGGTAATTATGTTTTCTTAATAAGATCTTAAAATTGTGCATCTATTTATTCACACATTCACAAATACTTATTAGGGACCACTAACTACATTCCCAGGACTCTGACTCTGGGGACACAGGTGAAAGAAACAGCACTTATTTGTAAACAGCTCACCTGGCAGTGAAATAGACGGGTAACCAGCAGCAACAATAACAAATTGCACTTGTATGCCTTAAGGGCAATACAGAGGTTAGCTCTTCAGCCAGCCTAGGGGAGTCAAGGAAGGTTTGCCATAGGTGACTCTTAAGGAAGATTTAGAACTAATTTAGAAGCAGAGTCCAAACTCAGCCAGGCAAAAAAACCCGTGTGTGTGTGTGTGTGTGTGTGTGTGTGTGTGTGTGTGTGTGTGTGAGACACAGCACAAGGTAAAGGCATGTAGGGGAGAGAATGTGGGACATTGAACAAGTAGTTGGCAAATGCTCCTGGCAGTTACCGAATTCTTCATGTTGCCTGAGAATCAACCCAGAGTTTAACAATGCATATTTCTGGCCCCGTACCTCACGGTTTCTGATTCTATAGACCTCAGACAGGACCCAGGATTTTTTTTGGTCGCACCATGCAGCTTGCAGGATCTTAGCTCCCCTAGCAAGGATGGAACCCTCGCCCTCAGCAGTGAAAGCGCGGAGTCCTATCCACTGGACCACCAGGGAATTCCCAATAAGTGGGGATTTTCTTGGGGATGGTGCAAGGACAGCATTTTGAGAAACACTGAAGAAGTAAAGGATGTGGGTGATGGGAGGAGGTAAGGCTAGTAAAGCAGGCAAAGATACAACCTGTCTGGCTCAAGAGTTTGAAGTATACTCTGGCGGCGGGACAGAACATTTTAAGCAAAACAGTGAATGACGTGACTAGATTGTTGTTTTAGAAAAATAATTCCAGGTCTAGTTTTCAGGAAAGACCGTCTGGGAGACTGGGGACCTTAACCAATGCAGTGAGGATAAAGATGGAGAAATGAGAATGTTTTTGAAAGATATTTTGGAGGTAGAACATCCTGGATTTGAACTTGAATGTGGTGGGGGGGAAGGGTGACTGAGTAGGCGGAGTTTAGGATACTTTCTGAATTACTGCAAAACTGGAAAATGAGTAGACAGACCGGTCTAAAAATAAAAAGACAATTACAGCATGAGGCTGAGAAAGTCCAGTAAAAATATTGATAGTAAATTTTAAAATCTTTTTTATCTGAAAAAAAATTTAAATCTGTGTTTGATTTAGTTTCTGAAACTTAACAAATAAAATCACCATTGAATGTCATGAGAGTTTCCTAAAACCAGGCATTATAAGCTCAGGTTAAACACTGGTCCCAAGCAAAACTCTTCTATTTCAGGCATTGTCTGATCACTCCTTCTGGCACTATAGAGCACCTCAAAAGAGGATCATTCTTCCTTTCCTACCTATGGGGGGATGAAGGGGAAATTAATTCCCTGTCCTGGAGCAGACGTTTTCTTCCTGAACTATGTAAGAACGTTGCTAACTCGTTACAGAATCAGTCTACAGGTGTATAAAATGTGCTGGGTGCTTTTAAAATTTGTTATTTACACTAGTGGGTCACACATAGAGGTATTGATAAAAGGATAAAATCCACTCATATTAGGATTACATATGCATGAGAGAGTTTCTCAGAAATAAAGGATATTGCTGAGTTTCCCTGGTGGCTCAGTGGTTAAGAATCCACCTGCCAGTGCAGGGGACACAGGTTCGAGCCCTGGTCTGGGAAGATCCCACATGCCACGGAGCAGTTAAGCCTGTGCACCACAACTACTGAACCTGTGCTCTAGAGCCCATGAGCCACAACTACTGAGCCCACGTGCCACAACTACTGAAGCCCACGTGTCCAGAGCCCATGCTCCGCAGCAAGAGAAGACACGGTAATGAGAAGCCCGCACACCACAACGAAGAGTAGCACCCCCTCGCCGCAACTAGAGAAAGCCCGCGTGCAGCAATGAAGACCCAACACAGCCAAAAATAAATAAAGTTATAGGAAAAAAAAAAAAGAGGATATTGCTCCTGGAAGCTGGTAAGACTGTCTTCATGTGATTACCTAAGAAAAGAATGTTGTATCAATAATTTTCAAGTCAGGGCTTACCACCCTGCCATGGTCACAGCCTCAGCAGCTGACAGGGACTGGATGAAGCAATGTTTATGGAGTAATAACTGGCACTAAGAATAAAACAGACTCATAACTAGAAGGGTCTCAATTATACCTTTATGAGTCAGACTAGTCATTCTGGTTTGCCCATTATGTAGCGATAGGACCTGGTCAGGCTGGCAGTTACGGGAGATCGGTAACCTTGATCCTAGCAGCTGAATGTTGTCTCAGCTTCTTACTTATTGAGAGAAAACGATAGCTACTTGCTCTGTCTCAAGAACATTTCATTTGCTTTTGTTCGTAGAAAATTCTTGAAAATCAGACTTGCCTACCACCTCCTCCTATGCTCCAATACTCTTAGAAGCAGAACCATAAAGACTGGATTCCTTGCCATCAAGGAGCTTACCATCTGGGGACATAAAAAGGTCATGTACACAAAGTACCAGGCAATACTGTGATATCTAACTCCGAAATGATAAAAACAAAGTCCATTAGGACTAAAGAGGAGAAAAGGATCACTCTGGGGTGATCAGGAAAGTTTTCACAGAGGATTGGAGCTGAGTCTTGAAGTGTACAACCTCTGCTTAACTGAATTCAGGTATCTGTTTATATTAGTTTTCTATTGTTATGTAACAAATAGCTGTAAATTTAGCAGCTCAAAACAATATTTATTTACTAGCTCTTAGTTCTGTAGGACAAAAGACTGGGCAGGCTCAACTGGGCTCTCAGCTTAGAGTATCACAAGGTCAAAATCAAAGTGTTGGCCAGGTGGGGCTCTTTTCTGGAGGCTTTTGGAAACAATCTGCTTCCAACTTCATTTGGCTTGTTGGTAGAATCTAGTGTCTGGCAGCTGGTTGTCATCCAGGGGCCACTGTCTGCTCTTAGAGACTACCCACCCACCTTCCTTCTCACATGGCCTCCTCCAACTTCAAAGTCAGCCATGGTACACTGAGTCCTTACACTTCCAATCTCTGCTTCTTCTGCTACCGACCAGAGAAAAAGCTCTGCTTTTAAAGGGCTCGCTGTGTCTTAAGGGCAACTAATTTGGGACCGTAATTATAGCTGCTTAACATCGCTACTTATATTAGTTTTGACTGAATAATCAGGGACAGGAATCTTGAGGGATACCTTTAGAATTCTGCCTATCCCATGTTATTCTGTAAACCTACCTTAAGGTGTCTATCAATTCAATAATCAACTGGCCACTTATTAAGCACACTGTACCAGTTACAGTTATACTAAGTGGAATCTTAATTTTTGTTTGAAAGATTTTTCAGGTGCTTCAAAACTTGAAGTCTACTCCAGGTTTAAACAAAAGCAAAATATTTTCAATAAACGAATATAACATATTTAAATAGTATTTCAACATGTTTCAGTGAAGATGTATAAGAGCATTACTTAGGGAGCTGTTAAAGCAACACACACAACTTTCTGCCTCATTTCTGCTCCATAGGGAGAAGACTGCTTCCTATTTTGCCCATCCTCACCCCATTCATAGAGAATCACCACCATAATGACTCAACGTCATCCATTTCTTTATCCACAATCTTCTCTCTGTTCTCTTTTATTTCTGGAACTTTCACATACATAATGCCTTCCTATCCATTACACCTATGAACATTTCACATACACTTCGAGACTTTGCCCAAATCCTGCTTTCTCCACACTTCTGACCATACCTACATTTTTCTTCTGTGCAATCCATTTGGCAATCAGTAGTATCATTGGGCTATATCACTTCTATTTCAATCTTCATTTATACATACATATACACACACATATATTTTTTTAATTTTCAAATGACAACGCCTTTTTTTATATTACTCCGAAGTGTTCAGTGCAGGAAAGGCATTGGAAAATATTTGTAGTATTACTAAATTGCTCTGACTGGAAAAATCTGACAGTTGCTCATGATTTACTGCTGTTGATATTATCTACCTAGTTGTTAGATTCCTTAATTATTTTTAAACTAATCAGCGTTTTAACCAACAAGCCATCACCTGGTTGTGGCTGCGGCCCTGTGTTTTCCATTTACGAATAGGCTTTTTTTCTGACGCTTGTAAGAAAGCAGGCAGGTGTCACCGGCAAAGCCCATTAACAATACTCAGGAAATAAAAATAGAATCTGGGTAATAAAGTCTAACCTTTTTTTTTCCTTTCCTTTGTGCTTAGTCTGGTTTCACTTGCTCACGGGGTGTTGTGTGCAGAGGCCCTGCCCCCGGCACCTCAGACCAGAGATCCTGGTGCAACGTGGCTGCACCCGACACTTCAGCTTCGAGACCGTGTGCAGAAGCTGCAAACTACACCCAATTCAAGATGGCGGTGGCAGGCCGTGTGCAGAGATGCTGCACCCGGCACCGCGCCCGGCTCCGCCAACCCCTCCGCCCACTCCCTGCGGGAACTCCACTCCCTTCCGTTCCCCTACTGCCAAGTTCCCTATGAAGCAGCCCCGCCCACGCCCACGGCCTGTCCTGAGAGCCTGTGCTCTAGCGCGCAAGGCTGCACCTCTCCATTCTTTAATTAAAGGATAGAACTTTGCTTTGAACCAAACTTGGTCTTGTTCGATTGGCTCCAATGACACTGGGCAGGAGGACCCTTGTTGGGGATCCACTTGAAAGGGTTGATAAATCCTTTGATATTACCAAGCGAATGACTATAAAATGCTCTGGAGCTAAGAAGCATGCTTTTCTTCTTTCCCAGCTCTATTGAGGTATAACTGACATATAACCTTGAGTAACTTTAAGGTGTACCACTTGCTGATTTGTGAGAGCCATTCTTTTTTTTTTTTTTTTAAAGGTCTTACCAGGGCAGGGAGCCTCATCTTCATTCAGGGCTCTGCAGTGGCTCCACACCCTTTTATTAAAAAAATTTATTTATTTATTTGGCTGCACCGGGTCTTAGTTGCAGCATGCGGGATCTTCGTTGCTGTGTGTGGTATCTTCGCTGCCGTGTGTAGGATCTTCTAATTGCAGCATGCGGGATCTTTTAGTTGTGGCATGTGGGACCTTGTGCCCTGGCCAGGGATTGAACCCGGGCCCCCTGCATTGGGAGTGCGAAGTCTTAACCTCTGGACCACCAGGGAAGTCCCTGTGAGAACCATTTTTATTAATAACTTTCTAGCTTAGATTTTCTGTGATTATCCATTTTCTTTCTCTCAGTTTATACGATGAAAGCAGTAGCTGCCCATCAAAATCTTCTTCCTTATCAACGGCTGTGCTTGAAATCAGCTGCTCAGTCTGGAAACACATTTCCCAGCAGATCCTACAACCGCATGTGACCATGTGACTAATTTTTGCCAATAAAATACAAGAAAAAATGATATATGCGGTCATGGGTGTAGCTCTCTCAGAAAGTGTTTACTCATTATTTCCCCATCCTCTAACTGAACATAGACATCAAGGCCCCAGGGAAGCAGAATCTCAGATGGAGGAGCTTGGGGCTACAATTCTCCATGTGGAAGAGAGCTGCTGCTGACTTGGAACACTCTCCAATTTATTAGTGATAAACTTTTGCTGGATTTCAGCCACTGTATTTTAGGGTCCATTTGTTTCAACAATTTAGCCTTCCCTAACTAGTACACTTCATTTTTGTATTTTCTCAAGTACCCAATAGATAGGTAGCGTTGCTCCCACAGCATACGCTTATTTAGAAATAATCCAAAGGAGATGAGACCCAGGTGATCACTGAGGAAAGTGATTCTGAAGAATGGCTGTTTTCATCTTTGTAAAAAGAAACTATTTATAGTAATTGAAAGCAGAACTTCTAGTTAGCAATATCCCTGAGGCAATGTGGTTAGGGTTTTGATCAGTTTGTGGCTTATGGTCAAGGAGGCTTGCTGGATAGCTCATCTCTGCCTCACCAGAAAAAGGTAGAAAAAACCTAAATTCTCTTCTATTTAAGGCCAGAACAATGTCCTCCCATGTCAGTTTCCCCTAATTTAAATTCTTCTCAGGTGTTACATCTTCTGGGAAGGGTTTCCTGACCACCATCCTCTCCCCACTAATACCAGGATGAGATGTCTCTTCTCAAAGTATCCCCAGGACTCTTTGTAAATCTCTGTCATTGCTCTCACCACACTAATGCCTATGCCTCCTCGCCTCCCACTCCAGTTAGTCAGCCCCTTGAGTGCAGGGACATTCATCTTTGTGGTCCTTCTGCCTAGTACAGTGCCTGACAAACAGTAGATGTTTCATAAATGATGGTTGAATGAACGAATGAATTTAGGGGCCTTGTTGGATGGTATTTATCTGCTTATTCCCACAGGAGACAACAACATAATAGTTATCACTGACATCATTTCCAAGCCCCCTTTGAAATCTTCTCTTCTCATTTTTGTTACCATGCCTAATTACTTTCTACTTGTTGAGTCCTTCACTGCCTTTGCTTAGATCAGCCAGATGTATGTGCATTCTTAAGAAATTCCCTTGAAAAAGCCTCTCTTTTTTTTTTGAAAAAGCCTCTCTTGATTATAATTTTTCATATTCTCAATTCTTTACCATATTGGACACATCGTGTCAAGAGTTAGCCCTGAGGAGTAAAGAGAGACCTGCACAGAAGTCAGGAAATCTTGAGTCTCTTTATCTCTTAATGCCCCACCAAAAGGCCACTGTAAAATGACAGTGAGTGAATTAGAAAAGAGTAAGTCTTAGACAAAATCCTACTTAGAAATCATAATAAATTTTAAAACAGATAAAAGCATAGCTCAGTACGGGACCTCTGAGAAGCTAGATCATCTCAAAGTTCCCTTTCACCTGTAAAAGCCTGAAATTCTACATAAATTAATTGTTCTGCACTTTTTGTATGCAAATGATGTGGTCTTTGGTACCTTCAAATCTGTCAAATAATAAATGGTTCCGTGTATTAGCTGTATCTAATAAAATTATCTTCTGTTGACAAAGCATTTTACAGGGATATTTATAGAGGCAGTGGTGCACTGTGGTTACCAGCATAGACTTTAGAGTAAGACAGAACTGAATTCAAATCCTAACACCTAAAGGAACTAGCACTGTGACTTGGGCAGGCTACTTAATCTCTCTAAGCCTCAGTTTCCTTCCCTGTAAAAGGGGGATGAGAACGCCTGCATGACTGGCTGTTGTAAGGATGAAATGGGATGTTGTACACAGAACATTTAGCAGCACAGTACCTGTCATAAGCTACAATCTCTATAAAAATTAGCTGTGGTTAATTCACATTCATTATTTAATTTAATCCTCACAACGTTAGTGTTATTACTATTCTTATTTACAGAAAAAGTTGAGACTCCAAGAAGTGAAATGACTCACCAAAATTCACCCAGGGAGGGCTCTTTCAACTGCCCCACTCAGGAAAGAACTAAAACAAACAAAAGGGAAGAGTTCTGGCTGGGGGCCACAAAAGCAATACCTGTCAACCACACAGCAATGACCCCAGACAAGGTAGGGGTGGAGAGGAGGATTCCAGAGACAAATTTTACCAACTTAGGATAGTGTGTGAGACTGAGACATTGTCTAAGCAGGGCCCAAGCCAGGATGTCACAGTGAGCTCTCCACCCAGGCAACTCCACATTCCATGATGGGGGTGGGGTTTCTCCTCCGCCCCGCTCAGGCTTCTGCACATAGCAGGTGCTCATTGAACATTTGCTAAGTGGCCTGGGTAATAAGACTTCTTTTTTATCTCTCCCCCACCCCCATAATTTGGAAGAATTTCCTTGCCCTTAAAATCATGAGGTAAAAGGACTTTGCCTCTTTCTCAATAAAAAAGAGTTGCGGGGGGGCATGGAGAATCTTCCCTGACAATTCAATTTTGTATAAAGTACCTGATGGATCCTGGCAATTATTCCATTAACTGTACTTTAAACAGCAGCTCTGGCCTCCCTTCCTTTCTCCTCCTCCTTCTTCCTACACTGAGGTCATGGTTCCTAATTTAGTCCATCATAATTTCTACCCACAGCAAGCTGATATCATCGCAAGCAAACACAGCCCCAGACTTACTCTAAGGCAGAGAGACAGAGACCCAAGAAAGAAAATGAAGGCTTATATTCATTCCTCCCTCCCTCCCCTGCCCAGTCACTTACTTCTTGTCCTAATGTGTCCTGGAGCCTGCTCTTTTATAAAAAAATCAGAAGGACATTGCAGAGACACAGACTGAAATTCCCTTATTTTGACAGTATATTTTAATATATATATTTAAAATACAAGAGGAAGTGCAGATATTTGTCTTGTTCGCTCTAAGAGATTCATATATTTGAGTTGTTTTCATTTTAAAGAAAATATGAAAAACAAAAGACCGGAAAGGTTAAGTAATCACAGAACGGCCTGTCCCCATTAGTTGTGTGAAATCCCCACTGCATCACAGGGACAGCATGTTAAATCAATAGAGACTTGAGCTGTTAATTTCCAGAAAGGAAGAGATGCTTGAACTAAAATAGTCTATGTCGAGTCTCATGTCGAGTCTCTGCCCATAGGGAACGGAAGCCCCTTTAATTTCAGGTCTTTCTACAATGAGGTAAGTTCCAGGAAGGTAATGAACCGCTTTACAAAATTTCATGCTCTTTTGTGGGGGGAAGGAGGGAATACTTTGTTGACACAAAAGCTTTAGTTTTGTACAGCACTGAAATTACAATAAGGTGATAAGAGGTATAGGTGTACATACAGGTGTATATAGGTGAAGGGTGATGGGGTGGGGTGGGACTAGGGAGATGGGAGCACATCAAGGTCAGGAACAGGTAAACTTCTTGCCCTTTGTTACTTTTTATTCCATCTGCTCTCCTTCCCTGGGCTATGCCGCTGCACTCAATGTCAAGGAGAGGAGATGCCACTTTTACTTCTAACTGATCCATGGCCATCTTTTTTTTTCATTCCCTTCCAGGAAGAAGCTGAGAAAGAGACTGCTTACATTGCATAGACTCACGATCAATAACTTGAAAAAAAGTTTTATTGAAATATTGTTGATTTACAATGTTGTGTTAGTTTCAGATGTACAGCAAAATGATTCAGTTATACACACACATATATATATTCTTTATATATATATGAATATATATATATATTCTTTCTTCATGATCAATAACTTTTGATCGGGTTTGCATGATGAAATATTTGCAGGGTCTAGTGAGGACCAGGGTGATAAAATAAAGGGCAGCTTTTACTAGAAGTCACTTCATGATACCACTTCTTGTTGGGTCTATTCCTTGTGAACTGTAATAGGTGTCATCATCCTGATTACCTTTTACACATACAGATTGTGGAAATCCACAGAGTGGAGAACTAGGCAGTTTCCAAACAAATGTCAGCAGATCTAATTTTTCATGAGTTCCTCCCTTCCTTTTTTCTCATCCTTGTTTATGACCTCTTCAAGCTAAGAGGGTTCTGTAGCTGGCTGGGGACTTACTTCTTATCTAAAAAAAAATTCCTTACATTCTTAGAATGACCATGAGTTCTAAGCTTCCATCACTATGTTCCCCCCCCTCCCGGAGAAGCGAACAGCAGCTCCCCGCTGGTTTCCCCTGTGCCATCAGAGTGGATATGAAGGAAGAGAAGGTGTTCCTCCAACCTGTCACTTCCCAAAGGACCTCCCTCTCCCAAAGAGCAACTGGTCTCCTCTGGGGAGGGGCTGGAGAGGCAGGCTGGGATTTTGAGGTCAGAAAGACTATGTCCATCAGCCTCATTTTTTTCTACCCTTGTCTCTCCCTGCTCCCTGCCACTTGGTCTGTGGATGGGCCCGCTCTGGTACTGAGCCAGTCCTCACCAGGGCAGGCAAGGGAGCAGCAGCCACCTACCACCTCCCATCCCCTCAGTGATGCTCAGCGGAACAGTCTGGGGGAACAGGAGCAAACTCAGTCCTTATCTGGCCTATGAGGTATAGCACCTCCTCTATTCTACAGTGTGATTCTCAGCCTTCCCTGCCTTAGAATTCTCTGAAGAGTTTTTTAAAATGCTCAGCCCTGAGTCTACTTTAGAGCACTTGAAACCAAATCTCTGGAGGTGGGGACCAGGCAAGTGTGTTTTTAAAGCTCCCGAGTCAGAGAGGAGGATGTGCTTCCTACTGTCCAATAGCAGCTTCAGGCACTTGTCAAGCCTGCCCCTTGGAGCTGGGCCTGGAGTGATGGGCCTGTCATAGCAAAATGCTGCAGGCAATCTCACCGAGACCTCCCACGTTCAATTCTAGTCTTCCTTGTCTTGCTCTCCACCGGCCCTGGGTGTCACCTTCCTCCTGCTCAGTTAGCACCTCCTCTAGAGACAGAGTCTGGCCTTAACTCCACTCAGCTCTGCCTCATCTCTGCCAGGATGGCCGAGGCCATGGTGACCCACAAAGGCCCTCTCACAGCTCACCACAAGCTCTGTTTGGAGCTTCTCTTCCTGCACTTTCTTCATCCAACATTTACTGAGCAACCATGATGTGTCAGACCCAGTGCCAGCTGCTTTGTATTATTACCACATTGAATCCTTATGACAGCTTATGAGGAAGTACTGTTTTTGCAGCTAATGAGACAGAGATCCTGAGATGATAAAAATCTTGCCCAGGGTGTCTTACTCCAGGTTTGGCCTTCAAATACAAGTCTGGCTGACTCCAAAGCCCATGGTCTCACACTGCTGTGCTGCTCCTCATTGATAGAGACCTGGTTTCTGCCTGGAAGTGTTCACAGTCTAGTCTGGAAGACACACAGTGGCGACAAGCATGAGGGAAGGAGGAGATTTGGGCTGTGGGAGGTGCACCTACCCAGAGAAGGAGTCCTCAAGAAGATAATACCTCGAACTGAACCCTAAAAGATGAGTCAGATTTACTCAGATGAAGAGAGTGAGAACCCCTCATACACAGCTGAGGACGCCAGAGAAATCAAGGCTTCCTCAGGGACCTGCAAGAAATTCAATACGGTGGGAGGATGATGTGGAGGAAAGGGGAAGAGATGAAGATGGACAGGCAGGCCGGGCAGGTCATGAGCCTTTAAGTCATGCTAGTAAATTTTGCACTTTATTCTCAGGACAATGGGTACCAATGAAGGATTTTAAGCAAAAGAGAGATAAAAATCAAAGCTGTATTTAGGGGGAAGGATTGGCAAAGGACACGCATGACTAGAGGCAGGGAGAACAGTTAAGAGATTATAGTGCAGATTCTCGTGAGAGGTGATGGTGACCGGAACTAAGACATTAACAGTGAAATGGCAAGGAGCGAAGAAAATTAGGAGCTATTTAGAAGGCGGGTGCAACTGGACTGATGAAAGACTAAATATGGTGGATGAGAAGAAGGAAGAGTCAAGAACGAGCCCCTTCCTTGAGATAAAGAACATAGGAAGAGGAGTAGGTTGGGGAAAGCTGGTGAGGTTTTTTTGAACATGTAAGTGGAGGGGTCCAATGGGCAGCTGAATATGAAGGTCTGGAGTCCAGGTAAGGTGTCTAGACTGGAGATCTAAAATAGGAAGTCAGCAAGGTGGTCACTGACTCCAAAGATGTAATTAGGTGTCCAGAGACAGTGGGTGGGGTGAGGAGGGCTGCATCAGCAATGACCACTAGAAGAGACCCTACCTTCCATCTAGAACTTGAGCCTTATTATTTGTGTGTGTGTGTGTGGTACGCAGGCCTCTCACTGTTGTGGCCTCTCCCATTGCGGAGCACAGGCTCCGGACGCGCAGGCTCAGCGGCCATGGCTCAGGGGCCCAGCCGCTCCACGGCATGTGGGATCTTCCCGGACCGGGGCACGAACCCGTGTCCCCTGCATCGGCAGGCAGACTCTCAACCACTGCGCCACCAGGGAAGCCCTTGAGCCTTATTTTGATCCCTAGACTGCTTATTCAAGGCCCCGATACCCTGCCTTCTGGCCAATTTCTTTCCCTGAAGGAAAACACACTCCTCTTGGTGGCCACATCCATTTGCTGATACACTCCGTGAACATTCAGCTCCTCCAGAACTACATCTCTGCTGGATCTAATTCCTGCATGATTGCTGCTGCCTGGAATCTCTCCATGCTACATACCACCCAAATAGGACACTACAGTACCACTATTTGCCCAAGCTTTCTTTTCCCTTTGGCCACTGTGTCTTGAATAGACCAAGCACTCTTGTGGGGCCAGCCTCTGGAATCAGGTTAGTTCCTTCCAGCCCAAATCCCATACCCTAAGTGGGGTTTACGCTCCTTCCCTTTTAGCCCAGGGCTGGGGCCTGATCCAGCATGCCTAACCTCACAGCCCATGGAACAGGAATGCAGGCTCCTGAAGATTCTAAGACTGAGGCTGAAGCTGATGGAAGAAGCCTGGGGTGGGGGTGGGGCTCCTCAGTCTATCCAGCTGCATGGAGCATGGGAAGAGGAAACACAGCAGAGGTGAACAGAATGGAAAAGTGGCACACCACTCTTTGCTCCCAAAGGAAACTTGCTGTCGAACACCTTAAATTAGAAGTCTCAGAAAAACGTGTTAGGGATCCCTGTTGCCCTGGCTGGCTTTGGGTGCGGTTCTTTCCAATAGAGGATGATTGGTGGAGTTTTTCAAGCCCTATGATTCTCCTTGTGATAAGGTAGAATTAAAGCTGAAATGTGAGTTCATAAATTGCCTAGTTGGTGAATAATAGAGTCTAAATCTCCTCCAAAAAAGTTAAATACGAAATTATATTAAAATTCATAGCCATCTGCCAACAATGATCTAATTTGAAAATTGAATACATTAATTTTTAATCTTAGGTCAGCTTTCCCACTGCCACCTGTCCCTCTCCTCACCACTTCCCCCATCAGACAGTCAATGTGTGCTTGGAGAACTCGAGACCATTTTAAATATTAACTGGACCCACACATACCTAGGAAGATGAATCCATACACACGCCTTCTCTTCTTCCACCTATTATTACTAGTATAGTTGGTCATGTATTTCTAAATGTAGTTCTGTTAAAAATAAATACAGAAGTAGAAAGCCAAGGCTGCATTTGAGGAAAAGATACAGTGCCACTGTTTCAGCATCTGTGAGAGCATCTTTCTGTTAAAAGTAGTGGTCACTCATATATACACTACCAAACGTAAGGTAGATAGCTAGTGGGAAGCAGCCGCATAGCACAGGGAGATCAGCTCGGTGCTTTGTGACCGCCTGGAGGGGTGGGATAGGGAGGGTGGGAGGGAGGGAGACGCAAGAGGGAAGAGATATGGGAACATATGTATATGTATAACTGATTCACTTTGTTATAAAGCAGAAACTAACACACCATTGTAAAGCAATTATACGCCAATAAAGATGTAAAAAAAAAAAAAAGTAGTGGTCACTGAGTTTGGGGAGAGATCCAGATGCTTCAAGGTTTTGTAGCATGTACTGTTTGACTTCCCTCCACAACTGCTCAGTTTGGGATGTAAAGCAAGTCTATGAGACAGGGTATAGGAATAGACACAGGCATGATAGACTCTGCCCAGTTATCACCAGGAAGCTGACGTGATCAAGCATCCTCCAAGAGCAGGCAGACCAGGGCTGAATCAGCTAAGTCAGGAAGCTGCTATCAGCATTTTGAGAGGCCAGCATACTTCAGGAAAGGAGCTCTTCTGATGGAGACCCTCTGCTGAATAAGCTCTTTTCTGGATGAATTGAACCATGCATATGTTTTAGTGAGGTTTGCTCTCCTCAACATTGGTGTTCTCATCTTCTACGGCAAACCCACTCACGCTTGGGGAAAGGTATACCAGGGTTCCATGTACTGGCAATAGCATAGACCCTTATAGAGAGGACTAGGGACAGGGCAATGGATCCTGGCGATATGATAGACCATGTTCAGTGAAAGCAGAAGCCAAAAGATGGTTGCTACTTGTTCCACACCATTCTAAACCTGGATGGTTCACAGTCCAGGCATCCTAAAGGTCCTGGATCCAAAGGGCAGCTAGCAACAGCATAAAGCCAAGAAGGAGAGAACAGGTCCCAGAGACCCCATCTGTAAATGCTGCCCACCGGTAGTTTTAAAAGCTACTGAATTTGTGTTCACCTGTGTTGGAACCAGTAATGCCCCTGGGACCTTCTGAAGAAACCAGTGCTGGCTGTTTAATAACGTGTGATATGTGACTCAGGAAACCATAGTGATGAGGGTTCAAATATTTACTTTTACGTGGCTCCTAGCAAGAAGCCATAAAAAATGAGCTGGAGCTAGGTTCTTAAATGGAGATAAAAACCTCTGATGGAAGAATGACCTGTTCTGGAAAAATAAAGCTGGTGGTGGGAAACGGGCTATGCCTGTAGGCTGGAGTCTCCTTCTAGTAAGTCATGAGGTCGAGGGCATTCCAGGGCTGAAAACTCAGAATGTCAGCTAAATTTGGCCCCTGCAAAGAGAAATTAGGTCATAAGTGCGATACTTTTGACCAAAGGCACTGTAAAAGAGGAAATTTAAAGTAGTCACTAGTAAAAAAATAAAAAAATTTAAAAAAACATTATTAACACCAGGAAAAACAAAAAGTAATAATGAAAAATAATAGTATACTACAATGCTCTGCTCTCCTTGCATGTGTACGATGTAAAAGCCAAATACTAATTTAACCAAAAATTATAATATATAATATGTAGGGAGAACTAGGGAGGTAAAACAGAGGGGATCGCTGAAAAGAGTGCTAAATCCTTATTTACCAAAACAGGAAGTTAATACATTTAAATTTGTTGAACCAGGGACTTCCCTGGTGGTCCAGTGGCTAAGAATCAGTGCTCCCAATGCATGGGGCCTGGGTTCGATCTCTGGTCAGGGAGCTAGATCCCACAGGCCACAACCAGAGATCCCACACGTGACAACAAAGAGCCTGCGTGCCGCAACTAAGACCCTGCACAGCCAAATAGATAAATAAATAAAATAAAATAAAATTGTTGAACCAAAAGAGAATAGCACATGCATATTATTTTAAATATAGTAATGTGTGAATGCCAGAAGAAATAAGACTAGGAGGGGTGGAAAGGAATGAGGAAAGAAACTGCTGAATTTCATTAGTCATTTAAGGGTATTTGATTTTTTAAATTATGTGGATGTGCTCTTTAAAACAATTTTTAAGTGGTCTTTCTCCAAAGGACAAGACGGAACAGAACATCTTTGCAGTCAAAAGTATGTTGAAAAGCAAATTACTTCAAGCTCCAAATGCAGTTGATAAAACAGGAAAGAGTTAGTAAGTAAGAGTAAGGCCTAGGGCACTCTTCACAGTTTGATAGCAGTTAAGTTTAATAATAAGAGGACTTAATTTGTACCTAGATCTTACATGATTTTAAACCTTGTTATTGCTTAGCTATTATAATATTTATGATAGAATTTTTTTTCTTTTTTTGGCTGCTTTGGATCTTCGGTGCTGCACATGGGCTTCCTCTAGTTGTGGTGAGTGGGAGCTAATCTTCCTTGTGGTGCACGGGCTTCTCATTGTGGTGGCTTCTCTTGTTGCAGAGCACGGGCTCTAGGCACGCAGGCTTCAGTAGTTGCAGCACGCAGGCTCAGTAGTTGCGGCACACGGGCTCAATAGTTGTTACTTGCAGGCTCTAGAGTGCAGACTCAGTAGTTGTGGCACACGAGCTTAGTTGCTCTGCGGCATGTGGGATCTTCCCGGACCAGGGATCGAACCTGTGTCCCCTGCGTTGGCAGGTGGATTCTTAACAACTGTGCCACCACGGAAGTCCTATGATAGAATTAATTAAAACTTCCTTTAAAAAGAGGTAGTTTGGGGACAGGAACATACTGAGTGGATCATGTTCTGTATACCTACTTCTTTATCCACACAGGAAGAACTCCTAACTAGTGGGTCTGCACATCCATAAACATCATTGTCATTCATCAAGTACCAGCTACCTGAAGAGCAAGCATATTGACTAGGAGGAATTAATCACCTTCTGCAAGACTTGAGACTATGACTGTCATGGATTTAAGCTGTTTCTTTATTCCTAGCACTATTTCAGAAATGCTAACTGTAAAGGAATCTGCCCAAATATATCTTGGTGGCAGGTAACACCACTGAAGTAAAAACGCTGTCGAATGGATAACCAGTGTTGAGTGAACCTTCACCCTTTAACACAGGGTGTCAACCTCAGTACTATTAACATTTTGGGTCAGATAGTTCTTTGTCGTAGGGGTCTAAACTGTGCACTGCAGGATGTTTAGCAGCATCCCTGGCCTCACACACCAGATGCCAGCAGCATCCCTCCTCCCCAGTTGTGACAACCAAAAAGCGTCTCCTGTAGCTCATCAAAGATTTAGGCTTAGTCTATATTATTAACTCTGCAGCAAAGAACATCTAAACAGTGATTAAAATTTATTATACCACTCTGCATCTGATAACTGAGACATGTGAAGTGAGAAGAGGTTCTCCCTAAAGTATAATTAGGTTATGTAAATTACCTAAGTATTTTTAAATCTGGAATAAAACTGAAAATGAAAAGAATCCCATCATGACATCCTGACACACTGGTTAGATCTTTCTCCAGGGAGGGGAATCTTTCTCCCAACATCTTCATAATCTCTGCTTCAATTGAGTTTGCTTCAGCTTTCAAAAAACCTGGGGCAGAACCCATCAGGGTTTTCAGTGAGCAAAAGGCACTCCAGTGAGGATTCCCTGGCCAGAATGAGGAGGACTGGATCTGGGACATAAATAGCTGCTTCATCATCAAAGCCTCCTGCCCAAGAGAAGGCTTTCATGAGAACTCGGGCTCATTGTGTGAAAATTCAGATGACTGAACTATAATTAGCTTGATTAGTCAACATTTTAATTCATAGGTTTCTGGCTTTGATGTGCTCCTTTCTCACAGAATTAAAGCTAATAATTCTGGAATCGTAATTGGGAGCTGAGTGCCAGCTTGAAGCTTGGGGAGCTCCCTTGCTTCCTTGGCAAGCCCTGCTTCCAAGACTGCTGCTTCTTGGCCATGAATGAACCTGACCCAGGCACCTCTGCCTTGCTTCAGAGGACATTCCCTGAACACCTCCTCTCTGTGTGTGAAGAGCTCTAGCATTTACGTTCTACATTTGCAGTGGTTGACATTAAACCGTCATGTCCAAAGCCTCCACACATAATAGGAAGATGACTTTTTTGGGATGTTGCTAAACAAACAATGGAGCAGAGGACTGGCTGGTTGTCTAGACAATAACCATCCTTCCTGCTTCAGGAATAAAATCTGACTGAAACAACCAACTGTGGTGATTGTCTTCTTCTTGGTCAAATATAAGCACATAAGATCATTCTGGTCAATGAGATATGATGATAAGTCTGCTGAGGGAATTCTCAGAAAGATTTCCTTGCATAAAAAGGCATATGAAGAGACAGTCCTCTTCTGCTATTGGATGCTGTTGTGTTTCCATGTGACACCTAGAACTGTGCCCACCATCTTAAAATCATGAGGAAGACTGTTTGCGGACAAGGCAGACAGGCTGGGGCTTCAGAACAGAGAAATGGAAGAATGTGTGGCCTCTCTGACATTGTTGAGCTATGGACCAGCCATCCCTGAAGCTACCTCTGGATTTCTTAAGTAGATGATAAATCTTCCTTATTGGTGCTAATCTCTTGGGACTAAGCTCTGGTCCCAAGTCCAATCCAGTTTGCTCAAGAGAGGACTGATTCTGGTAAAGGTTTGGAAAGTGTTGTAGACTGGATTTAATTTTCTGGAGACACTGCAGGACATGGATGGGGAAGGGTGGGGGTTTCTTCTGCCCAGGATCCTATCAGGGCACTGCCTCTCCTTATATGTCCATGTCCAAGAAGATGAATAGGGCTTCCCTGGTGGCGCAGTGGTTGAGAGTCCGCCTGCCAATGCAGGGAACACGGGTTCGTGCCCCGGTTCGGGAAGATCCCACATGCCGCAGAGCGGCTGGGCCCGTGAGCCATGGCCGCTGAGCCTGCGCGTCTGGAGCCTGTGCTCCACAACGGGAGAGGCCACAACAGTGAGAGGCCCGCGTACCGCAAAAAAAAAAAACATGAATAAATCCCATTCCTTCCTTCCCTTGTAAAACAGGAATAATAAGGGCCAGTGGACCATACAAATGCAGAGACGAATGTCAGCATCTGACTGCTGGGAGCTCCCAGGGCTGCGAGGTCAGACAGACTAGAGGTCATTCTTGCACCGACTCCAGTGTTTCCCCTTGGCTCCCCATCTTTTCTCCAACTCCCATCAGCCTCGTGCATCTAATGGTTACTGAAGACGGAAGTTTCTTCACATTTCCTGAGGCACTGTGAAGAACCGATAAATGAGCTAATCTCTGCACACCATACACCCCGAGAGCTCTCGGGTAGCAAGCTTGCTGCCACTGCACGCTGACAAACTTGGAGTGGAAGGCGGAGATCCAGGAGAGACCCACGGAAGCCGAGGCAGGAAGATATGTCGACATGAAGAGCGTCATCCCACGGGGCCAAATGCGGCTGAGAGCCAAGCACGATGGTAAGCTGACCATTAGCTAAAGCAATGTGGAGCTTACTGGATGACCATGGGAAGAGAGGTTTGGGGGAGCGGTAGGGAGTGCAATGCCAATGGATTGTGCCGAAGAGAGAATAGGAGGGGAAGAAGTATCTACAGACAGCTCTTTGAACTTTTGCTGTGAATGGAATCAGAGAAATGGAATCGGATATGAAATCAGAGGAGAGTTTCAGATAGGAGATATTAGAGCATCTTTATATATCTATGGGAACAGTCCTTTAGAGACAGAGAAATTGACAGTGCAGGAGAGAGAAGTGATATTTACAGAAGGGAAGCTTTTGGGAAGGGGAGAAGAAGAAGGTTCTTCATTCTCTTAGTGTGAGATCTTTCTAGTAACTTTATTTGCTCTGGTCTTCTGATGGACATCTGCTCTGTGTGCTCTTAAGTAGCAGTCTTATCCAGGACAGAGCCAAGAGGTACTGATTGGAAGGGTTCCATGCTCTGAGTCTCCTTTGGGATTCCATACTTCTCCCAGGATCCCAGCTATGGCAATCTGCTTCACACAGTTCGCTTCCTGATTTCCCACTGCATCATTCCCAAGGGCTGGGGAAGATGAATCTGACCTGAATTTCTCAAAGGTCGAAAAATTCATTCCTGAGCTCCCTCAACAATATAACCTTCAATGTGGGCCAGACATTACATTTATCGAGTAATTTACCGTTACGAACATACCTTATAGATGGGGAAACTGAGGCATGGAAATGTTAAATGACCTGCCAGAGGTCATACACGTGGTAAGGGGAGGAGCTGGGACTTGAACCCAGGCAGTACAGCAATGGGAGCCCCTCTCCTTATCTTCCCCACACATTCTGCTTCCTCCCTTTAGCTCTTCTGCCAGAAGGCCTAGTATTCCTTAAACCAACAGAACTGCTTATGGTCTGTCTTGACTCAGGAAGCCCATAGTTTTGGGGGTAACCTCCCTCTGCAGTGCCACACACACACACACACACACACACAAACATTCTGAAGCCTTTCAAATGACAGGTCTTGATTCACCTGCAACTGTCCTATACCCATGAGGAATGCTGCCCACAAAGGGACAGGGGCCTCTGAGCTGCTGCTTTCCTGACTTCCTATTTATATCAGGCCAGACCTGGGCAGGAAACAGATGGCAACTCAAATTGGGTAATTTGAGGAGAGTGTTGAATAAAGGGGCTATTTACAAAGGTGTGGGCAGGATGTAGGGAAACCACAGAGGTAGCGCAATAAGTAACAGCTACTTGACCACCCCTAGGCCTGAAGTGGGGAGCGGAGATGCGGTCACCAGAACCTGGAGAGAGTGCCCTGTGTGCTTAGAGCCACCTGATAAGAGCTCTGACCATGCGTCAAGGGACACAGCCCTCCTACAGGTGCTTCCCCCTCCCTCTGCCCTCCTGCCTGAGATACCCACTGGTAAACCCAACTAGAAGCCTAAGGGTAAGGGAGCCCATTGATATGGTTTGCAGCACAGAGCAGGGTGGAGAATGGTGGAGAGTGACCTAAGAGGGCAAACAGAAGTTTCTAGCATACTATGTAGAGAGATGGTAAAGAGAATGGCTCTGGAGCCAGGCTGCGTGGGTTCAAGTGCCAGCTGCCTGTTACTTACCGTGTGACCGTGAGCAAGTTACTTCACCTCTCCAGGCATCAGTATCCTCAACCGTAAAGGGGGGATAACACCAGCCTCACAGACTTGTAGTGAGGGTTAACGCTTAGTTCATCTCTTTTAGAGGTAACATAGGTAAAGCACTTAGCATACAGTAGGCACTCACTAAATGCTGGTTTCTTTCTTCTCTCACCTCCTTCAGGTAAATGCGTGGGGATGCGATCCTATACTTGGTATGTGGCATTATTATATACACTCCATAAATATTGCTTGATTGATGATTGAAGGGCCCTTTTCTTCCTTGGAGGTCTCAGAACATCCTGCAAGTGACACATCCACTTGGTCCTTGGAAGCTGCAGCAGTTACCGTGGCTTACAAAGTTCTTGCTTCCTATATGGGAAAGGAATCTGAAAAAGAATGGATATATGTATATTCATAACTGAATCATTTTGCTGTATACCTGAAACTAACACAACATTGTAAATCCACTATACTCCAATGTAAAGTAAACATTAAAATAAATTAATTAAAATGCATACAAAATCTTAAAAACAAAAGTTCTTCCTGACATGATTCTGTCTCCATTCCTGAATTGTTAGAAGGTTACTAGGGCATTTGCCCTATAATGTATTAAGTTGTACATTTGTTTTATGCTGTTGTCTGTATTTGTTTTATAAACAATTAAAAAGTTTTTAAAAATCTTTTAACATTTTTATATAACTGTAAAAAATTTAAAATTTTCATTGTTTGCTTTCTCTTCATTTGCTCCTCCCTGTGATTAGGATGGATCTGAATTATCACCAAATTCTTAGCAAAAGGCATTTAAAAAGGTGATTTTACTGGTGATAAGTGGACCTGGGGCCACTTATGTCTTCCTAGTCACAGATTTCTTCCTATCCACAAGTGTGAGAAACTGAAGCTGGATCTAAATGCTTGCCCTGGATGTATACCGGGAGGTTTACGTGATTCTTGTTGACTGGCTCCAAATCCCTGACCTTAGATGCCCTGTTTGACCCTGAGCAAGCAGCTTCCCGCTTCTCCCTCTCTCGGCCTCCTTAGAACCTCCAAGTGCCTGGAGTGGGGGGCTTCCGTTCTCCACCGAGCATCTCTGCCTTTGTTGCCAGGCCCTGTCCCCAGCACCACCCTCAAGTAGACGCCAAAGCGGAGGAATGTTTTTCCAAGCCATTTACCTGGCATTCTCCCTTTCTATTGTTCTGTCTCTTTCAATTCTTCTTTCATTATGCGCTTTCAAACCGGAACAAAAAACTCCCTATGACTATAAACTCTACTAGACTTGAAGTTCCACAGTGGCAGGAACCATGTTTTTTCATGTCTTTATAACCTATATAGCCTGTCTGAGTAGTTGACACAGATTAGGAGCTCAAGAAATGGTTGTTGAATGGAACCGAATTGAATTTTCCTTCCCTTCCTGGCTGCATGAAAACTATCTATTTCTCCAGGCCAGCGTGATTACTCTGCTGGATTGCATACTGCTTGAGGGAGAGGGACTTTGCCCTCTCTGGTAGTTGGTTTTCATGCGGCAGCAGCAGCAGCAGCAGGAGTGTGTAAAAGGATGAGTGAGATAGGAGGTGGTTGGGGAAAACAGGTACTTAAGAAACTTGGAGGCCTGTTTATTTTTTACATTACTCTATAGATTTTCTTTCTTTCCCTTAGCATAAGATGCATCTACTCTCTTCTTGTAAGGGATTAAGGAATTCTATTCATTTATTTTACCTCTTGTACAGTCACAGACAAACTCCCAGCTCCTTCCGTCCCCTACCCACCAAAGCTGG
The DNA here is from genome assembly GCF_937001465.1 of Orcinus orca. Lineage (NCBI taxonomy): Eukaryota > Metazoa > Chordata > Mammalia > Artiodactyla > Delphinidae > Orcinus > Orcinus orca. The sequence goes on from NC_064571.1 coordinate 56,044,692, forward strand.
TACGGAAAGAGCAGAGATCCCAGGGCTTCTGAAGGTCTTACTTTTGCAAAACATACACAGAACTTGGACATGAGCTAGGCCATTCAGCTCCTCTGTGCCTCACCATTCCTCACCAGTAGCTGGGTAGCGTAGAAGTAATAAATAAGGAGTAATAAGTGATGCTTGTTGTTGTTAGGATGAAAAGCTCCAGCCCATGAAACTTGTGATTTATAACAATGAGATATTCAGATCCAATTTCTGGGTGAAGGCAACTGAAATAGGAGCCTCCCAGTCCCTGAGCTTCAAGGCGTCTCCCCACAATGTATCAGGACACAAATTGACCAAATCAGCCGTTTTCCTTATTTCTCCAAGTTCCAAAGTCCAAATGCTTTCCTGCTGAGTAGTTATTTTACAAGGAGGAAGGGGAAGTAAAAAGGCAGACTCTGCCTGAGGGCTCTCAGCTGGCTTTGGCGATGACTCCCCTCTGTCCCTAGTTAACGCCACCCTGGTTCGGCTCCAAAACTACAGTGACCCCAAAACAAGTCCGTACCACAGACCAACGTGCTGCTTTCCCATCTCCTAAGGATGAAATTCCAAGTTTTTGCAAATAAATACTCCCCGCAGCAAAATCTCACTGTCAAGAAGGACATCATCCTTGTCCCGACGCCCACAAGAAGGGCCTTTTGCCAAAATGAATGGGAAATCATTGGCCCAATTAACATCCTGTGATCTTAGATCTAAAAATGACCCGGAGCCGGGTAAACAAGGTGACGTAAGCGGCTGGGCAGGGAGTAGCTCTCTACTGCCACCTGGAGGACAGCGTCCTCAATGGCGCGGAGGCTCCGTGCTGCGGGAAAGTGGTCCTCAGCCGGTGGAAGGAACCGGTGAAAACGGGAGCGAGCTGTAGAGACGCGGGCAGGGGAAGGAAAACACAGAGGGGCCTAAAAAGATAGGAAAGAAGCTGCACCGTGACCTCAGCTAGAGGAAAACGAGGTCTGTGTAATCCAGGCCATAAGACATTGTGGCGTTGACCCTGCTGGCTTCCTCCTGGGAACATTCCTTTTATAAAAGGACTCGGGCATCATGAACTCTCGCTAGAAAAAATTATGGTTAGAACTACGTGGGGATGGGATCTCCAACGCCGGAGACCCTTGATAAAAGCAATCCCCAGTTTCTGAAAGGAGAAACAGTGGCGTGGATATTCTAAAAACAAAGGGTCACTGGATTTTCTGTTTTATTTTGAGCGTCACCGTGACTTGAGTGGGGGAGGGAGTGAGGAGTGTAACAGTCCTAATTTACTTTCTCGTCAGGCTAATGTGAGAATGAGGCTGCGGAGCTTTCGCATTATGCAACCGGCATGCTGGGAGATGCCCTAGAAATGTGCTGGGGGCTAGGAAAAGGTCAGCCGCGTCCTTATTACTTTCTTCCTGTAGTTGATCCACAAAAGGAAAACAAAGAGTTGATTTTTAATTTGATGAAAACAAAAACCGCCTTACTTTTGGACTAGTTGGTTTTTGCTGCGTTGTAAAACCACCTCAAAATCTCAGTAGCTGAGGACAACGTACATTTATTTTTCTTGTGAATAGGTCTGCAAGGCAGCCTTCGTCTGATCCCAACTGGGCTCACCTGGGCTGGCTGAGCTAGGCTAGACTCCAGGCTTATGGTCTGACACAGGTCTGCTCCTCTTATTTCCATTTCCAGACCCAGGATGGAAGGCGAATGGCTATCTGAGGCATGCTCTTCTCCTGGTATAGGGTGGTCAGTTCAAGAGGCCAAGTCAGAATAGACAAACACGTTTGAGCCTCTGTGTCCTGTCAGCTAATATTCCATTGGGTAAGGCAAGTCCAACATCACCTGTGGGAGGAGGGGAGGGGGATAAACTCTACTCTCCTAAACTGATCCACACCAGAATTTAACCAGTGAGTCATTGTCTGCTCACTGGAGACACCTGCTTCTTGTGAGAGAACTGCAAAGTGAGGATGGCCAAGATAATCCTTATGCAGTATTGGTGGTTTCCAACATGAATTCAATATTGCCTCATAGACACTTCAATTCCTTTTTATTCACTTCTATCCCTATCTCCTTTTATGCCTTACACTATGACATTCAGTGTTCATAATGGACAAGGGACACAGTACCCTTGTGCGTGTCTTGTCTACTTGTGACATTATGTTGTTCTGCCTCATGACAGGCTTTCCTTAAAACTCCCTGTGCCAGAATGGCAAGGACTTACCCATGCAAGTATCACCTGTGGAATGAAAACAACAAGGAGAGGTTCTTGGAGGAGGCAGCATAATAGGTCGAGAAGAACCTGGGTTTCTAGTCCTGATTTTGCCAGTATTGTGATTTGGAAGGTCAGCAGGAGCCACCAACCAGGTGCCTTTAAATTAGCCTTACTGAGTAGCTTGGACTTTTAATCCTGCACACTGGCACAACAGGGTTAGATCAGAGTTTTTGAAAAACCTTTTTGGCAGCAGTGTGGAGGGTGGATTGAAGGAGAAAAATTGGATTGGAGGGAAGGAGATAAGTTAGGATATAGTCCAGGTGAAAGGTGATGAGGACATTGACCAGGAATAACGCACTGAAGATGGGAAAAGGGGATGAAGAAAGAGCCTTTAGAAGCAGAACTGACAGGAAGGACTTCAAGGCAATTAAACATAAAGAGAAAGGGAAAGAGAAAGGAAATGGGAGTCTAAGATGAATCTAGGGTCCAGAGTCTATCGCACAAATAGAGTTAAATATCATGTCTCAAAATCTTTGTTACAGCTGCATAAATGGATGTATGTATGGGTTGGCAGTCTTTGTAAAATGTATTTCTTTCCAGGGCTGGTAAAAAAAAAAATTATTAAAAATGGAGTATATCAGTGTTTCTCAAACCTAAGTCATTTACATATCACATTCAGAATTTCTGCCATATTCAAATAATACCTGCACCATTAATTGCTTACTATTGTTCTGAAGTCACTTTTTTACACAAATATTTACTGCAGGCTCATCCTTAAAAAACATAAAATGAAATCATGATTGTGATTTTCCAGTTATGTTTTTTATACATACATTTGTTTCAATAACAAATACAAGGCCATTAGAAAAGTTTAATCTATCGGTATACTACCTATTTCCCTTATAATACTTATTTCCCATGCCTTCAGTTGTGGGCAGGCTAGACTGAGGGAACCCTTGGCCTGGGTGAGAACGGAAGCCACTAGGCTTGTACATAGTTTGCTTTCTTTGCCCTCCTCTTGGTTCCCATTCAGATTGTATCATCGTCCACTCCTGGATGGCAGGTCTGATCTTTGCATCCATTGTTGGCAAGGCCTGGCCCTGCAGGCAGTGACCTTTAACGGATCTGGGCTGGAGGTTGTCATCCAAACAAATGGGGGCTGACCTGGAATGTCTTTTTAACTCAGTGCCTCACTTCCCAAGCTTCTGAAGGCTGCTGTAAGAGCAGCCAAACTAGATGAGCTGGGTCCCTGGAATTCTGCAGCCAAGAGTGCAAATGGAGCCTTGGGATGTCCCTTTGTCTCCAGTGCTCTCGGTGATGATTTCCCAGGGGCCACACATGCAGGTCTGAATGGGGAGGGCCGCAACTTGATCTTCTTTTGTTTACATTTGATGTATAAAGACCTCTATAGATGGTTGTCAAGGTAAAGTGGAATTAATTCTGTACTAACGGGTTGGATGACATGAGGCATGTCACTGAACCTCTCTGAGCCTGTTCCCTCCTGTGTAAAATGGGGCATTGGGCTGGTGACCTCGAAAGTGTCTTCATCTAGCATCTTACTGTGCTCAACAGTTCGGGGACAGTTGTGTTCAAGTCCTTGCCCATTTTTTTTCAAATAGGACTATTTGTTCTAATACATAAAACATTACAGTCACTGTACGTAAATGCTGTATGCGTATTTCATCTTATTGTTTCATCCTTGTTTCTGTGGAATAAAGAGACTTTTTCTCCCCTGTGGGGATATTTTGACTTAAAAAAAGCCCCAACTGACAATCTTTTCCTGAGGGTTTCTATTTAAAAAGATCTTCCTTACTCCAAGATTATAAAAATACACACTCAGTTTATCTTTTGGAATTTTAATGGATTCCTTTATTTTATTTCTAATTGTAGATCTTTTAAAATGTATTTTATATAAGAGGTGAGATGGAGATTCACCTTTATTTTCTTTTCAAATAGGTACCTCATTTATTGAATAATCTATCCTTTTCACACAGATTTGAAATACATCATCTTTATGAAATTTTTTTTAAATTTCAAGTATATATACTATATACTTATAGTAGTAAAAGCTATTGCCAATTCTTCTATGGCATATTTTAACTCTTGTAACTAATGGAATTATTATTTTTATTTATTTATATTTTAAAACTATAGTAACAATATTTACTCCCAACCTCACTGCAGCCATTTTAAAGCATTTAAAAACTTAACCAGAAATGGTCACTCTAATGAGTGTCAATATATAAAAGCTCTCAAAGGAGCAGACTTCCCTTTTCTGTCATGGTAATTAGTAGTGGTAATCATAGCAATTAGTAGAAATAAAATAGGAATCGTAATTGTAAGGAACTAAGTTTGTATGATTTTGGAGAAAGTAGGACTAGGACCTAGGGAGGTTATTGCAGAGACCAGGGTTTCTGTGCAAAACTAGAAAGTTAGAGACATTTTCCCCCCAGGGTGCCCCCTCCCCACTCCAAGTACCCACTGTTCTCTGCTCCTCTCTACCTCACTTCATCTCTTAGAATCTCCTCTCAGATCTTCATTCACACTGAGGTGTTGATGACTGGTTCCTAGCCAACACAGCTATTCCCACTAGAGTGTGAGGTATGTGGAAATTAACTTGTGACCAATAATAGAATGCTGAAGTTTGAGGCACTTTACTAATAATTCTAAGTTGGCTCAATGTTACCACGGAAATGAGTGCACCTGATCTTATTTGCATGCTTCTTTTGTGAGAGAGAAGAAGTTGTGTTGGTAATTGTCTGGACCTCTTTGTCACAGTCCGTGGGGATATGATGATGTACCATGAATAGCTGAGGCCACTTCAAGTTGCTATATGAGGTGAGTTCAGCTTATACGGCTGCTTTCATTTTCTTTTTAATGTCATCCAGGGATAAACTTTTAATAAGTTCACCAAATCTCTATTGCAAGGGAGGAAGTACGATACTGGAAACATACTTGTTACTAAAGTTACAAAAATTATCATTACTTAATGAAAGACATAAAGCAATGACACAAATGAAATGCATGCTACTATTATTCACACTGGTTCTCAGTAAATACTGTTGAATGAATGAATAAATGAATATTTTAAACCTACTAAAATCTGTGTTTATTTGGCTAATAAATGAAATAGAGCTTGTTGATCCTTTTCTGAAATATTTACTCACTTTTAATCAAATCTGTGGTATAAAAACGGTACTTTCAGAAAATGTTTTTCGAAATAGAGTTTAAGATTTTTTTAAGTTATTTTAATATATTTTTCATCATAAAAATATTGATTTTTAGGAGCAGAACAAAAGTCCTAATTGATGAAATGAGACACAGAGAACAAGAGCATGGTAACGTTCTAGGGTATAAAGAAGTGGCAACTGTCTTCTAAATATTGTATAGGATCCCTGGCCTCAGGAATATCTTACCTTACTATGTAAAATACTGCTATGAATGCCTTATCTACTTGAGACAGATTTGCAGTAGTGTTGGCCTTATTTCTTTGCCTACGCCCGTGAAGTTATTTTGTTTGTTAAATAAAACAAAACTGGGTTCTCTGATAGAAGTAAGTTTTTGTCATCCAAAGTGAGGAAAATGTGTGAGAAACAAAAATTTGAGAATTGGGATTCTTAAGCTAATGTTCCCACTGATACACACACACACACACACACACACACACACACACACACACACACACACACACACACACACGATTCAGAGCCTTAAACTAGAGGAAGGAGGCCCCAAGAGTAAAACTGAGGCAATAGCCAACAGGCTGAACCTCCGAAACCACACCCTGTAGGCAGCACCCCACCCCTCGTCCACTTGCAGTCAGCCCTGCTGCTCTGTGTTTTATGTTCCATGTGTCATTCCTGATGGCTGGAAGGAAAGTGGAGTTGGGACCATTATTGGGAGCCAGTGACCAGACGGGCTGCTTTTGCCAATTGAATAGAATATAGACAACACCCCCTCCTCAGCCTGCCATCAAAGAGGAGGATAATTGAGGTCTCCCTGGCCCAGGGGAGACATCTAGTATGCACCTCAGGGTCCCTTCCAGGGGGTTCATTGACTTGGGATTTCAGTTCCTACTCCCCAAACAGTTTTCCTGGCAACAAAAGGTTTTTCAGTCCTTTTAAATTCATCTCAGGATGCAAACTATGCAGAGCAGTCAGGATAGAAACCACGTGAGCAACAAATAACAAAGCACTGATTGCATCTAGTGGGCATAGGGTTTCAGTGACTTCATGTTGGCTGACTATAGGCAAACACTTGGTGTGCTGTGTGTGCCAGGGAGAACCATGATGCAATCACCCCTCCCCTTGATGTAAGGGGGAGGACCAGGGTCAGAAGGGGTGTGTGTGTGTGTGTGTGTGTGTGTGTGTGTGTTTACTAAGAGATCAGACCACAGAGATTTCAGTCAATGGTAAAGCCAAAGGGTCTAGTTTTGCACTCCTAACTCAGGCAGAGCTTTTGTTGGTCAGTGATTAACTGTGGCATTTTCCCCAATGTGAGTGGACTTTCTTTTTTCCCTTTCTGCAGATGAATTTTGAGATGTTCTTCTCTCCTAGGCCTGACAGAAGTTGCTGCATGACAAGGAAGTCTGATTTCAGGAACGATCTATTTCTCCTCCACCCTCATTCAACTTGTCTTGCTGCCCTAAAGGAAGAAAGCTTCACAGCCCACCAGGGGAAGCACAGTGTAGGCCCAGAATGAGTAGAGGCTTTAGGGGCAACTTGAAGCCGTGGCTCCTTGCTCCTTGCTCTCCCAAAGCTGGGAACACATTTTACCTACGAGGGCAGAAAACAATCATAATTCTCCATCTCTGTAGAGGGACAGCAACACACACTCTCCAATCAACAAGGAATCTATGAGCATCTGAATTTTCTTTGAGTCTGATGAAATGAGTTTGATGGGGTTCAGGACACACTACCCCAAAACATGGTAAGGGGCATTTTTATATCCAAAGACAGAGGGACACAGAGAAAAATCTAAATGAACAGGACTTGCTAAGTTTCCCATAGTTTACTACTCTTAGCTCACACCCTTTTGTCCCATCACATTTTTCCACAACTTTCCACTTTTCATCAGACTTAGCCTAAAAATGCTCAGGTTTCACCATTCTTTGGGTCTTTTTTTCCTTATGAAATCTCTTATGTCATGTAAATTTATATTAAATAAATGTCTATGCTTTTATCTTGTTAAAATGTCTTTTGTTTCAGAGCCCCAGCCAAGAACCTAGAAGGGTAGGATGAAAAAAAATTTTTTTCATCCCTTACAAGTTGTTAGAGCAATAAGCACTGCTGATTTTATATAGATACTTGAGTGACAAACTACTGTGATTTCCAAGGTATATTCCCAGCAAAATTACCAAAAAGAAGATAAACATAAACCTCTAGACAATGAGAAAAGCCTTAGATGATGGCTTGGCATTACTGGGTGGAGGAATACAAAAATATCCAGCAGGCAACAAGGTAAAATTCACAATGTCTAGGACCCAATCAAAGATTTCCAGGCACACAGAGAAGCCAAAAAACATGACCCATAAAAAGGAAAATAATCAATCAAAACTGATCCAGACTGACGCAGATATTAGAGTTAGCAGTGAAGGACCTTGAAACAGTTACTGTAATTGTATTCTGCATATTCAAAAAATTAAGGGAAGAAACAGAAGATATTTTTAAAAATCCAAATCAAACTTCTAGCTGTGCCATCTGTTATGAAAAATAAACTGGATGGGAATAACAGCAGATTATTAGACATTACAGAAGAAATATTACTGAACTTGAAGATATAGTCAAAAAATGAAAAATATATATCCAAAAAGAAATATATAGAGAATAAAAATAAATACATAAAAAGAGCATCAGTGAACCTTGGGACAACTTTGAGCAGCCTAATATATGTATAATTGCAGTCCCTGAAAGGGGGGAGGACGAAAAACCTATTTGAAGGAATGATGGCTGAAAATTTTCCAATTTGATAAAAACTACAAGCCCACCAGTCCAAGAAACCCAGTAAATCCCAAATACAAGAAAAATGAAAACTACACTCAGAAGCTTTAAGGATTGAGTGAATATACATTTATTTACTCTATATATGTAAAACGGGACATGAATTTAAAATAAAATAAAATGAAATAATCTGTCCTCTACTAGCAGAGAAATCCTTAGAGGCCCCTGACTATCTTCATGGGTATTGTGGAGGAGTCAAGAAAGTGCAAAACTGTTCCTGTCCTCAAGTAGGTTTTAAGCTACCTGGGCATACTAATGTAGGATACACTACACAATATCCATCCTCCCTTCTTCCATTGCTGGCAGAACCCCAGTTGTGTCCAAATATCCACCTCTTTTCCACATAAGTCCAGAAGGAAAGACTCTATCCTTGATCCAGGAATAAATCTTGATTGATTTAACTCAGTCATGAGGTTCTCATTCCCCTTGACAGTAATTGACATGAGGGTAACTATCTGACCCAGTTCTGACCAAGAGATATGGGGGTAAATGTGCTGGAGGATTTCAGAGAAAGATTCTTTGCTTCCAAAAGAGACAAAAAGAAGAGACAAACTCTTCTTCCTTTGGACATTGATGTGCCTGATGCCTGGAACTTCTGTACTCAATTTTTGACTAAGCAAGGACCAGCCTGATGTCAGAGCCAATACCCTGAGGATGACAGGACAGTGAAAAGAATTTGGATCTTTGATGATATTGTTGAGCTGCTGAATTAACCAGTCCTGAAGCTCCCATACCAGTGAATTTTTTCTTGTATGAAGTAATACATTTCCTTATTGTTTAAACTAATTTGAATTCAGTTTTTTGTTCTTTGCAGCCCAAAATATTCTACCAGCAATAATTAAATATGTACCTAACTAATTCTATCACCATGGGCAGATAACTGTTCCCTAGACCTCACTTTTCTCCCATGGAAAGTAAAAAACTCCCATGGAAAGTAAAGAATATGGACAAAACAAATTCTACAGTCCCTTTTAGCCCTAACCAATTTACCTTATATGTAACCGATTATTCCAGGCAGTCAGTAATAATCATGTGTGTGATTCGGAAAAGAAGCTCTATGATTCAGCAATTTATCTTCTAGGGATATAACCAAGAGAAATGAGTGTATATGTCCACCAAAAGACATATATAAGAATATGCATATATATTATGAATACATAATATCCAAAATCTGGAAACAACCCTGTATGAGCCAGAGTTCTCCAGAGAAACAACCAATAGGACATATACATACATATATCAAGAAATTGATTTCAAGAAATTGGATAATGCAACTGTGGAGGCTGACATGTCCGAAATCTGTAGGGCAGGTCAGCAGGTTGGAAACTCAGGCAGGAGGCAACACTCCAGTCTTTTTTTTTGGCTGAGGCATGCACCAGGGAATTCCCAACACTGCAGTCTTTAGGCAGAACTTTTTTTCTGGGAAACTTCAGTTTTTGCTCTTTAGGGCTTCAACTGATTGGGTAAGGCCTTTCCCACATTATCAAGGGCAATCTCTTTTACTTAAATCAACTGATTGTAGATGTTACGACATGCGCACATTACCTTTACAGTAACACCTAGATTAGTGTTTGATTAAATAACTGCATACTATAGCCTAGCCAAGTTCACACATAAAACTAACCATCGCAAACCCAACATTCATCCACAGGAAAATGGATAAATAAATTGTGGTACGTTCATACAAAGGAATACTACATTGCAATAAAAAATAATAAAATGCTGTTAAATGACAACATAGATGAGTATCATAGACAAGTATCACAGGGCGAAGAAGCCAGATACAAAACTACATACTGTATTATCCATTTATATAAATTTTAAGAACAGACAAATTAACAGATGGTAATAGAAGTCTAATGAGGATTGTGGACTGGTAAAAGGCACAAGGGAATCTTCTGAGTGTTAGAAACCTTTGATATCTTGATCTGATGGCCATACAGGTAATACACAAAACTTTATTGAACTGTACAGTAAAATTCATTATAGTTTAACACTTAAAATATAATCTATCAAAAAAACTAAAGAAAGAGTGCCACAGGAATCTAGAGGTGGGAGGGACCATTCTGATCTAAAATGACAATGGGAAGGCTTCACGGAGACTGTGGGCTTGAGCTGGCCTTTGAAGGGTGAGTGGAATCTGAGAGACAAAGAGGAGAATCAAACAAAGTTATGGCAGAGGAAATGTATAAGGCATGGCCAAGGGATGATTTCTTTTTCCCATTTAGGATGTCACGTTTACCCAGGAAACATAATGAAATAAATACAGTACATCAGAAGCAATGTAGAGTAGCAGTTATGAGCATAGCCTTTGGGGTCAGAGATTTGTGGATTTGAATCCTGGCTCTGATGCTTTCTGGTTTGAATGAGTGTTTTGGACTGGCTTTCTCACCTGTGAAGTACGTACTTGTGGAGAGATTTAAACACAAAAATATGTGTGATGTGCTTAGCACAGTGCTTGCACACAGAGTAAGCCCTCAATAAATGGAAGTCATTACTACTACTAGTACTTCTATAACTGCCAGTCTGGGCCATCTGGTCACCTTCACTTGAGAGTGGTACTGTCCAAGGGAAGAGGAATGGCCAAATGATCTCTTTGGGTCCTTTCAAGCCCTCAAATCTATAAAAACTAACAAAACCCAAATGACCAAATCAGAGCAGACAAATGACTGAGGTTGTATTCTTTCAAGCCATATTGATATCATTTCCCCTTCATAGTCTAGTCCTTGGTCATTGCTAACTATACTCCTTGACCATGCCAGCATACACCTCTGTCCTGGATAGGAAGACGTAGGATAGCCTAGGCTCTAAATGATCTTACATGTTGGTGGTCACACACACATTCACACAGAATCCTGAAGAATGTATAAAAGTCCTTTACTTTGGGTGTTCACCATACATCATCTCTTTCTAGACCACAAGGAAAGTTAGCGATGTAGGAGCATTCACCTGTTTTTCTCAGTAATAACTTTCAACCTTCCCACGCCCTGCCACCTAATTGTTTTTTTTTTTTAAGTTGAGGCAAAATTTACATGACATAAAATTAGTCATTTTAAAGTGCAAAGTTGGGCTTCCCTGGTGGCACAGTGGTTAAGAATCTGCCTGCCAATACAGGGGACATGGGATCGAACCCTGGTCCGGGGAAGATGCCACATGCTGCAGAGCAACTAAGCCCGGGTGCCACAACTACTGAGCCTGCGCTATAGAGCCCGTGAGCCACGACTACTGAGCCCGTGAGACACAACTACTGGAACCTGCACACCTAGAGCCCATGCTCTGTAGCAAGAGAAGACGCCGCAGTGAGAAGCCCACGCACCGCAATGAAGAGTAGCCCCCGCTCGCCGCAACTAGAGAAAGCCCGCGCACAGCAATGAAGACCCAATGCAGCCAAAAAATAAATAAATTCTGAAAAAATAAAAAATAAAATAAAATAAAAATAGTAAAGTGCAAAATTCAGTGGTACCCAGTACTACATGCTGCTGTGTCACCACCACCTCTGTCTTGTTCCAAAGTATTTCATGGCCCTAAGGAAAACTCTGTACCCATTAAGCAGTCACTCCCTATTCCCTCCTTCTTCCAGCCTCTGACAATCACTAATTTACTTTTTGACTCTATGAATTTACCAATTCTGAACATTTCATATAAACGAAATCATACATACGTGACCTGCCACTTAGTTTTTTTGCACTGGTTTTCTTAGTGCTGTTTAAAAGTCTGCTCCCTCGTGATTGGCAGAGGAAACTTTTTCACGCTTGAACTGCTTCCATCTTCTTCCTCCTCAACAGCCCATGAGTCTTTTTACCTCTTTGCTCTCATGTCCGGGGTCTTAGTTCTTGTTAGGCTATCTACCCTTCAATCCACACAGATTCACGCTAGAGCTGTGCTGTCCAATGCTAGCCACACACCACATGGGACTATTTAGATTATTAATTAAAATTAAATCATATTAAAAATTCAGTTCCTCAGTCACACTAGCAACATTTCAAACGTTCATTAGGCACATATGGTTAGTGACCTCTGTATGGGCCAACGCAGATAAAGAACATCATCAGAAAGTTCTATTGAATAGAGCCCCTCTAGAGGGCACCGGATCCTGGACCCCGGCAAGTAGAGAAAGAGGGCTTCATAGTGGTCTGTCAGGGAATGGAATCTCTAAAATTATTTGACCTTCTGCACTGCCCGGGACTCCTCCTGTAGGGTCACCCACTGTCTATGTGAATGGCTCTCCCTCAAATTGGGCCGTGAGCAGCCTGTACCCAATCGTGCTAGAAAAGGGTCTCTCATCCTCTGTCAGCCCACCCTGCTAGGCACCCAAATCCAAGAACAAAAGGAAAGGAGAAAAAAATGCCTTCCCATCACATCTGTTTGCTATCTTAGTTTTTAAACTCTCCAGTTAGACTATAAACCCCTTGAAGACCGTCCATACGAGGATCTCTTTACCCAAGTTCCTGACACAAAAACGTCAAGCATGCAGTTGTGCACACAGAAGGCACACAGCCAAGATTTGCAGATAAAATAACTGATGGAGGGAATTCCCTCGTGGTCCAGTGGTTAGGACACGGCGCTTTCACTGCTACGGGCCTGGTCGGGGAACTAAGATCCCGTAAGCTGTGCAGTGTGGCCAAAAAAAACAAAACCAAAAAACAACAGCAAAAAAGCAATTGATGGAAACATGTAGCCCAGGCTTTGTCACCGAGCTTGAGGGTACCAGTACTCCCAGGTCCCCCTGGAGTGGGTATTCTCTCCATATTGACCCCTGCTCTGCCCTCCAGTGAGGGGCTCAGGACAGAGAGAGGCAGTGGGCGTTGCCACTGCACTTTGAAATGTTTATTACATCCTCTCCTCTAAGCAACTATGGCACCTGCTCATTCCCTTACGAAAACAATTATCACCTGCATTAAATGTTACCTGTATGTGTCTGCCTTTCCCAGCAGAGTGTGAAAACTTGATGCAACACTTAGCACATTAAAAGGCACTCAACAATTTAGGGTAAAAAACAAACATAAACAAATATGTTAATGAAAGAGATCCTTTTTAAGTAGGAGGTAGAAACGGCAGCTAGGGAAATAAAGACAGGCAGAATGGGTATGCTTCAAAGCAGTGCAGGGCAGAAGGAGGCAGAGGCTGGGGCCGGGGCCCTGGTTTCCCTGTGTTCCATTTCCCATGTGACGGACCCTCTCTAATCTAGCTAGACCTGATCCAACTCCAGGTAGGGAAAAGAATATGTTTCTGCTTGCAAATTAACTTGCCTCAGGAGGCAAAACAAAATGATAGCCAGACCTACACAGCAGTGAGCTGTCTGTGATGGAAAACATTAAACCCTTTCGTTCTTTAGATTTTGATCCACAATAAAACTTTCCACTAGAAACCAGCATTGACTTCTCACCACCTACAGGTCAATAGAACTTAATGAATCTTGATGTCACCTCCTCTTTCCCCACTCTTTTCACTCAACACTGCCCACCATACCCATGCATCTGCGGTCACATTCAGCCCTTTGTAGCTGATTGGTTAGACTACTCTCTTCCTGTCCTTTGAAACACAGATGGTAGCACTCAGCTGTCTTATGGGTAGCACCCATGCTGTTCTTATGGTAATGGTAATGTCTGGTTTGGCAGCTCTAGGGGCGCTCAGCAGTTCCAGGTAGATCGTATGCTTTGCTTAAGGCAGCTTCCAGCCACTGGGTAACAGGGATGGGAGGAAGCCTCTAGGCTTGGACCCTCCAGCCCCGAAGAAGTTGCAATGCACTGCTTTCACGCTCCCCTCCTCCTGGAGATGGATTTCTCTCACCTTATTACCTAGTAATTAGCACTCAATCATGCTGGAGATGCCAAGCACTGCATCCTTTACCTGCATTACCTCATTCATTCATCTTGACATCTACTACAACAATCCCCATGATCAACAAGAAAGTAAGCCTTGGAGAGGGTAATTAATTTACCCAAATCCATATAAATAGTAGCTTGCTGAGTGTGAGCTGAAACCAGTTCTCTCTGACCCCTAAATCCTTGCTCTTAACCTCGGTAGCGTAGGGCTTATGCCATGTTGCTCCTCACGTTAGTTGAGTTCTTATTAGTGTTAAAGATGAGGAAAACTGAGACTCACAAAATGTAAGTAATTTATCCAGATTCACCCAGTTTATAAGAGGTGACGCTAGGGTTCAAACTCCGGTCCAGCTGACTGCAGAACCTAGCTGTGGTTGGCTGGGATTGCCTTTTCTGCCCATGCCTTTGCTGACCCTGGTCCCGCTCTCAGCTCTTAGCAAAACCCATGCCACCTTCCCATCCTTGACTCCCATCTTCTCTGCCTGGGTAATACTCTCTGGCCCTCCTCAAGTCCTATCTCCTCCAGGAAACTGTCCAGAAGAGAGCTCCAAAGCTCTAATTGTCTCAGCCACCCACTGGTCAGGCCTCAGTACCACTGTGCGCCGCCACGTGCACTTACACTGCGTGCCGTGAGCACCGACAGTGGAGACGTCTGAGTTGCTGGGCTGGACCACGTGCTCGTTGCCCCCTCACTGTACTCTGTGTCTGGCACTCAGGCAGAGTGAACATCTGAGGATGCTTAGTGGAAATGGTGTCAGCAAGTTAAGCAGTTATTTATTTAATGTCCACTATGTGCTGTCTGCTGTTTGAGGCCCTGTCACAGAGGTCACCTCACTAAGTCTATTTAACTGCTCCTGTGTGCTCACTGGCTTCTCTCCTCCACTGTGCACAGGATTAAGGCTTATGTGTCCTCATGGGGCAAAAATTGGTCCACCTGATTCTTATGAAAAACAGAAACAAAAGAACTTGTTCCCTGAGTTTAGAAGCAAGCAGTTACTTACAAGTTGCAGCTTGAAGAGGATTTAGGCAGGGTTCCTCACTTCCAAACTGTCCATCCCACTGGCTGTCATTCTCTCAGGCAAAAGTTTTTATTCCTCCTCTGAGGTCCCTTCTAAAATGCAGCCCCTTTCTCCGCCTTTCCCATGTGTATTAGGCCTTATCAGCAAACATCATACCTGGGAATCAGGAGGAATGGGACATGGGATAAGTGCTTGGGGGCAGGAAACACAGTCCAGCTCTTCAACAAGACTCAGAATACCCGTCAGGATCTGGCCCCTACCTGCCTCCCCAGCTTTATCTCTCTTCACTCTTGCCTTTGTAAGGCTATAATCCTGTGGCACCCAACTTCATACCCTTCATCATGCCCTGCTCTCTTTTGCTTTCTGGCCTTTAGACATACTGTGTTCACTTCTTTGGCTGTCTTAACTCCTATTCACCCTTCAAATTTCAGTTCAGACATTGGTTCCTTAAGGAAGCCTTCCCTACTCATCTCAGAGTGGGTTTGATGCCCCTGCCATGCATCCCCATAGCTCCTTGTGCTTCCCGAATCGTAGCACATAATGCACTGTATAATATGATCGTTTATCACCTGTATCCCCAGCTGACTGTGAGCGCCAAGGGCACAGGTTCTATGTTGGACTTGGCACCATCCCAGCACCAGACACTGCCTGGTACATAGTAGTCATTCAAAGAATATTCGTTGAATGAATCAAAGATTCATCGATTGGACAGATGAGTGTACTGGGGACAGACTTCACCTCCTTCACATCAAGGAATTGCCTTGCTTGAGCCCCACGTAGTTTTCCTAACTCCAGACAAGCCTCTGCTAAAAAGTGTACTGTAGACCAATCACAAAGGACTGAGAATGTGCATAATTCCATGCAACCCATTCCCAAGCCTAGATGTACAACCTGGAGCACACGTCATTTTCTTTTTTTTTTTTTTGCGGTACGTGGGCCTCTCACGGTTGTGGCCTCTCCCGTTGCGGAGCACAGCCTCCGGACGCGCAGGCTCAGTGGCCATGGCTCACGGGCCTAGCCGCTCCGCGGCATGTGGGATCTTCCCGGACCGGGGCATGAACCCGTGTGCCCTGTATCCGCAGGCAGACTCTCAACCACTGCGCCACCAGGGAAGCCCCGTCATTTTCTTTTGATGTGAGACAATGTGCCACTGTGCCTGGGAGTTTATGTGCCCACCTCAGAAGCTTAGACATCACTGCAGACCACCAACACCCTATTAGCATGAGTGGGGCTTCCAAGATCCTGGGAAAAGTTATAAAGGCCATCTTGGAGCCAATGGTCAGATTTCCATTGTATTGATACAAAGGTGGGAGGACAGAGACCTTCTTTTAATCCCTGAGACATGTGCTTGAGAGAGGCCAAGAACTTTGTCTGATGCAGGAGAGTAATGCAGGGCATTACTATGCTTAATAGCTATGCTTAATAGCTTCCAGGAGGCACAGTCCAGGTCTCTGGGGAGAGGAATCTGAAAGAGCAGAGCTACTTTTAAAGAATCAAAAGAGTTAATCACAAGAAGCCAAGCCTTGCAAGTTTAGCTGAAACATGAATCATGGTAATGGTCACAGCTGGCCGTTATTGAGAGCTTACAATGTGTCTACCCCTGCTCTCAGTGCTTTACAAGTATTAAGCATAATCCTCACCACGCATGGTGACGAGGTAGGTCCTATTCTTACCCTCATTTCATAGATGAGGACACTGAGGCACGGATCTGTCAGGTGACTAGCCCAGGATCACACCGTAAGTATAAAAAATGAGTTTGAGGGCTTCCCTGGTGGTGCAGCGGTTGAGAGTCTGCCTGCCGATGCAGGGGACACGGGTTCGTGCCCCGGTCCGGGAGGATCCCGCGTGCCACGGAGCGGCTGGGCCCGTGGGCCATGGCTGCTGGGCCTGCGTGTCCGGGGCCTGTGCTCCGCGATGGGAGAGGCCACAGCAGTGAGAGGCCTGCGTACCGCAAAAAAAAAAAAAAAAAAAAGAATTTGAACCCACACACTCTGGCTTCAGAGCCTCCAAGCTTAGCTGAGATCCTTAGCAGGAGTGGAGGGGACTGGTCATCAGTGCAAATGACTGGAATGATGATCCAGTGGGGCTAAGGCTGGTTGTTGGTGGTGACCACACTGCATTCTCCTATGTAATACTCACTAAGCATTTTCTCTGCTGTGTATCCAGCACTGGTCAGGCACTGGGCACAGACGGGTAGGTAGAATCCAGCCCCTGGCCTTGAGAGGCTCTCAGTCTCAACTGTGGACCATCCTGTGGTCAGGGCTGTGGTGGCTGAGATGTGGGAGTCACGATGGGGGGGAGCCCTGCCCCCTGCCTGGGGAGGGTTTACGGAGTAGGGAGGCGTTCACCTGAGTCTGGAAAATGAGAGCTGTGATTCAGGCTTTATCTCTTTGTTTCCTGTTTCTGTTCAGGAAATATCTGAAGGCCAAGGACTGTGTTTTACTTATCTTTGTCTCCCCAAGTGCCCGCACAATGGAATGGCACATAATAGGTGTTCAATAAATGTATATGGACTAAATGAATGAGTAAACTGATTAAACAGAATTGATTGTAAGGAACTCCTTTGTGGGAGCAGAAGCAGACAAAACAAACTTTTAGGAGATCCAGGTAGAAATAAAAACCAGAGTGAGTGATGCAGAATAGGAAAAAACCCTTTGCTGAGGTTGAGCAGGTCTGCTGGAAGTCTCTGCTCCCTGTTCTGGCCCTCTCTGCTGTCTGGAAGGACTGAGGGCAGAGAGTGGTTGTTCCCTGTAGGGGCCCCAGCGATGCTGCCATTGGGTCTGGAACTTGGACAGAAAGGCAGCTTCCCAGAGAAAGTTAGCAGTGCCTGCAGTCAGATAATACACACACATCACTCCAGAAAGCCCTCCAAACACTGTAGATTTCATAACGACCAGCAGCTTCCTGCAACTCCAGCTTCCAGTCCCCAGAGTGGGACCTGCATGATTTTATCACCCACCCCAGGTCACCTTTGGGCCTCCTCAGATTATTCTCAAGGTGGGGAGGGAGTGATGAAACCCTAGGGTCAAGCTCTCTGCTTTAAATATCACCCTTGCTACCAGCACCACCAAAGGGACAATGAAAGACTTTACAAAAAAAACAACTCATTGGACACCATGATCTCAAAATTTAAAATCTGGACTAAAAAGAAAAAGAAAAACCTAAATATCTAAAAAACAAAGATTGGTTAAATAAATTATGGTATGCCCATGCAATGAGATGTTTAGCAGCCATTTAAAAAGATGGTGTAGGGACTTCCCTGGTGGTGCAGTGGTTAAGAATCTGCCTGCCAATGAAGGGGACGTGGGTTCAAGCCCTAGTCTGGGAAGATCCCACATGCTGCAGAGCAACTAAGCCCATGTGCCACAACTACTGAGCCTGCAAATCGCAACTGCTGAACCCGCATGCCACAACTACTGAAGCCTGCACACCTAGAGCCTGTGTTCTGCAACGAGAAGCCACCGCAATGAGAAGCCCACACACCACAATGAAAAGTAGCCCCCGCTCACCGCAATTAGAGAAAGCCCGCTTGCAGCAACGAAGACGCAACGCAGCCAAAAATAAAAATAAATAAATAAATTTACAAAAAGATGGTGTAGATTTTCATTGACATGAAATGATATTTGACATATTAATAAGTGAAAAAATAAGTTATAAAAGAGCTCGTAGATATATATATATTTAGCAACATACAGAAGGGAAAAAAAGCCTGGGAAGATACACATCAAACGTTAAATGTTGGTTATTTCCAGGTTGTATCCTCATGGATAATTTTTATTTTGTTTTTTATCTCTATTCTTAACTTGCATACCATGAGCAATCAATGAGTAATCATAGAAGGTCTGTCTGAGTGAGACTCTTGGATGATTTTAAAAGCATACAACCTGACCCTGGGGTTTCATCAACCCCTCCCTACCTTGAGAATAATCTGAGTGGCTCAGAGGTGGCCTGGAATGGGTGATAAGATCACTCTGGGTCACACGTTGCTGATTGGAAGTTGGAGTGGCAGGAACTGCCAACTGCAGTAAAATCTTCTGTGTTGAGGAGGTCTTTTTGGATAACAATATATAGTTCTGATGGCAGGCATTGCTAATCTCCTTTCTGCCCTAGTTTCCAGAGTCAATGGCGGCACCATCAGGTGATTGTACCTAGGGCTGGGAGCAGAGAGCCCTTCCAGGCAGCAGAGATGGTCCAAATCAGCTCTGATGAGCTTCTCCCACCTGCCAGTTTTGTTTCCTCTCCTCCAGTTTAGCCTCAACTCAATCAGGGGTGAGCCTGGTCTGGGAGCAGATCACTTTACTCACCATTATTTTATTGTCTGCATTTACCTCCTGCCCAAGAGGCCAGCTCACTTTTCCAAGGTAAATTATTTATATACAAAAACTCAGAAAAAAGATCCTCGATCTTCTCCTCCCAATTTCTCCAGGGTCTTGCCTCCAGCATTTTAACCCTCTCCCTCTGTTGTCTTCCTGGACATCTTCCCTAGCTCTGAGTCTGTCTTTCAACCACATTCAGGGCTCGAGTTTGGGGGAGTTGGGGAACTGAGTCGAGGGTATCAGTTCCTGAAGGACCAGACCCTTAGGCTATTTAGCAAAATAAGGCTCCTCTTCCTGGCCAGGATTGGAGTGGTTTCCATGGTCATGCCAAGCCGCACCGTCAAAACGAAGGATGGGGCGCTCTTCCGCACCCATCCCTTTTCTCATACAGGCCAACAATGCCCCATACACAGACTGTACACAGACAAATATACCGTGCCATGCGTGCAGTCGTGCATACATGCAAGCTCCAGCTATGCGCCCTCAGACATATATAGACAGATACCAGCATGCGTTCTCTTGGGCATCCAGACCTATAAGCACATACACATAGATAACACACAGGCACTCCCACAGGTGTTGGAAAGCACACAACAACATGCAGACACCCACAGACAACTGTGCATTCTCACACCCGCATATGTGGATACTTGCACACACACTTAATCCCACAGACACTAGCACACATAAATCTACTACAGGTGAAGAAGGTGGCTGATGGGTTACCTATCCCTAGACAGGGACCATTACCTCCACCCTGACACTGGGCTTGCTTTGTTTCATAGGAAGTTTTTGTAGAAGGTTGGCCGCCCTTTGACAGTGGGGTCAGCCCTCCTCTGCCTCCCGCTCCACTGCCAGCTTTCTCCTCCCTGTTCCCTTGTAGCCCCGTTTTTACATCTGGAGGTATGCCTGGTCGAGGGAATGCTAATCACCATGACAGAACTGTTTCCACCTGTTTACATCCCTGCTCACCTCCCCTAATGCCATTTCAGAGCTTGCCAAGCAGCGGGAGGAGGCCTGCTGTGCTGCTGTGGTGAGAGGGGGAAGGAATGAGCGAGAGGACAGTTGGAGTGTGAAAAGGACCCTGGCTAAGTGACTTCCCATTCCAGCAGACACACACAAGATGCACGTAATTGCTTTTAGCACAGTGGGATGGATAGAGATACAAAAGGTCAAATCAAGGATTTGTCCCATAATATCTTTGCTAAGCAGCAGTGTCAGACATTGGAAAAGCATATTCATGAATTGAGTTGTCAGAGTGTGGGGCAGGCTTTTTCAGAGGCAGCTGTGTGTTCCCTCTTTGAGGTGCGGTGATTGGATTCATACGGAGCAAGTGACTTCTCAATGCTCAACAAAGCTCTGCCTGTGAATTGGACTAAATAGTCTACTTGGCAGGCAGCTAGATAACTATGCTAAGTGAATTTCATAGTCGCTCCCACTCACCATCTGCCCAAGCCTACTGGAAAAATGCAGGATAAGGACCAAACTCCTGAGTGCGGCATTCAAGGCCCTCCACCAGCTGACGCAGATTAACCTTTCCAGGCACTCCCTAACATGAATGTTGGATGTCTACCCCCCTGGGCCCTTCTCCAATCTCTGAATGCATCAGGAGACTGGCTGCTTTAAGGACCTTGCCTGTGGCATTCCCCAGAGTGCACTGTCCCCCCTTACCCATTCAAATCCTCCTTGTTACTCAGGCTCGACTCAGGTCCTAATTCCCCCAATCCTTTCCTTGTCCCCCTATCTAGAAGTGACCATGCCCTTCTTGGAAGGAGGAGGACAGCAGGATAATAGAGAAGGAACCCAAGTCTGGATCCTGGGATCTGATTTAATGTTAACAAGCTCACAGGGGCTAGTGTGTTGAGAGCAGTCGCTGAGTTGGGGGAGGGGAGCAGAAGCAGCAAGTGGTTTGGAGGTTGTTGAAATCACCCCGGGGAGGGAGGCAGATGATTTGAACCGGGGTGCGGGGGGACAGCAGTGGAGGTGGTGAGCAAAGGTTATATTCTGTTATATTTTGAAGGTAGATTGGGAAGGAATTGCCCAGGGACTGGTTGTGGGATATTAAAAAGAGTTAAAGATGATTACAAGACTTTTGGCCTAAGCGTTAACTGATACGCACGAGGAAAGAACAAATTTCAGTGGTAGGTATTAAGAGTCTAGTTTTGGACATATTTAAGGTGAAAAACCAGGAGAGGGTGGTTTCCTGGAAGAAATTATTTTAAGGAGAAAAGCATGATCCGTCATGTTGAAAACAGCCAATAGGCCTAGTGAGAGGAGGGCTAGGAGCTGACCATTGTGTTGAGTTATGGGGAGGCCTTTGGTGACAAGTGGCAAGTGTGGTTTTATTAAGTAGTGGAGGCAAAAGCCTGAAGTGTAGTGGTTTCAAGAGGGACTAGTGAACTTTTAAGAAGTTTTGCAATAAAGGGAAGCAGATCAATGAGGTGGAGTAGAGGGATCAAAAAAGAATGTTTTCACAGGAAAAAAAAATGTCTTCAAAACAAACTTGAGACTTCCCTGGTGACGCAGTGGTTAAGAATCCGCCTGCCAATGCAGTGGACACGGGTTCGAGCCCTGGTCCAGGAAGATCCCACGTGCCGTGGAGCAACTAAGCCTGTGTGCCACAACTACTGAGCCTGCACTCTAGAGCCCACGAGCCACAACTACTGAAGTCCGCGCACCTAGAGCCTGTGCCCCACAGCAAAAGAAGCCACTGCAATGAGAAGCCCGTGCACCACAACGAAGAGTAGCCCCCGCTCGCCGCAACTAGAGAAAGCCCGCGCGCAGCAATGAAGACCCGACACAGCCAAAAATAAATAAATAAAATAAATTTATTAAAAAAAAAACAAACACTTGCCCTCACCCTCTACTCCCTTCTATTCCTCCCACCCAGAGATGGAGAAAGTTTCCAGATTGACCAAAATAATGTCCACAGTTCAGCTCTCAGTGATTGCAGGAATCCCCATCCCAAGTTTCTCTGGAAACCAGGATAACTCTTTCTTATTTTAAACCCAGTCCTGTGACTCTGGCCACATCAACCTTTCTCCTCCCCAACATCATGACCAATTTATCATTCTTCTTCCCAAATTTCTCTTCTAAAACAAAGAAGGAAGGGGGATTTTTTTCAGGAGAGTCATATGTTCTCTAGGAAGTTGAACTGCCAAATCAGAGAGGTTTTCCTGGCAACTTAAAAAGATATAACAAATAATTTTAAAATGTAATGTTCTTCTCTATAGGAAAAAAAATCTCTGGCATATCAACCGCAGAGATGTTAAGTGCATTTTCAGTTTTCAGAAAATACACTGTGTGTCAGGTACGTAATTTCATTAGCCTGTTGTGTGGAGCAAGCTATTGTGAGGTGGTCTGTCATGTCTCCATTATTCCCAACCCCCCCTGGAGTTTAATCACATTCAGGGCTATTTGCAACTATGGTTTCCCATTTCAAATCACATTAGGCTAAAATTAAGCCTATAACTTATACTTTGGGATGTAAACATGCAACATTTTCCATCAGCATATTCCACTGGTAGGTCGCTTCTGTGCGATGTCAAAGAAAAAGAACAGAAAGATATCCAACTTGGTGTGAAAACTTGAGAACCCCTGACTTTGTAATTTTCCCGAAGGTCATCTCCCGTAGGGAGATAACCGGGGGCCGCTCATCTTTCACTGGCCGTGTGGTTGGAATCCTGTCAATCTCATACCGATGTTTGTGAAAAGGTCAGCTGCCCCTCTCAAGGTGACAGGTCTTTTTGAAATGGCAATTTGGGCGTGGCTCCTGGGTTCCTTGTGGTCTCGGACTTCACAGAGAGCTGCCAGTCAGAGTTGCACAGGTTGTGAATGACGCCTTCAGCAGTTGTAGTGTACCTACACAACTATACGCTGCAGCTCTGCTGCAGAGAGCTTACGTGGGTGGAAGAAGAGAACGATAGAGTGCAAATACTTGGAGTTTCTTATACAACAATGGTCCTGCCTTTACTGCCACTGCGTCCCTCTCTGCTCCATTCCAGTGGAGAAGACTGAGGGCCCTCAATGTGCCACTGTCATCATGCTGTTCAAAAATATCCCACGTGTGATGTCGACTGTGGGTTTGCAATCATCATGTACAAAGGAAACCACAACACAACTGTGGGCTTGCTCCACTCCCGTGTGCTCAGAAAAATGGCTCCCAGGTCCCCACACAGGAAGCACCAGAACCTCGTGATAGCCAGAGAGCCTGTGTCCTGCCTACCCCCAGCCAAGGCCGAATTGCCAGATACCATTGCTTGAGAAGTACTACAACACCCAACATTCAGGAGCCCCTTCTCTCTCCTCTCTTCTCCTCCCCCACGGCCTCCTTGGATTTTTCCTATAGTTTTGCCTTCTCTGCAGAATGCTGGCTCCATCATGGAGAGTACTCAGTTCCTTGAGGTCCCTGAGGAGGTTTTTTGTCTCTCAGAGGGAAACGTCTACAAGGTAATAGCCCTTCTCTTGTTAATATCAATTATGTCTGACCAAAGACCCTTGTCATGGACTGAATGTGCGTGTGTGTCTCTCCCAAATTCATACGTTGAAACCCTAATCCCCAATATGATGGTATTTGGAAGTGGGGCCTTTGGGAGGTAATTATGGTTAGATGAGGTCATGAGGGTGGGATCTTGATGGGATTAATGCCCTTACAAAAAGAGGAAGAGACACGAGATCCATCTCTCTCTCCCTGCCACGTGAGGATACAGGGAGAAGGCAGCTGTCTATAAACCAGGAAGTAGGCTTTTACCAAGAACCTGACCATGCTGGCACCCTGACCTCAGACTTCCAGCCTCCAGAACTCTGAGAAATAAATGTTTGGTGTTTAAGCCACCTAGCCTATGGTATTTTGTTATAGGAGCCCAAGCTAAGACAACGCTTTCCCAAGAGGACTGAGGAGAAAGAAAAATCCCATTCTAGCCTGGAAAGTTCTTTCTTCTCTTGACCTAAATCTGACTTCTAGCAGGATTAGGTCCTAATTTTGCCCTAAGGAACAATACATATGTGACCTCTGCCCTTTCCACCTTCATCCTTCATGATTGAAGCTCACTGTCATGGTTCTCTTTAGTATTTTCTTCTGCAGGTTGAGTTCCCTAGTTCCCCCTCTGAATGGCCTGGTTCTCAGATGTTTCACCACCAGAGTCAGCCTGTCCCTCATCTACCATGTTGATGTGTCTTACAGAACCCAGGACCCAGAAGTGACCACTCTCCCAGATGTGGTTTCACGGGAGCAGTCTCCATCTATTTTCATGTGCATCTATTTTCATGTTAGAATTTTATTTGACATAAAGTGGTTGGGGGGATAATATAGTGCTTCAAGGACTGACTTTTTAAAAATAGACTGGATTGGTACATAGGCAGAAAAAAAGACTGGAATTGAGCTATTACTCTATGGGATGTGTTTTTTAATGACTCACATGGCTTTGGCATATGTCTCTGGTAACGTCTATTAGAAGATTTGATCAGCCCTATGTGACCTTCAGCAGATCCTTTCCCCATTTTTGGTCTCAACAACCTCATCAGAAAAATGGGGGTGTTTATCTGATGATATCATCATCTATTTGATGATGACATCTTCATGATTGGTTCTTTCTTCAGGGCCCAGTGTTACCCAATACTGAAGTGCACCCACCCAGCTCTGTGACCCACAGACACATAGTTGGAGCTGCAGGACCAGCTACCTGGAGGGAGGAATGTTGTGAGACAGAGGGGTGGGCAGAGGGAAGAGGGAGGCTAATCCTTGGAGTCCAGGACCAAGAGGCCAAGGGCACTAACAGAGGAAGGACCAAGGTCCAGTCTTAGTTCCCATATCGGAGCCAGGCTAAGTTGGAAATTAGGGACAGAGGAAAAAGGTCGTTTCCCCACTTCCCTTCTTGCATGTGTGTGCCAAGGCAGGAGAAACCCTTTATGGATGATGATCTTCCTTCTATGTGTGCTCCTGCTGGTGTGTCTCTCTCCTCTCCAGTGGTATCTACTCACAGTGGCATTTCTGAGAGGAGAGAGAGGGTCTCCATCAGCATAAGGAAGGTGGGTTGACACGCCCCAGAGACGTCCTAGTGGCCACGCCCCAGAAGAGCTGAGTCTCAGTTTTAGCTTCCTCCATCCATCCTGGCCCCTTCCCCTTAGCTTGACCCAGAGCTTCCACTTTAGAGAGAGTAAGTTACCCTCAGTCACTTTTCACAAGACCAAATCCTACCACTTAAACGTGACTCTGGAAGGAGACAGCACTGCCTTGTTTTTCACAGCTTCACTGCAGTGATCTCTGACCCTGGGCTGTTCCCTGTTCACTGAGCTGATTCTTGCTTCAGAGTCTGCTGCGTCCTCAGCCAGCCCTGTGCCCTCCCTCCTGCCCTCCCAAGTCCTCCATCCTCAAGATGTGGAGCCGTTATGAAATCTTCTCTGATCTAATCTAATCTCCAACAAGCAGCCTCTTTTGTTGCTTTTTCTCTCTGACAAACCTGATTTATCCTGATGTGTCGAACTTTGGGCCACTGAGGCCACGCTGACCTCTTTGGGGAGCTCGGCTTTTGTGATGCTTGGGAAGCCCCTCTCCTGAGGACTGTCTCAGCCTATTCTGCATCACATTTGAGCCCATTTTTTCTAAAAAGGACCAGGGAAGGCAGCCCATGCTGTGAACATCTCTCCTTTTTTAGGGTGTCTTTCAGCCCTCCTGCCTGCCAGGTAAGAGCCAGGGGCCAGAGGTAGGGTGAAAACCTCACCTACCTGATGTTATATCGAACAGCAGTTAGATGAGTCATTTAGACACTGGACATGCTGACAAAAGGGGCAAAACATGATGTATCATATGTTTTGTTACATTATAACCATATATCACATATCATATCATATTATATCATATCACTTTATATTAGTTTGCTAGGGCTGCCATAACAAAATACCCTAGACTGGGTGACTTACACAACAGATATTTATTTGCTCACCATTTTGAAGGCAGGAAGTCCAAGATCAAGGTGTCAGCATGTTAGGTTTCCTCTGAGGCCTCTCTGCTCGGTTTGCACACAACCAGCTGCCCTTTTGCTGCCTCTTCCTGCAGCCTTTACTCTGTGCATGCACCCCTGGTGTCTCTCTGTGTGTCCAGATCTCCTCCTCTTGTAAGGGCACAAGTCAGATTGGATTAGGGCCCATCCTAACAGTTTCATTTTACTGTAATCACCTTTTTAAAGGCCTTATCTCCAAATACAGCCACATTCTGAGGTTCTGGGGGCTAGACCTTCAACATATGAATTCTGGGGGGGACAGAATTCAGCCCATAAAAATATTACTCCCCAATCCCATAATCAACTTTCACTGAGGTCACAGCAAAAAGAACTGTCTCAAGTTGCAGCGTGAAAGATTTCAGCTAGATGTAAGAAAGGTTCAGGCATATCCCAAGTTCAGATCCTGGGGTGGAATCTCAATAGGCAATCTAGAAAATATAATACATTTCCATTCATTTGGGACCCTTTTCAGAATTAGGAGTTTAAACTAAATGATTATTCAGTTTCAACATTAATTCATTTGATCAACCATTCATTTAAAAAACATTCACTGAGCCCTCACCTTGTGCCAGACACAAGGAATCCAGAAGTAAACCAGTGAAGGTTCTTGTCCTCAAGCAGGACTTATAATGATGTCTAAACCCTGGGTTTAGGGTTAGGTTGGATGGGAGGAAAGCAGGAGCAACCAAAAGAAGGCGTGTTAAGAATGCTATGAGGCAACTGAAGGAGATTAAGAGGTACAAACTTCCAGTTATAAAATAAATATATAAACTAATGGTACCTAATTAAACTCACAAGCTTTTGCACAGCAAAAGAAACCAAAAGCAAAATGAAAAGACAACCTACGGACTGGAAGAAAACATTTGCGGTGCAACCGACAAGGGATTGATTTCCAAAATACACAAACAGCTCATACAGCTCAATAACAAAAAACCACACAATCCAATCAAAAACTGGGCAGAAGACCTAAACAGACATTTCTCCAGAGAAGACATACAGGTGGCCAACAGGCAATGAAAAGATGCTCAACATTGCTAATTATTAGAGAAATACAAATCAAAACTACAATGAGGTATCACCTCACACAGGTCAGAATGGCCATCATCAAAAAGTCTACAAATAGGGCTTCCCTGGTGGCGCAGTGGTTGAAAGTCCGCCTGCCGATGCAGGGGACACGGGTTCGTGCTCCGGTCTGGGAAGATCCCACATGCCACAGAGCGGCTGGGCCCGTGAGTCGTGGCCGCTGAGCCTGCGCGTCTGGAGCCTGTGCTCCGCAACGGGAGAGGCCACAACAGTGAGAGGCCTGCGTACTGCAAAAAGACAAACAACAACAAAAAAAAAAAAGAAAGAAAAAAAAGTCTACAAATAATAAATGCTGGAGAGGGTGTGGAGAAAAGGGAACCCTCCTACACAGTTGGGGGGAATGTAAATTGGTGCAGCCACTATGGAGAACAGTATGGAGGTTCCTTAAAAAACTAAAAATAGAACTACCATATGATCCAGCAATCCCACTCCTGGGCATATATCCAGAAAAGATGAAAACTCTAATTCAAAAAGATACATGCACCCCAATGTTCATAGTGGCATTATTTACAATAGCCAAGACATGGAAGCAACCTAAGTGTCCATCAACAGAGGAATGGATAAAGAAGATGTGGTATGTATATACAATGGAATATTACTCAACCATAAAAAAGAATGAAATAATGTCATTTGCAGCAACATGGATGGACCTAGATTATCATACTAAGTGAAGTAAGTCAGACAGAGAAAGACAAATATTATATGATATCACTTATATGTGGAATCTAAAAAATAGTACAAATAAACTTACTTACAAAACAGAAACAGACTCACGGACATAGAAAACAAACTTATGATTACCAAAGGGGAAGGCGGGTGGAATAAATTGGGAGTAGAGGATTAACAGATGCACACTACCATATACAAAATAAATAAATAACAAGGATTTACTGTACAGCACAGAGAACTATATTCAATATCTTATAATCGACTATAGTGGAAAAGAATTGAAAAAATATATATATACATATATGTGTGTATATATATGTATAACCAAATCACTTTGCTATACACCTGAAACTAACACAATATTGTAAATCAACTATACTTCAATAAAAATAAATAAGTAAATAAGTAAGTCACAGGGATGTAATGTACGCATAGGGACTATAGTTAATAATACTGTAATAACTTTGTATGGTGACAGATGGTAACTAAACTTATCTAGAAAATTAAAAATAATAACAAAAAAAGAATGCCATGAGTCTTGAATGTTAGTGAAACCACAGACCTCGCCCAGGGTCAGCACAGGCTTGTACATTTCCTTCCTGGCCCTCAGCAGTCCTTACACTCAGCAGGGGCTTCTGTTTGATAAAAGCCTGCATAAAGTATAACCTCCTAGGTTTGGGACATCTGAAAGACCTTGCACCTTCAGCCAATCCGAGGGAAGCTGGAGACATTTCTAAGTCCCACACCTGGGACAAACAGGTGTGAGGAGGGCCCGGTTGGCACCGCAGGGGTGTCACAATGGCCACAAACCATGAGTTTTGGGATCCTGTGGGCCCCGACATTGATTCCATTGCAACTGCAGACAGGCAGGCAAGAGTTCCCAAATCAGACACCTCTTCCCCTCACCTCACACCAAGGCTTGGTCACACCTTCCCTGGGGAGCCCACTAAATGCCTGTGGGATCTGTCCCAAGGGTGCGGCTGCCGGAAGCAGAGGCAGGGCTGCCAGGGCCATTTACTTCCATCTAGAAGGTAAGCCTGCCATCTAGTGTGCACGTATGGGTAGCGCAGGGGCAAACGCTTTCCTCGCTCTGGGGGCTGCATTCAGTCTGCAGCATATTCTTTGGCCGCCCTCCATGAAGGCAAACCACTGTGCTTTCTGAGTGGATTTGATTTTTTAGAAACAGCTTAAAGTCACGCAAAGCCAAATGGTTATTGGTGGGAATTTGAAGAATAACACAGGTTTTCCTCTGTGGTTTGTAACCATTTAAAGGCAGGTGACTATTTTGAAGAATATACATATATATTTTTTTAAATTAGCGTCTTGAGGGTACTAAAAGTCTCATTTCTTAAAACCCAACAATGTGTAACGTGAACTCTTACTATGGTACATTTTTATACAGAATTTAAAATACATCTCCCCCAGAAATGAATGTTGGTGCCATTTTTTCCATAGAGGCTCACCTTCTAAGGAAAGAATGGTCTGTATGATTTACTCACCTGCCGAGTAGGGAGCTGTCTATACAACCTGATGGATCCCAGTCTCCCCTCACATCCTGGTCCCTAAGAGCTGAGTATTAATCCCAGAATTGGCTTCTGCCTGCAGGACCATTCATCCTGGGGCTTTCTTCAAGAGACTTCTGTTGGGGGAAAGGGCTAATGGAGGTACACGAGGCAGGAGATCAGCTCTGTTTCTATTTCTCAAAGAAGGTGTGGAGCCCAGTGTCCAAACCAGGGGAGAAAAGGGCCCAGAGTCCATCTGAGGACACAGAGGAAGCACCAGAAAATTAAAGCACCAGAGACTCAGACATTTGGTCCCTAGGGCCAGGGGTTGAATGGCTGCTGCTTCCTTGAAAAGCAGGAGAGCCTGAGCCCCAGACTGAGCCTGACTCGGGTGGGAGAGGCTAAAGAGAGCCCTCTCCAAACCAGCAAAGCCAGTCTCTGGTGGTCAGGCCTCAGGTTCTGAGAGGCCTTCAGCTCCTGGTGTCTTAGGAAGAGGCCCCCCTGCAACTCCTAGAGCCCCCTTTTCCTGGAGCACAAGGTGGACCCATCTCTAGGATACTTGCTGACTTCAACATTATCTGAACACAAAGGGTCACTTCAGTTGAAATGAGCCTGGAATTCAGGCCTGACCACCAGTGTAGTTAGGAGAGTTAACTGATCTTTTTAAATATGGAACAAGGCCAGGAAAACAGGACACTCACTTGACCCCGAGCCCCTGGCACTTACATTATTGCCTTTATCAGCAATATTCTGGAACTAGAAGAGTGTCAGCTAATAAGTGCAGAAGGAATAAAAGAATTTTTAGGGACTTCCTTGGTGATCCAGTGGTTGAGACTTCACCTTCCAATGCAGGGGGTGTGGGTTCGATCCCTGGTCGGGGAGCTAAGATCCCACATGGCTTGTGGCCAAAAAACCAAAACATAAAACAGAAGCAATATTGTAACAAAATCAATAAAGACTTTAAATGGTCCACATCAAAAAAAGTCTTAAAAAAGAGGCATTTTAATAAAAAAGAATTTTAAAAAATCACTAATACTCCAAATGAAATAATGGGTCTAGGTAAAAATCATCAATAGATGCTAAGACCATCAGGTGAAAGGTTAATGGGAACTTTGTGGGCTGACACTACTTAAACCCAGTGATCAATCTTGGCATCATTAAAAGTGAAACAACCAGATACTATATGCCTCATAGTAATAGCACCACACTACGAAGTACTGGTGCCAAAATATTGATCTTGAATCTAATCAAGACCCTGGAGATAACTACCAGTTTGTAGGAAATATGGAGGATAGAGGAACATATTACTTGATATCACTTGGTATTACATTGATATTACATACTTGATTCCACAGGAACGCAATCAGATGAATACAGAACACAAGATATTATACAGAACAAATTACCTGGTTCCTCCTCAAATCAATGGTGAGGGTGGACTGCTTTAGAATAAAAGAGACCAAAAAGACATGACTATATGCAATACATGGATTTTGAAAAAAACCAACTCTAAAAAGATGTCTGAGATAATCAAGAAATTTGAACACAGATTGGGTTTAGATGAGATTGAGAACTGTTGTTAATTTTGTTAGGTAATAATGACACTGTGGAATGAAAAAAGTCGTATCAATTGGAGATACAAACTGAATGAAATGTACAAACTGAAATGTTTCAGCTATCTAATATTTGCTTTAAAGCACACTAGCAGGAAAAAAGGGAGGGATAGATGAAACAAGATTGTCAAAATGTTGATAATAATTGAAGCTGGGTCATGGGTACATGGAGGTTCTTTTTATTCTAATTTTGAGTATGTTTAGAAATTTCCAAAATACACACACACACACACACACACACACACACACACACACACACACACACACACACTGTGGTGTCCTTAACCCCTGTGCAGATCTCAGCTCATATCATATTATGTAAAACTCAGCATCAGTTTGGGGTTTGAGAAGAATAGGTAGACTTACACAGAAGCGGCAAGGAATAACCATGGAGAATTTTGTGAGACTCTTCCTTCAAACATTTTGGATTTGAAAAGACAATTTAAAACAATGAGAGAGCAGTACATACCTATTAGAATGGCCAAAACCCAAGGCACTGACATCATCAAATGCTGGTGAGGATGTGGAGCAACAGAAACACTCATTCCTTGCTTGTGGGAATGCAAAATGGTTCAGCCATACTGTATGATACTATAATGATGGATACAAGTTATTATACATTTGCCCAAACCCACAGAATGTACAATACCAAAACTGAACCTTAATGTAAACTATGGACTTGGGGTGATAATGATGTGCCAATGTAGATTAATCAATGGCAACAAATATAACACTCTGGTGGGGGATGTTGATAACGGGGGACCTTATGCATGTGTGAGAGCAGGGGATACATGGGAGATGCCTGTACTTTCCATTCAATTTTGCTATGAACTTAAAACTGCTCTAAAAGATAAAGTCTATTTTTTAAAAAAGGCAATTGAAATGATCTTTTAAAAAAATATTCTACAGTCTCCAAAATGGACAAAAGACTTCCATGTGAGAAGAATCTAAAACACTATATCTTGGCAGCGCTGGGGACTGGCTACTAACTTAGCCAATATAACCAGCACCTCCCACAGACAAACAAGCAAAGATGTCTTTAGGGCATATCAACAAGCGAGAACACAGAGGAGCACATGAACACGTGTGCTGACACATCCAAGGCACAAACTACACACATGTATACTGACCCTACCACAGACACTAACACAGCCACCAGGACGTGTGTTAAGTGTCCAAATACTCACAGAACATGATAACTTACCCCTTCCCAGACAGTACTGAAATATAAATCCAAATACAAACAAATTCAGTAGTACTGAATATTAATGCATGGCTAGATAGAGTGGAAAAGCTTTGGAAATGAAAACAAAATTCTCAAACATCCATGCTAGTAATCCTGGAAGATCTCTATTAACTTGAGGGTAAATTTAAAGTCGTGTCTCCAAAAAACAACACGTCAAAAGAAAAAAGATAGCATTTGACTTTCTTGTGCTTAGTTCTTCTCACACCACACTTTTCCTCTAGGAAATCTAACCCAAAGCCTCATTCAGTGCCTGTGTACTAATCACTCCCAATTCTCCCTCCCTAGCGCACACCTCTCTCTAAGCTGCAGGCCTGTATTTCCAGCTGCTCATTGAACATTTCCTCTTGGTAATTAAGGTGGAGGCTACGTTTATTTCTCTCTCATATGGTAGATGGCCCAGGGCAAGTTAGATGGCTCTGCCATCCTCAACATATGCTTTTCATCTCGGAGTCCAAGGTGGCTATTTCAGTTTTGGTTATCTTTCAGCCAGAGGAAAGGAGAAGAGTCCAGAGAATTCATGCCCAATCCTTCTGAGACACGCATCACTTCTTGGACTTCCCTGGTGGCGCAGTGGTTAAGAATCTGCCTGCCAATGCAGGGGACATGGGTTTGAGCCCTGGTCCGGGAAGATCCCACATGCCGTGGAGCAACTAAGCTTAGGCGCCACAGCTACTGAGCCTGTGCTCCAGAGCCCGTGAGCCACAACTACTGAGCCCACGTGCCACAACTACTGAAGCCCACGCGCCTAGAGTCCTTGCTCTGCAACAAAGAGAAGCTACCACAATAAGAAGCCCACTCACTGCAATGAAGAATAGGTCCCACTCGCTGCAACTAGAGAAAGCCCGCATGCAGCAACGAAGAGCCAACACAGCCAAAAATAAATAAATAAATTTATTTAAAAAATAAAAAAGAGTGGATATATGTATAACTGATTCACTTTGCTGTACAGCAGAAACTAACACGACATTGTAAATCAACTATACTCCAATAAAAATTAATTTTAAAAATAAAATAAAATTACAAATTATATGCATTATCTTAAAAAAAAGACACACATCACTTCTTCTCACATCCTATTGGCCAGAGTGTGGTCACATGGACGATTTCTGCAAGGGAAGATGGGAAGTAAAGTCTTTAGCTGAGTGGCCATGTGCCAGCTAACACTATCCTTGCAGAAGAAGGGCAGAAAGGTATTGGGGGTTAATCAGAAGTCAGATATATCCCTTGGATATCTGAAACTCAATATAAATAGAAGTAAACTCCTCACCTTCTTGGCCCCCTCTCCCATGTCTATGTCTCCTCCTCTAATCCCCAGCTTGATAAATGACCCAACATTTATCCAGTCACCTAAGTAGGTTTGCCAGATTAAATAAAGGATTCCCAGTTAAATTTACATTTCAGTTAAACAAGGAATCATTTGGGAATTCCGTGGTGGTCCAGTGGTTAGGACTCCAAGCTTTCACTGCTGAGGGTGCAGGTTCAATCCCTGGTTGGAGAACTAAGATCCCACAAGCCTTGTGGTACAGCCAAAAAAAAAAAATAAACAAGGAGTTATTTTTTTGGTATCAATATGTCCCAATATTGCATGCATTTTTATTTGATGAATCTAGCAACCCTAAACCCAAGCCAGAAGCCTTGAAGCCATCCTGAATACCTCCCTCTTTTCCCATTTTGAATTGTCTTCCAAATACTGCTGATTCTTTTCTACAGTATTTCTCAATCTGTCCCCTCACCCTCCACTGCGCTTTCCCTGGTGTGGGCCATCACCCCCTCTCTCAGATACTTCTGTATGGCTTCCTTCATGGCCTTCCTATTTCCAGCCTTACCCCTTCTAATACGTGCTGTGCACAACAGGTAAACTAGTCTTTCTAAAAGGTAAACCTGACCACACCACTCCCCTGCTTAAAATTCTTTCATTCCATTGCTCCCCATGGCTTTCAGGATAAACTTATTAGCCAGGCTGACAAAAGTCCTTGATCTTTCGGCTTCTCTCTCCCCCTCTCTAGTCCCATCTCTCTCAGCATCTACTCTGTTAGTCCTGAGAGATGATCCAGGCACATCGATCCTCTGGGAGCCCTATAAGACTATCACTCTGATCCTTTTGATCATGTGTCTCCTCCATACAGCAAGAGCTTCTCACTCCTACTGCCATCCCCACACACCCTATTCTCCTTTGCCTGGCAAAACCTTACTTATTCTGAAAAACCCAGTTTAAATGTCACCTTCTCCTTACTTATTGTTTCAGGCACATATTTTTGCTCTCATAGCCCTTGACACACGCTGTATTGTAATAGTTGACTTATCTGCATGTCTCCCCAACTACATTTTAAGTTCCTCCAGAGCAAGGACTATGTCTTATTTATTTATTTATTTATTTATTTTTGTCAGAGTTTGGAGCAGAGAAAGGTTTATTGCAGGGCCAAGCAAGAAGAACAGGGTGGCTCGTGCTCAAAAACCCGTGAACTCCATGTCTTATTTCTTTTGATATATTCAGCAACTGATACAGTAATTAGCACTAGTAAACAAACATTTATTGGCTGAATGATAGTCTTTTGGCTTAAAATGTTTCTGCTCCCATCCCTGACTGGTCCAGCCGCTCTCAGTTGGACAGTTTCCTCCATTTTCAGATGTGAAATTTTCTGCATCAGTCCTAAGCCTGTTGTATCTCTATCCTCACTGAAACTCTGGGCTTTGTTTTCCATGGCTCATCCGTGATGAAAAAGCTTCTTGTCCACTCCATTACGCTCCTACCTAACGGATGTTGGAATAAAGAAATGACACCTTACCGAATGAGGCCCTGGCCAGTTCCCCTCCCAAGCTGAGTTTCAGATCATGATTCCAGCTGACATCAGGCAGCTGTTAGATGAGAGATTTTCTCTTGCCCTCCCAACCCCCATGATTTGCCCCCAGCCCTCCCTCATCCCTGGGGAAATCACTTCTCTTTTTTTTGTTTTGGGCCACATCAGCATTTCGCAGGAGCAGGCAGCCATGCCTTGTTTGAGTTGTGATCTAACACCAGCTGACAGGTGGGTTTCAGGGGTGTCTCTGGGGCCGTGGCCTGCTTAGTGGATTTACCACTCTAAACTCAATTACAGGAGACTTTCAGGCTCCACAGGCAATTCCAGTCCCTTTTTGATAAAAACTCTGGTGAGTAAATAAGTCATGATGATGATAGGGTCCTGTCATTTAATATTCATTGAAGTACACAAGTTTGGAAATTGGAAGCAGAGTTTAATCCATTTTCATATTTATATCAACATGCAGCTTTAAAAAGGATCCCTCCTTTTCTCCAGCAATCTTGTCGATTTCTCTTTTGGAACGATAAAGATAAACTGGCCCACAAATTTTGTTGTTCTAAAAAATTAGAAATATCTGAAGTTATAATTATGAAAGTGTGAGCTTCGAATCTGTTCATCTTCAACTCAGAACTAATTCCTGCTTTTCATTTGAACTCCTGGGAGAGGTAGGTAACAGATAAATCTAAGTTGTTGCCGTTTCCGGCAGCTAGATTTTTGGATTTAACTTTGCTATTGGAGCTCAGGGATTATAGCCAGCCTAAGTAATGCAAAAACACCCCCACTTTATGTAAAGGTAACAGTCACAAAATCACACTGTTCATGCTCACCAATAAAAGTTACAGGACTGTTCAAAGAGGGAGACTTGAAACCTGGGGAGAAAGAGTTAACAGTGAAGAGTGTGGGGAATTGTGGTGCTGCCTGCCTCATTCCTGCTTCTTTTTTTTTTTTTTTAATGTGGATGAATGTTTAAGTATGGTGCTGTAGTTGAAGGCATCTCTTTTAATAATGCAATACACAGCTTCCTGAGGGGACAGCAGTTGATTTGGAAACTGAATATGGTGCACTCTAAATTCTCCTCCCCGAGGAAAGTTGACTAACTGATAAGTGCCATGAGCTAGCATGGGGACTCATTCTGTCAAATCAACTTGCTGGAAAGGCACTATGCAGAATCTTCTCCAGTCTCCGGGAGCTAATGTGAGCAGACACTTGTGACATTAGACAGTGCAGCAGGCCTGGCATAAAGGAAAAGTTCACCATCCGCCAACAAGGTGGTCTTTAGATGACAAGGATAAAGAAATCAGTGCAAATTTGTTAATGTAACAACTTGGAAAAGTGTGCTTCAAAAAAAAAAAAAAAAAGCCACCCTATGGGGAGAGAGGATCAAAAGAAAAAGAAGGCAAGAACAGTACTTGGAAGCTTTCTTCGGGCTTTCTGCACCTTTGGGGCCATTGCCTTTTCTCCTCGTCCTTCTTCTAGGCTGGGGTAACTTCAGTTAAGTGAGTGAGTCCCAAACTTTGTCATTCCATAAGCCATTGCTCCACCTGAAACCAAATAAAGTAAAAGAGAAGTAAGGAAAGGAAAAGCAAAGAAGAGAAAAGAGAATTCTTGTGCCTTTGCCATTCTGGAGTAAATAACAGCTTTCCTATTTGAGATGGGTGATCACCTCACTTTCTCTAACTGAGAATTCTTTTTTTTTTAAAGGCGATCATATATTTAATTTAGTTATTCATTTATTTTTGGCTGTGTTGGGTCTTCGTTGCTGCGCGTGGGCTTTCTCTAGTTGTGGCTCGCGGGCTCTAGAGGGCAGGCTCAGTAGTTGTGGCGCCCGGGGTTAGTTGTTCCGCGGTATGTGGGATCTTCCCGGACCAGGGCTCGAACCCATGTCCACTGCATTGGCAGGCAGATTCTTAACCACTGTGCCACCAGGGAAGTCCCTAAGTGAGAATTCTTACTTGTCTGATCTTGGCGTACTAGTCCTGGAGGAAACCTGAAGTGATTATTACCTGGCAAGAGATATGGTAATAAGAGGATGTTACCTCTGTGTCTGTCACAAAATATAAGCAGATGCCCAAAACTGGATCAAGTATTTTAAGAATGAAACAGCACTATAGGGGAAAAAATGTAGTTATCAATAACATATAGACAAATTTGATTGTGTTGAGTGTCTGATTCACAGAGGTGGTTTTGCCAGGTTTTTCCTCCTTGGTTGAGTCAATTTAATCAAAATGGAAGTTTGATATAGCATACTTATTCCATATTTAAATTAGAAAAACATGACATGCTTTTGAGTATGACCTGCTACATCAGCTCTTCCATGGCAGCTGTGAGAGCACAGGTTCTAGAGAAAAACACCCTGAGTTCAGATCCTGCCTCTGCCACTTAATAGTTTGTGATCTTGGGAAAATTGTTTAAGAAAAACATTTACCTCATAAGGTTATTCTGAAAACACCTGCTTCATAAGAGCATTATAGGGCTTCCCTGGTGGCACAGTGGTTGAGAGTCCGCCTGCTGATGCAGGGGACATGGGTTCGTGCCCCGGTCCGGGAAGATCCCACATGCCGCGGAGCGGCTGGGCCCGTGAGCCATGGCCGCTGAGCCTGTGCGTCCGGAGCCTGTGCTCCACAACGGGAGAGGCCACAACAGTGAGAGGCCTGCGTAACGCAAAAAAAAAAAAAAAAAGAGTATTATAACATCAGTGAATACATGGGACTTCCCTGTTGGTCCAGTGGTTAAGACTCCACGCTCCCAATGCAGGGGGCCTGGGTTCGATCCCTGGTCAGGGAACTAGATCCCGCATGCTGCAACTAAGAGCCCACATGCCGCAGCTAAAAGATCCCACATGCCGCAACGAAGATCCCATGTGCCACAACTAAGACCCAGCGCAGCCAAATAAATAAATATTTAAAAAAAGATAACATCAGTGAAAACATGTGAAGTTCTGAGATCAGTGTCTGGGTACTCTATACTAAGTATACTAAGTACTCTATAAGTATACTAAGTACTCTATAAATTTTGCCCATGATTATTATGTAAATGAATCTAAATGGGTTCCCATAAGTTCTCAATGATTATAACTAAAAAGAAGAGTTCTATGGTCAGATAAGCTTATGAATCAGGTTTAACACAATTAAACAATTTTTTTAAAACCATAGTATTTCTCAGAGGCTTCCCCATGCAAATGTGTATTATAAATATCCAAGGAAGAATTTACTTCCTAATTTTTTTCACAGCCAGTGCCATTCCCCAAGTGAAGGAACAACAGTATTCACAACCTCTGGTTCAGAAGTTAAGAAAATTGTTGAGTCGTGGTTGCCTGAACCACTAGGATGGAAATTTAAAGCATACTGATTAATTAACCATATAGACCAGGTAGGTCTTACTTAAAACTTTCCCTTTTTAAAACGGCATCTTATAAAGTGGGATTGGCAGGAGGCAGAATTGTATATGGTTAAAACACAGACACTAGAGTTGGACAGACCTGGGTTTAAATCTGTCAAACAAGTTATTTAATATCTCTAAGCTTCAGTGTCCTCACCTGTAAAATGGGGGCAATAATGATATTTACCTGCTAGCCTTGCTATATGAATTAAATGAGGTAATTCCTGGCTCTATTAGCTATTATTGATGCATATATCCCAGAGAGGGGCTAATATTTGTCAACAAATAATGAGTTAGTTATTCTGTTCTCAACTACTCTACTCATTCAGAGACCTTGATGCCTCCAAGGTGGCAGTAGGAAAAGCACTGCAATGGGACTCAGCATCTGTGGGCTTTAGGGCAACCTTTTTGCTTGATTGAGTAGTTAGTTGATGGACATATATCATGTGTTTACTGACATCATCATGCCTCCCTATGCCGTTTCCTCTTCTGTGAAAAACAACAACAGTAGCACACCTTTCCTGTCTCTGGGTTATTGTGAGATCAGATCCCTGATTCTCATCTTCATATGGTTTTCTTAAAGTATAAAGGCTTATCGCTTTTTCAAAAATAATGAATGCTTACTATATTCTAGGTGGTGTGCTGGGTCTTACATGTAATACCTCATTTTAATCCACACTATCAGGTGGGTATTATCATACCTACTTTACAGATGAGGAAACTGAAGGCTGGGAGGCCAGATACTGCTCATTTTCCCCAAGGTCTCATAGCTAATAAGTGATAGAGCCAAGAATCAACTCCAAAGGTCTTAGAACCACTGTGCTTTAAAAAATAATACCATTAAAACACATTGTAAGTTTGAGATTAGTATTGGCCACATACAATTCATCTCTCTACCAGGTTCTACAGACATCTTTCTAATGTTGTAAAATCCTTAACTTGGAAAGCACACAGCAGTTAAATGAATGAAGATGAAGCATTGGGTAGAAAATAGAATGATCAACACAGGATCCACTCCCTTAACTAGATGATTATTTATGGACACTGGCTAGTTAATTAACATTCCCTGTGACCGATGTATATTTGCTATGATTATTACTACGATTAACATATGTTTGAGGACACCAACTGGAGAAAATCCAGTCACCTGTGTTAATTGATCTCTACCTCCTGGTAGTTCCTGGATGGCAAACTGACATGCACAGCAAGCAGCTTCATGGACTGAAGTTGAGCAAGGTCTGTCAGAGAGGGAAAATCCATATTAATGATATGCTATAAAACACTTTTTGTTAGTTACATATATTCCTTTACTTTCATTTCCCAAGAATAGCTCAGCTGTCAAAGCATTTCCAAGATTTCCATAGATTCGGCAAATACTGTGCGATTGAATTATTGCTCTGAGAGAAGCTGCAATTAAAACACATTAATCATTGTAACAAAGGATCCTTATTGAGGCTGACAAAGGTGGTGAAATCTGATGAGTAATTAGTCTGGTTAATCTTTTAAAAGTGAATTAAACCGCTAACAAGTTAAATCACTGTGATTTTCAAAATAAGCCTCCAGGGTGAGCAGAGAATGGGAATATTATCATCATTTTTAAAAGATATTTTCTTCCTCTTTCTCATCTCTGGGCTTGCATTGGAGGCCCTGGGTTAGAATAGTAGGACCCAGAGGAGCAGCTAGGGAGAATGAGGCTGGTCAAGCTTTTTCCCACAATGATTTCTCAATATATCTAAGAAAGTCTTATAGTGGATGGAGGAGGAACCATGCATCGTGACCTTTAAATCTGATTCAGAACTAATATGGTACCTGCTTACCAGCCATTCTCAATGACCTCTGGCGGATATATCATGCCATTCTGATTTCTTTCCCACCAACCATGACAACAGGGTCACTCTTGTTTAACTTTGCCTTTTGCCCTTCCCTCTAGTCAGATGGCTTATTCTTCCAGACAACACCTCTCCTCTTTGCATGTCAATTGCTGTGAAAAATCTGCCATACCCTGAAATGAACTGAGATGGGCAAATGTGAACTAATAAATCATGGGAACTGGAACAACAGGATAATCCTTTGGGCTAAAGTCTTCACTTTGGCTGAGCCTCCACAACTTTTGGGAGGTTTAGTGGATGTTGTGATGCATGGTCCAGATGCCCTTTAGGTAGGAAGGACTTATTTCTCCAGCTGCTAGGAGTGCTGCTGGCATTTGGCCCTCAGCTGTTAGCCTTGAGTGAAGGAAACTGCCCCTCCAAGGTCATGCTTCCTTCCAGGGGCAGCTGGCACCCACTTACTGATCAATGTGGCGGTATAAAGACTGGCCTGACTTGGAACAACTCCAAGGGGGTCATTCTGATTCTGGAGTTCCCTGGGGGGTTGGCTAAGGCCTTTGCTGGGAGAGTATCGCAGCCCAATTTCTCCCTTATCCAAGCTTAATTTCTTCTCCTCCCTATAGGTATTAATCACAAGAGGACTCCCTAACAAATAAACTGACTGCTAAACTCCTTCTCGGAATCTGTTTATGGGGACTTCCCTGGTGGCACAGTGGTTAAGAATCTGCCTGCCACTGCAGGGGACACGGGTTCAAGCCCTGGTCCTGGAAGATCCCACATGCCGTGGAGCAGCTAAGCCCGTGCGCCACAGCTACTGACCCTGCGCTCTAGAGCCTGTGCTCCACAACAAGAGAAGCCACCATGATGAGAAGCCCACACACCACAACGGAGAGTAGCCCCTGCTCACCGCAACTAGAGAAAGCCTGCACACAGCAACGAAGACCCAACGTAGCCAAAAGTAAAATAAAATTTTAAAAAATGATGGTGAGAAAGAACAACCATTGAAAAAAAAAAAAAATCTGCTTCCTGGAGGCCCCAACCTATAACAGAAGATGTCTCACTTGTGAAATGGAGGTCTCTAATGACTATTGATCCAATAACAGCAGATGGGAAAAATGAATCGGCCAAGCTCCCAACTCAGCTACCTCCCAGCTCTACATTACTCCTACAGCAAGAGTATTCCTACCAACAGATGCTCTAGGAGATGTCAAGGATCATTCCAAAAGAGAGAGATCATTGTTATCACAGATGAAAGGCTTATAGCTTTGAAAAGCAGGTGGATCTTAAATTATTTAAGCCTAGTTACTTAAATTTCTGGTTTTTTTCATCTGCACAGTGACCAGGTACAATCAGCCTCACAAGTTTATTGGTTAAGTGAGATGATATATGGCAGTTGCCTGATCCCAAATCCTACCAAGGGTTTATTTCTCTTTTATACATCCTCCATCCCCCTCACCCTGTTTTCCAGATTCCAGGAAAATCACTGCTTTCCTTTTTTTCTGAGTTCATCTAATCCACGGGTATTTTGGAGATTCCATTTCAGGTGTTCATTCACCCATCTTCAGACCATAAAGTCTCTCTTGAGACAGCTGGTCTCATCAATTAGATGTCCATACCTGTTAGTTCTAATGCGGGTGAGGGCACCTCATTGTAATTCCCTGGGAACTGACAACACTTTGCATTTGGAAAATACAGGGGACAGCTCAACGTTGTTGAAGAGTGATTATTTTCAGTTTAAATCTGGGCTCTGTTCCTGGTTTTGTGTATGGCAGCCACTTCTCCCCACTAAACTGTAAGTTCTATGAGGGCAAGTAGCATATCATCTCTTGTCACCCACCAGATCTAGCCTGGAGGGAGTGATTTTTGCCAAATTACTTGGGGATGTTGACAAAGAAACTGATAAGAGAATAAGCAATACCCGTAAAAATTACATGTCCTGGGATCTCCCCAGTCACTCTGTGGCAATTTCCAAGCCTCTTTAAATATTCTTTAATCTCCTGGTAATGCTGCTGTCATAGGTAATTGTGAATGAAAGCCAAATTTACAATGTTTTTATCATGAATCAGACCCCTGTCTCTATTGCAGCAAATCTAAAAAAAACTGTAAAAGTATCAAGGGAAAGTTTGGGAATCTGGCTAAAATTGGACCTCAGAGAAAAGTGAAATAGAATTGAGATTTTTGGCCCAGGATAAGGGAAGTTCTACTAACTCCCTTCCCACGAAAAAGTCTATTGTGAG
This sequence comes from Orcinus orca, assembly GCF_937001465.1. Classification (NCBI taxonomy): domain Eukaryota; kingdom Metazoa; phylum Chordata; class Mammalia; order Artiodactyla; family Delphinidae; genus Orcinus; species Orcinus orca. The sequence goes on from NC_064571.1 coordinate 56,087,404, forward strand.
GAAACTGTTAAGTCTTCCTTGACTTCCCATAGGAACAAACAAGATTGAAGCAGAAAGGACTTTGGCTAGGATTACTGAAGAATACTGAAATCTTTAGTGATTAAATCAGACTACCATGTGTGTGTGTGTGTGTGTGTGTGTGTGTGTGTGTGTGTGTGTGTGTTTTACTTTCAGGATTGCTTTTTAAATATTTTGTTTTATAGCTATGTAACATACTAACATGGTTTCAAAGTCAAATCTACAAAACAATGTATGTTCAAAGAATTCTAACTATCCCTGATCCTCCTATTCTATTCTCTCCCTCTCCCCTAAGAAACATGTTTATGTTTTTAGTTTGTTTTGGCCTATATCCCTTTTAAAATCTCTTTTTTCCTTTTTACTCGCTATTACCCTTCAGTCACTCATTTATCTATTGAGCTTATTATTCTCTTTTGTGTTTTCCTAATTTAGTCTTCATTTCTGAAATAAAATTTTCCCTTCATTTCGAATTCTTTCCTGGGTTTATCACTTCATTTCCAAAATTTTCAGATTCCACATTGTCATTCTTTTATATCTTCTATCAGTTTAAAAAGTTTCTTTTAGCTTGTCTGAAATATTAGGACCTTCTTTTCATCCGTTTCATGAACACCTTTTTCTAAGTGGCTTTTAGTTTGGGGGTGAAAATATTTCCTTGATGCCCCAGCCTCAGTGCCCTTCATCTTCACTCCTCTCTACACACCTCCACCCAGGACCCTTCCCAGGAACTGACTCAGAGATTCTACCCTCCCCACTCCTCCAGGGTCTTGATACCCCCAATTTCTGTCACTTCTCTTTATCTGTACTTTTAACCCCTCCCTCTCTACTGGAACTTTTCCTTCAGCATATAAACACGTTTGTATCTATCCTATCTTTAAAAATTAATACAAACTGCCCCCCTTCCCATCTTATATCCCCCTTTAGCCATCTCCTTCTCTTATTCTTCTCTTAGCCAACCTTTTGCAAGGTCTGTCTGCATTACTTCATTTTCCATTCCCTTGTCAACCCGTGTCAGTTAGCCGATGCCTACACCCCTCTGCTGAAACTCTTGCTGAGGTCGCAAGTGACTTCCTGGTTGTTAAATCCAATGACCTTTTTTCAGTTTTTATCTTATGTGACCTGTTTCTACTCTCAGACACCACTGACTACCTCCTCTTTCCTGAAATGCTCTCCTTTGCTAGCTCTCTTTCTTTGATTTCTCCTTCCTCAGCCAACCACATAAATTTGCTATTCTGGGGGTTTCATCCTTGGCCCTGGTCTCTCCTCTTATCGTCTGCCCTCCCTGGGTGATCTCATTCACTGCCTCAATTTCCACTACCACTCCAATGTTAATCATTTCCTATTTACTACTTATTTATTTATACCCCTCCTTATTAAAAAATTAACTTAAGACCTTTTAGTAAGATATACAGTGAAAAAATTAACGGAGAAAATCTAGGCAAAGGGTGGTGGTGGGGGTCTACAAATAAGGTAGAACACAAAAATGTGGTTCTAAGATTTCTTGTAGCCAGTGCAAAAAGGAAAACAGAATAACGCATACATTTCACTATTTGCTCAATAGAAGTACAGAATTCACGGTTTTGAGACACAAGCTTTTGGTCCCATAAAGTCCGCATAAAGGGGACATTGCACTATGTTATGGTGTGTTCTCAAAATATATTAGTATAGTAAATACAATGATGTTTTTCTACAAGCTGTTTTTTTTTTTTAATAATGCCTCCCAATATTGATGAATTTGATTTTTTTTAAAGTAAACATATGGAGGGCCAAAACAATGTAGTCCAGGTACTCTGGTCTTTGACAACCAAGCCCGTATTTTCAAACATTTTAACAGCAGACTTCTTTGTTAAAAAGGAAATCTCATGCGGAGTACTAACACTTAAAACCAATTCAGTTAGAACAGTTCTGATTGAAAGGGAAAGCAGAGCCCTTGTGCTTCCATCTCCTGTCCATCCCCACCTGCCCGAGAACTTCTGAGGTTCAGCAGAACAACTTCTGGAAGCCACCATCCCGACTTAGATTCAAGGGTAAATTCAGAGAATCACATCTTGAATGAAATGCTTTAGACAATTCTCCGTAATTATACCCCGAAGCTGAACTTTGGATCAGTATTGACTAAGGACATGGGGCAACAATTATTCAGCAATACACTAAGCAAATTAGCACAACTATTTTGGAAGACAATTTGGCAATACCTTTAAAAAGTAGCAATAAGTGGTAGTGAGTTCAAGGATATATTTCCAAATACGTGTGAGTATTCTAAGTTGCCATGTAAGTACAGATCCACATGATGAAATGATTGGCCAAGTTGCAGATAGGACCAGGATTCTCATAGGCAATGGTTCTCAAACTTAAGCTAGCATCAGAGTCACCTGGAGACCTGTTAAAACATAGATTGGTACACTCCACCTGCAGAATTTCTGATTCAGTAGGTCTGAGAAGGAGCCTGAAAATTTGCATATCTCACAAATTCCTGGGTGATGCCGATGCTGCTAGTCTGGGGACAACACTTTGAGAACCACTGTTCTTAAAGAAACTTAGGGAAACCTAAGGTGGCTACCTCACCTACCCAGAGTATCCAATTGCAGGTATGTAATATTCCTCAAAATATAATTTTGAATACAATCTAACTCAGATGTACAGAGCAATCAAGGCATTAAATTGCTATGATTTAAAATGGCAACAATAAATGTTAAAACAAGAAAAATCTTAAAACATTGTTGTCATCTTGGTCTTTAAAAATATACTATTAGTAAAGATGCCTAAATGTTTAATTGAGTGATACAACTTTCTGGTGGGCAAAAACAAAAACGAAAAAATAAAACAAAACCCCAAATCCTAGTTAACTTCTTTAATTCAGAGTGAGATTTCACATTTTTATTTCTTTTTCTGTGAACTATCTTTTGATGCTATCCTTTCACCATTCTAACAGAACTGTTTATCTTTTTCTTAACAACTTAACACAACTTGGGTCTGCAATTGGGTTGCAAGTATTTTCCAAGTTTGTCTTAACCTTGTGGTCATTTTTTAATATACATATTTTGAAATTTGTCACATTCAAGCATACATACAGTCTTTTCCTTAATATCTTATGGTTTTGTATTTTGAAATTTAGAAAGTTCAAAATCTCTATTGAAGATTATATTTTAAAAATTCACCTATACTTTGCCGATCAATTTTTATGGACTTACACTCTTTTTAAAAATTAATTAACTAATTAATTAATTAATTTTTAGCTGCGTTGGGTCTTTGTTGCTGCACGCAAGTTTTCTCTACTTGCGGCAAGTGGGGGCTACTCTTCAATGTGGTGCGCGGGCTTCTCATTGCGGTGGCTTCTCTTGCTGCGGAGCATGGGCTCTAGGTGCGTGGGCTTCAGTAGTTGTGGCACACTGGCTCAGTAGTTATGGCTCACAGACTCTAGAGCGCAGGCTCAGTAGTTGTGGCACACGGGCTTTGTTGCTCCGCGGCACGTGGGATCTTCCTGGACCAGAGCTCAAACACGTGTCGCCTGCATTGGCAGGCAGATTCTTTTTTTTTTTTTTTTGGCAGGCAGATTCTTAACTACTGCACCACCAGGGAAGTCCTGGACTTATGTTTTTATGTTTAAATCATAGACTCATCCAAATTTTTTCTTGATGTATCAGCTGTATTCCTTCCTCCTAACACAAGCCAGGTACCCTTAAGCTTTATTAAATTATCTAATATAAAGCTTCCCTTTTAAGGAAAAGGAAGACATCAATATTTATTTCCCAGAATTCCCTGGTGGCAAGAATCCCCTAAGGCACATATTAAAATATAAGTTCCCAGGCCCCTACCCAGGAGACTGATTAATGTGGCAGGGGTGTGTGCAGGAATTTATATATTTTAATAAGTACCCCCAGGTGATTCTTATCCAGGAAGTTTGGCAAACACTGGAGCAGACTCTGCTCTGGATCTAAATAGACAGGACCATGTCATCAGAGATTGTATCTTGACATTTCTTGAGAGGTCTGGGAATTTGTATTTCTTAGACCTGCTTCCTTAAACCTTCCACCAAATTACCCAACCACAGCTCAAATCCAAACCAAATATGTTCTTTCTAGCACCCTCTTACTGAGACATCCCATGGTTCCCCAGGGTGTGCGCTCCCTCACTGCAACAATAAACCCAATTTGTTCAACTACATTACGGGTGTGTCCCTGGTTGTGTTTGGCTGAAGGGTATTGATAAAATACAAAAGCCTCTTTGGTAGTTCTAACATCTAAACAATTGCTGTAGTATCTGTCGATTTTTAATAAAACATACACTGCCTTCAAATTAGGCCATTTTTATTACTTTTAATAAACACTGTATTCTTTGTGAAAGTTAATTTGGGACACTCAGTTATACAGTTGTGTCCCAAGCATATGAATTCAGCTATGTGCATTTATCTCAAGAGTAAGTTTCTAACGGTTTGGTATGGTTCTTGCTCTTACGTCTCCAGCCCCTATGATACTACATATTCCTGTGGATGTGTATTCTACTGCATATTCTAGTGGAAGGAGAGATCATCCAAGTCCACAAAGCACAAACATCACTTAACAGTAGATTAAAAATAACAATAACAGTATACAAAACAGTGATTGTAAAGAAACACAATTTTAAACACAAATACAAGCTCCAAATGGAAATATCTAAAAGTCTCTAGAGTCAGTCCTGAAGAAACAAAGACAAGAATATTGCAGTCTCATATATACACTAATATGTATAAAATAGATAACTAGTAAGAACCTGCTGTATAAAAATAAAATTAAATTAAAAAAAAAGAATATTGCAGTCTCTGGAATTTATTGTGAAATGGAATTTTTATGAATCTCTACCAAACTTTTCCTAATTATTTGCATATTTGTTGCCTCATGTGAAAGAAACTTATCAAAATTACAATTAAATAAAAATGTTTTTGATCAACTATGAGTGAAGACATGTTGACAAATCTGGCTATACTGACTACTGAATGGGAATGTGCAAAGAAAAGCAGTTTTGATATAGTCAATGACAAAGATGCAGAAGCTATATTTCAAAACCAGAAACTATAATGTTAGTATTTGTTCAGCTACAGACCATAAGTAAGTATAAGTTTTTTCCCCTTTTTCAAAAAAAAAAATTATTAAATTTAATGTGTCATTTTATTACCTTTTTCTTTTTTGTATAATAATATCTTTTTGTTTTATCTAAAGTTTTACAGGCATGATTATACACATGATATTCAGCAAAAGATTTTCACTATCTGCATTTTTCACTGGCCATTATTCTTGTGTGTGTGCGTGTGTTTATTGAGGTATAATTAACATTATAACTAATGTTAATTATAAACTAATTAACATTAGTTTCATGAGTACAACATGATTCCATATTCATATATATTGCTAAGCAATCACCACAATAACTCTAGTTAACATCTGTCCCCATACACAGTCACAAAAAATTTTTTTCTTGTGATGACTTTCATTATTCCTTTGTTTCATCTATGATTATTACTGAATAATTGTGTTGAATAGCGAGGGAGTATTTAACAAGAATCTGCTCTGAGTATCCAACATATGAGGTGCATCACTGCAGACCAGGCTCTCTCTGCCTTGGGACCTCGGCCTGGAATGCACTTTCTCTTTCTCCTGCCAGGTAATCTTTACTCATGCTCAGGCCTTAGCTAAAGTGATACTTCTGGGAAACCACCTTTAAACCTTCTGCAGTCCAGAGCTCCTGTATATTTCCTTCCGGACCTATATTTCCTTTTTTCATATTGTCCATGCTTGTTTAACTGTTTATTACTTCAGCTAGCTTGTGAGCAGCATAAGGAAAGGGCTTGTATTTCTCCTGCTTGCTCAATAAGTGTTTGCTGAGTGCATTGAATAATGAATCCCCACCCCAGACACTTAAGGTAACAGATCAAATAAGTAATTGGCCTGAGCTACAGAGCAAGTCTTTTGGTAGAATTCCCAAAGCAGGAAATTTCTAAATAGAAAGTTTTCTAGGAGGTATTCCCACAACAAACTTGTGAGAATCAAAAGAACCAACTTCAATTTTACCTTCCCTCTATTCTTCCAGTCCCTGCCTCTCTCTGCGCTTTAATATCACAGAAGTGCCCCAGGAAAATTCAATGTAAAGATAAAGAAGGTAAAAATCCACTAGAGATGTCTAAAAACAAATAGAATATCAAGAGGAATAGGACTTGAGGAAAAAGAGAAGAGCAGGAATGTCCTCCACCCAGAATAGAACTCTGAGGGGCAAGCACTTCCCCCCTTAACCCCTGACCTTGACAGGTACAAAGTTCTCAGAATTAGGAGGAGTGAAGGGGCAACAAACTTGGGTCTCCAAGGCTGAGGCAAACCCAGAGGAAAGAAAACAAGACTGATTCCTGGGGAGGGGATCAGAGAGCCTCCTGTTTAGGATCCATTGCTAGTCCAGGTCAGCAGATAAACAGGAGGCCAGGCATCCTGGATGAGCAATGCCTTGAGTTCTCCCTTGTCTTTAGCATTTTAACATGAGGATTCAGGGTGATAAACACTCACAAGTGACTCATGTTCCCAAGAGCCCTTGTATCACTTGTGTTCAGGGTTGACACCCAATCCACAGGATGGCTCGCAGGGGACCCTGAGCAGTGCCGCAGCCTTGACCATCAGAGTTGCCCCAGATATGATATGAATATCCAGTGCTGATATGAATGTCCAGTGTGGGTAATTGAGTCTGCTTGCCCAGCAGAGAAACCCAGTATTCCACATACAGAACTGCTGTACTGATTAAAATGTATGTTTTGAGGCAGAAAAAGATTCCCTACATTATAGTGGGACTGAGAAACTTGCATGTCAGGGTGAAGCCTGATAGAAATTAAACAAATGGGTAACAAACCCTTCTGGAGAGGAGCTTATAATGGAAACACTGACGGGATATAATTATGATCTGGATTTTGATCACTACGTTCTATTGAAGACACCTCCGGTATACAGTAGTTATGTAAAATACCTGTACACTGTTGTCAAGTGGCATTTTAAAAAAGCATTAAAGTTAATTTTTAAGAGCCTCAAAAACCACAGTAATGATTAAATGAGGAAGCCAACACTGCATTCTCTTTGCTACAAAGGAATTCAAGAGAGGCAAGAAGAAGAGGTGACTGGTGGCAATCCACTTAAGTCCTGTCTGTTTTTCCTTCACTTCTAAGAGATTCTCAGCCTTCATAGTCTATTTTGAAGGTCTAATTGAAGGACTGGTAGACAAATGTAGCCAGATAGCATTTTTCCAAATAATTAAATTCAACCAATACTTATGGATTGCTTGTGGTACACACAACATAAATCACAATTATTGCTCTCAAGGAATTTACAATCTAGTGGGAGAGAGATAATCCAAAGGCACAAACTACCAATATGCAAAGCTATGCATTGTAGATACCATGGGGCCTTAAGGCTCCTTATTTAGTTGGGAGACTAGGAAAAGCCTCTGAATATTTAGGGCTTAAACAATAGGCAAACTCTTCAGGAATAGACAAAGGTGAGGAGTGTTTAGGGCATGGCAGGCAGAGCGAACAGTAAGAACTATGGTGTGGAGGCCCTTAAGGTCTGAATTGGGCAAAGCACTAGACAAGAGAAGTAGAACTTTCCAATGGGTGATGGTCATTAGTTCGAGGTCAGCCTGGAGTGAAAGAGTGGAAAAAGACCCCATGAATGGCATGCTGACGACTTAGAACAATAAGAATGCTTTATGCACTGAAGATTTGTTATCAGGAAGAAGTCCCATCAGAGTTATGTTAACATCTCTAAGCAAGGACAAACCTGATAATGCCCCTTAGTGACAGAATTGTCCCTTAAAAAAAAAATAGATGTGCTTCAGATGCTTTTAATAGGTTCTAAATCCTTTTACACTTATCTTTCCTTCCTTTTTTTTTCTCTCTTAATCAAAGAATACTACGCTGGCTCCAGCCCTCAGATGTCAAACCTCAAGCTAAGCCTGATTGAGAAGTTTGCAGATGAGAATTAAGAAACCAGAAAAAAAAAAAAAAAGACAAACTCAGATTATACTCTTAGAATTAGACCACCCAGCTTCTGCAGCTTTCTTGTCCTTTTCTATCCTGGGCCTCAGCAGGAGGCAAGCTGGGGGCCTCAGACTAGGGAGGATTGGCTGGTCTTAGGATGCTATTATAGACAACAGAGTTCCATATCTTGGTAGTAAGGGAAAGTTGAGTTCAGAAGGGTAAAAATGCCACTACTCATTTTCTTCTTCCAGGGTCCTTAATCTTTGTAAAAAGAATTAGTTTTAATTTTCTGAAAGCTTTGAGTTTTCTGTACATCTGTACATCAAGTCTCTAAAGAGAGCACATCTGGGGCTCTCCTCCCCCTAGTGGGAGTCCAAAGAAAGGGAAGCTTGGTAGAAAGATTCATCTTTGAAATTCCTGAAAGATTCCATTCCACTGGTTTGGTACTGACAGATCTACTTCACCAAGTCTAAATTCCTCTGCCTGGAGTTGCAGCGTGCCTCCACAGCATCGCTGTCCATGGTGCTGACAACCACTGTTCCGCTAAGCAGACATGGTTGTTTCTCTTATTTCTGAGACACTGTTGATGGTGAATTGAAGGTCCTTGTGTGCACTATGTCAAAATGGTCATAGTTGTATGTATTTTATCTTCTATCTGAAGAGTAACTTTATTTTTTACTATATTACATAACAAAATTATGGTTTACATTTTCCAGTGTAGGTAGAGGATTCACATACACTGAGAGTTCTACCATGTTTCCGTTGATGATAAAATATCTCCCTCTGGAAGGCACATGGGCTATCCACTCTTCCCCATATCTCTCTACTTATAACTCTACCTGGCTTTGAAAGTACTCTCCAATCTGATCATAATACCTGTATATCCCTATCTCCTGCTTTCAGCACACACTCTCAGCAGCAGAGAGCAATTGCCTTTTCACCCCTCACATGCTACTATCAATCCCCTCTATTTCTTGACTCATTCTGGCTCCCAGACTGTAATTCCCCTCTATGACTTTCCTTCTTTCTCATAAAAACTCTACCCAGATTTCAATGTTCAGCTCCTACCCTGCCTCCTCCATGTAACCTCCTTTGATAATCCAATTACTTCATTCTTCCTCTTCTCCAAATTCTTTCAGAATTTGTTATTTGGAAAATCTGGCATTGCATCTGGGATCATAGCACATTTGGAAGGAAACCTCAACTTTAGTTCCATGCCTGTGCCAAAACAGTGCAGTGGAAAGTGCATATGTTTTAGTATCAATTTTTTTTTTTTTTTTAGTATCAGACAATTCTTAATTTCAGTTCTAACTCCTCCATTCCCTAGCTTGAGTTGAGGTACTTAACCTTTTAAAGCTTCCTTTCTTCTCTAATCATGAAGAAAAATGTTTAACCTATATACCATGAAATTATATATGCATTATAAATTATTTGGCATACAATAGGCCCTCAGTAAATGAGTTTTTGCTCTCTTCTTCCTCCCCACTGTAGCCTTCATACTACCTAGCACAATGTTGAACATATGGTAAATGTGACTTTACTGAAATGCACAGAAAATTCAGTTTGACTACTCAGCTTTTCTGTGAAATCCACCTGCAAGGAACTGGCCATCTCTCATCAAGCACATTTTGGGCAGAGAAGTGTCCACAAGGCCTGAGAGAGCAAACTTAAGAGAGACCATTAGAGTAGATGTTAAACTACTTGGCTCTTGAAATGGTTATAGTGATGGTTAATTTTATGTGTCAACTTGACTGGGCTAAAGGAATGCCCAGAGAGTTGGTTAGACATAATTTCTGGGTGTGTCTGTGAGTATTTCTGGATGAGATTAGCATTTGAATGGGTAGACTCAGTAAAGAGATTGACCTCATCAATGTAGGTGGGAATGATCCAATCCACTGAGGGCCTGAATAGAACAAAAAAGTGGAGGAAGGGCAAATTTGCTCTCTACCTGAGCTGGGACATCCACCTTCTCCTGTCCTTGGACATCAGCACGCCTGGTTCTCAAGCCTTCAGAGTTAGACTGAATTATACCACCAGTTTTCCCAGTTCTCCACCTTGTGGATGGCAGATTTGGGGAATTCTTGCCTTCCATAATCCTGTGAGCCAATTCCTATAATATTACCTCCTTTTATATATCTCTCTATATATCCTATTGGTCCTTTCTTTGGAGAGCCCTAACACAGTCATGTTCTCAGTCAAGGTCCGATGACCAAGTACAAAACTCATGGATGTGGGCACTGGCGAACGATACACGTAGCTGTGAAAATCTGACTCCTGCACAACCTGTGCCCAAAACTGTTTAAAATTCAAAGTGCAGTGTTGGAGGAAATTTTTACTCTCTACACTTGCCAAATTTTGACATTTCCCCCCTGACATTTTTATTTTCTATTATCAGAATTTCTTCTGAAAAAGAGAAGAAAAAGAAGATACATAGAATATTGGTTTTAAGTGTTATTTTTGTTCTTGAAAAGGCTTCTCATAGACTTTAAAAGAAAGCTTTTTTCCTTCAGAGATTTATTTTGATAGAATTATCTGAGCCTTGTCAGGAAGAACAAAATTTTTGCGAGCCTACCGTACCAGTAAAATGCCAAATTATATGCTGTAAGTTTTTTGTTTTATCTCTGGGTCCAGTCAAAGAGAGAAAAGATTTTGAATCCAGAACTATTAGCATTTGGAGACAAAAAAGAGCCTTCACTGCAGCTGATACCCTGGGGCTTGTTCCCCAGCCCTACAGGCTCCATCACTCAGGTGGGAAGATGCTATATCCCTCACACACACACACACACACACACACACACACACACTTCTGGAAATCTAAGGAGTTTACACACAAGATCAATTTCCTCAGTAACCTCTTTAAAAAGCATTAAGTCAACTTTATAATGAGCACCAGGAGATGAGTGCACGCACACATGCACACACACACACCCCACACCCCCACCAAAAAAGTAACATTTTACTGAGGGCATTAAGTCTGCACTGGTATATCCTGATCACAAAGAAGTAACAGAGTGCAGTGGGACGAGTTTAGACTTTAAAACCAGACACATCTGGATGTGAATCCCAGTTCTACCACTGTCTGGCTCTGCTACTTTGGGCAAATTACCTAACCTCTCTGAGTCTCAGTTTCTTCATTTGTAAAGAGGAGATAATAGTAATATCTGTGTTGAGGAGCCATGGTTAGAATTAAAAATTATATAGGTAAAAATGCCTTATGTATTGGCTTGCCTGCAGTAGGAGCTCCCTAAATGGTATACTGTTACTATAAATGAAACCTGGGACTATGACACCTGAGAGACAAACTTCACGTGTTGGAGATGCCACAGGCAGGCTAGTGTGAGTGGAAAGAGGCACCAACAAGTCGGTGAGGCTGCAGAAATGAGCAGGGGCCACATCAGGTAGGAACTCATGCAACCACAGTAAGGACTTTGGAATTTTGTTCTCCGTGTGATGGGAAAGCCATAAAGAGTTTTGATAAGGGGAATAAAATTTTTCGATTATGTTTTGAAAATATTTCTTCGGTTGCTATGCAGGAAACAGACTGTGGTTGAGTGATTAGGAGGTTACTTTTGGAGTCCAGGTGAGAGCTGACAATGGTGGGAGATGATGATGCAAATGGCAAGAAGTGTTTTGAAGTGCAGTACGACTTGATGGTAGAGTTGACAGAACTTGCTGATAGACTGGGTGCATCGTATGAGAGAGAGGGGAGGAAAAATATGATTTTTAGGGTTTTGCACTGAGGAATTTAGGAGAATGGAATAGCCATGAAACAGGGAAGACTGTGGGAGAAGCAGTTTGGGTCAGAGAGAGCAGGGAATGAAGAGTTCTACTTTGGGCATGGGAGGTCTGCAATACCTATTAAACACCCAAGTAGGAATTGGAGACTGGACCTCAGAGGAGAAGTGAGATAGGAATTTGGATGTCATCATCCTAAAGATGGTATATGGAGCCACGAGAAGAGGAGATTGCCAAGGTAGAGACAGAAGGAATCTGAGGCCCAGGACACTGCAACATTTAGAGGCTGGAAAAGGAGGAAGTCCAGTAAAATAGACTTAGGAGGACTATTCACCCCTGGATTTAGCTACACAAACATATTGGTAAGTGGAATAGTGGGGACAAAAGCCTGATGTGAATAAGTTCCAGAATGAATGGAAACTGACGGAGGAAAAAAAAAAAACCAGTATAGGCAACTCTTTTCAGGGGTTTTATTGTAAGGGGAAAAAAAGAGAGAATAGCTGGAAGGAGAAGTAGAGTCTTGAGAGTTTTTTTTTTAAGATGGAAAACATATTAGAATGCATGCTGATGAGAATGATTTAATAGAGAGGGGAAATTAATGGTGCAGGAAAAAGAAGTGAAAATATCAGGAGTGAAGTCCTTGAGTAGGCCAGAGGAGGTGAGATCTGAAGAAAGTGGGAGGGTTGGCCTTACACACAGTGAATTGTAAGAGGAAAGAAAGCCAAGTTTATGAGCAGAGATTCAGGAGGCTGGTAGAATAATTGCCTCACATATTGTAGAAAAAGGCCTAGGCCAAAGCACATTACTGGAGAGTACCCTGTATTGGAGATGGGGGCATTCTACAGTATGATATTTCACCACACAACATAGGGAAAGGTAATTTTGTTTTTCTCCTGGTTCCCTGCCATTGACCCCTCCTGCAGCCTCTGTGGCTTTTCTCTCCAGACTCCAGCATGGACACTGCATGCTAATGAGACAACACTTGGTCCAATCCCAGACACTTGTTTCTGAATAATCTGGCATTTTATCAGCACCTACAGCCTTGGTTTTCCTGATGAAATAAAAGGCCAATGCTCTTAACAACCGTCAACTAGCTCTTTGGTGTGGTTTGGCTCCATGTCATATTAACCCACTGGGAAGTCTGGAACAATTTGATGAAAGGGGCACACCCTCCCCCTTTTGGGTCCTCCCCCAAACCATAGCTCAGACAGCAGGGGTTCAGCTTAGTCTTTCTGGGAAGATGGAGGAGGATAGGATGTCCTGACAATTTCAACTCCACACACCCATTTTGAACATCACCAGGGCCCTCTGGCTTTCCTGAGTCCCTTCCAACCATTCAAAGGCCTTGTTTTTGTTTACTCTCTGGCAATTCTCATGTCTCCCTCCTCTCAGTCTGCTAGTCTTCTATTTCTCCTGAATGTGATCAAAGTCAGCTTAAGTATGACTCAAGCCCTAAATTCAAAATAAAGGAAAGTCTCCTTCCTATTGAGAATTTAAAAAAAAAAAAAAAAACCCAAACAAGAACAGGTTTCTCTCAGTTCAAATTTGAAAATGCCAGGCAGAAGCTACACCTTTTAAATAAGCTTTGAGATTTCTTTGAAGATGGCAGAAAGATGGAAGAGAAAGAGGATCGGGTAGCAACTGGCTTCTGTGAAGTCCAGCTGGCACTGTAGAGCTTCCTGAATTCACAAGGGTCATCAGAGGCACTGAGATAGCAGAGATCGTTGTGGCAGAAGCAACTGGAAAATGTCCTGGGACTGAAACACAGACAGATTAACATCACCCCGGTGGACACTAATGACTTGCACTTTGAAATGCCAGAGGCTCATACTGCCAGTTAAGACAAGGGAAAAACACATTTCTAGTCTCCAAAGACCTTAGATCTTTCCAAACTCTGCAGGCAAATGCAGCCGTCATGAATTTCTGCAGCGGGGCAGCCCCTTCGTGCCAGTAGGGGAATCACTACCAGAGTTGCTATGGGCAGAGTAGTCAGCAAAGCTGAATAAAACAATCCCTGAAAACCTCTCAGAAGTTAGTAATGATTCAATTTATAATTCAACACAATCAAGCCTACAGCATCTCCAAATACCAAGCTTATTTTAGTGATACCACGTAAAACACTTTTTCCTCTGAAGGTTCACAGGCTAGACAAAAGGGTTTCCAAAAAAGTTTTATGATTTACCATCAACAGATAATTAGAATGTCTTTTCAATCACTGGCATCTGGATAAAGTAATTTTGCCCCAGCACGGGCATTTCTAGGAAGCAAACAAAAGTCAAAGAGTAGGGCGGAGTCAGATGGCGTACTAGGGGGACGCAGAATTCACGTCTCCTCACAACTAGGGCACCTACCAGGCACCGGTGGGGTACCACAGACACCTCAGGCGACGGGAGGAACCCCCAGCGACCAGGTAGGACGTGGGGCATTGGGGGAGTGAAGGGGGAGGAGAAGTGGAGGCGGGACGGGACTGGCTCCCCTGAGGGGCATTTGGGGGAGGGGAAGGGATCCCACCCCGTAAGGGGTAAATTGGGGGACCACTGGGAGGGCAGAGGATCAAAAGGGAGTGTGACCAGGTTTCCCCTAACCACTTGGGCCCCCAGGAACCTGCTGAGATCCCGGGCCTCATCCTCTGCCCCCCGAGGCCCCCTCCAGCCACGCAGGTCCTGAGGGAGTGGGAGGGAGGGAAGGGGGAGTAAAAGTAAAGGCCGGACCTCCAGGACAGGCACCCCTGAGGGGTGGCTGGGGCAGGGGAGTTCCTACAGCCAGCGGGACCCACCCGCGGTTAGGGGTCCAGCGGTGACGGGGGACACCCTGGGGGAGATGGTGGGGGAGGGGCACGAAGGAATGGAAGGGAATGCGGCCAGTGCCTTCCCTGTCCACTTAGGCACCAGGGAGCCTGTTGGGCTCAGGCCTAATCCTCTGCCCTTGGAGGCTCCCCCCTGCCTCTCAGAAACCCAGCCCCGCCCTTACACCCCCACCCAGGGCCCTACCTCTACACTCGGAGATCCCCTCTGAGACCCCCTCCAACGAGCTGGGCCTAAACCCCACCCACACACCCTCACCCAGGGCCCTACCTCCAAACTCAGGAACCCCACACTCCAGAGACCCTCCCTTCCACGTGCTGCCTCTCCCCACCTGCACAGGTCCTAAGCATAGGCCCTGCCCGACGCTTTAAGGTCTCGCCGCACCCTCCTAGGTCCTGCCCCACCCTAAACCCCGCCCCTACCCACGTTCCACCCCCACCCCCCCACCCCCGCCTAAACTCCGCCCCCATAGCCAAGGCTTTTTTTTTTTCTTCTTTTAGACTGGGGTTCTGTTTTACCTTGTTGATTCATTGCTATTGATACTTTTAAATTTTTATTTTTCCTAATAAATCTTTTATTTTTCTAATTTTATTTTATTCTTTATACTTTGTTATTGTTCTCTCCTTTTGGCTTGTCCCCCCCCCCCCCCACACACACACAACCTTCCTTTTTCCTTTTTTCTGTTGTGGTCTTATTTTATCTTGTTGTAGTTGTTTCAATTACAGTTTTATTTTTCCTAATATATTTTTTATCTTTCTAATTTTATTTTGTTTTTTATTCTTTGATATTGTACTGCTCCTTTTTTTTTTCTTTCTTTCTTTTCATTTTTTTAACCACGCCACGAGGCTTGCGAGATCTTGGTTCCCAGGCCAGAGGTCAGGCCCAAGCTCCTGAGGTGGGAGCTCCGAGTCCAAACCACTGGACTAACAGAGAACCTCAGACCCCAGGGAATATTAATCAGAGTGAGGCCTCCCGGAGGTCCTTATCTCAGCACCAAGACCCGGCTCTATCCAACTGCCTGCAAACTCCAGTGCTGGACGTCTCAGGCCAAACAACCAGTAAGACAGGAATACAGTACCACCCATCAAAAAGAGAGAGAAAAAAAAGAAACGACAAAAAAATATGTTACAGATGAAGGAGCAAGGTAAAAACTTACAAGACCAAATAAATGAAGATGAAATAGGCAAACTACCTGCAAAAGAATTCAGAGTAATGACAGTAAAGATGATCCAAAATCTCGGAAACAGAATGGTGAAAATACAAGAAACATTTAACAAGGATCTAGAAGAACTAAAGGGCAAACAAACAGTGATGAAAAACACAATTACTGAAATTAAAAATACTCTAGAAGGAATCAATAGCAGAATGACTGAGGCAGAAAAACAGATAAGTGAGCTGGAAGATTAAATGGTGGAAATAACTGCCAAGGAGCAGAATAAAACAAAAATAATGAAAAGAATTGAGGACAGTCTCAGAGACCTCTGGGACAACATTAAATGCACCAACATTCGAATTATAGGGGTCCCAGAAGAAGAGAAAAAGAAAAGGTCTGAGAAAATATTTGAAGAGATTATAGTCGAAAACTTCCCTAACATGGGAAAGGAAATAGTCAAGTCCAGGAAGCACAGAGAGCACCATACAGGATAAACCCAAAGAGAAACACACTGAGACACATACTAATGCACTATCAAAAATTAAATACAAAGAAAAATATTAAAAGCAGCAAGGGAAAAGCAACAAATAACATACAAGGGAATCCCCATAAGGTTAACAGCTGATTTCTCAGCAGAAACTCTGCAAGTCAGAAGGGAGTGGCAGGACATACTTCAAGTGATGAAAGGGAAAAACTTACAACCAAGCAAGGATCTCATTCAGATTCGATGGAGAAATTATAACCTTTACAGATAAGCAAAAGTTAAGAGAATTCAGCACCACCAAACCAGCTTTACAGCAAATGCTAAAGGAACTTCTCTAGGCAGGAAACACGAGAGAAGGAAAAGACCTACAAAAACAAACCCAAAACAATTAAGAAAATGGTAATAGGAACATATCAATAATTACCTTAAATGTAAATGGATTAAATGCTCCAACCAAAAGACATAGACTGGCTGAATGGATACAAAAACAAGACCCATACATATGCTGTCTACAAGAGACCCACTTCAGACCTATGGACACATACAGACTGAAAGTGAGGGGATGGAAAAAGATATTCCATGCAAATGGAAATCAAAAGAAAGCTGGAGTGGCAATCCCCATATCAGACAAAATAGACTTTAAACAAAGACTATTACAAGAGACAAAGAAGGACACTACAGGGCTTCCCTGGTGGCGCAGTGGTTGAGAGTCCACCTGCCAATGCAGGGGACACGGGTTCGTGCCCCGGTCTGGGAAGACCCCACGTGCCGCGGAGTGGCTGGGCCCATAGGCCATGGCCGCTGAGCCTGCGCGTCCGGAGCCTGTGCTCCGCAACGGGAGAGGCCACAACAGTGAGAGGCCCACGTACCACAAAAAAAAAAAAAAAAGAAAAAAGAAGGACACTACATAATGATCAAGGGATCAATCCAAGAAGAAGATATAACAATTGTAAATATTTTTACACCCAACATAGGAGCACCTCAATACATAAAGCAAATGCTAACAGCCATAAAAGGGGAAATCAACAGTAACACAATCAGAGTAGGGGACTTTAACACCGCACTTTCACTGATGGACAGATTATCCAAAATGAAAATAATTAAGGAAACACAAGCTTTAAATGACACATTAAACAAGATGGACTTAATTGATATTTATAGGACATTCCATCCAAAAACAACAGAATACACTTTCTTCTCAGGTGCACATGGAACATTCTCCAGGACAGATCATATCTTGCGTCACAAATCAAGCCTTGGTAAATTTAAGAAAATTGAAATCATATCAAGTATCTTTTCTGACCAAAACGCTATGAGACTAGATATCAATGACAGGAAAAGATCTGTAAAAAACACAAACACATGGAGGCTAAACAGTAGGCTACTAAATAGCCAAGAGATCACTGAAGAAATCAAAGAGGAAATCAGAAAATACCTAGAAACAAATGACAATGAAAACACGACGACCCAAAACCTGTGGGATGCAGCAAAAGCAGTTCTAAAGGGAAGTTGATAGCAATACAATCCTACCTCAAGAAACAAGAAACTCTCAAATAAACAACCTAACCTTACAACTAAAGCAATTAGAGAAAGAAGAACAAAGAAACCCCAAAGTTACCAGAAGGAAAGAAATCATAAAGATCAGATCAGAAATAAATGAAAAAGAAATGAAGGAAACAATAGCAAAGATCAATAAAAGTAAAACCTGGTTCTTTGAGAAGATAAACAAAATTGATAAACCATTAGCCAGACTCATCAAGAAAAAAAGGGAGAAGACTCAAATTAACAGAATTAGAAATGAAAAAGGAGAAGTAACAACTGACACTGCAGAATACAAAGGATCATGTGAGATTACTACAAGCAACTCTATGCCAATAAAATGGACAACCTGGAAGAAATGGACAAATTCTTAGAAAAGCACAACCTTCTGAGACTGAACCAGGAAGAAATAGAAAATATGAACAGACCGATCACAAGCACTGAAATTGAAACTGTGATTTAAAATCTTCCAACAAACAAAAGCCCAGGACCAGATGGCTTCACAGGCGAATTCTATCAAACATTTAGAGAAGAGCTATCCTTCTCAAACTCTTCCAAAATATAGCAGAGGGAGGAACACTCCCAAACTCATTCTACGAGGCCACCGTCACCTGATACCAAAACCAGATAAGGATGTCCCATGAAAGAAAACTACAGTCCAATATCACTGATGAACATAGATGCAAAAATCCTCAACAAAATACTAGCAAACAGAATCCAACAGCACATTAAAAGGATCATACAGCATGATCAAGTGGGGTTTATCCCAGGAATGCAAGGATTCTTCAATATACACAAATCAATCAATGTGATACACCATATTAACAAAATGAAGGATAAAAACCATATGATCATCTCAATAGATGCAGAAAAAGCTTTTGACAAAATTCAACACCCATTTATGATGAAAACCCTCCAGAAAGTAGGCATAGAGGGAACATACCTCAACATAATAGAGGCCATATATGACAAACTCACAGCCAACATCATTCTCAATGGTGAAAAACTGAAACCATTTCCTCTAAGATCAGGAACAAGACAAGGTTGCCCACTCTCACCACTGTTATTCAACATATTTTTGGAAGTTATAGCCACACCAATCAGAGAAGAAAAAGAAATAAAAGGAATCCAAATCAGAAAAGAAGTAAAACTGTCACTGTTTACAGATGACATGATACTATACATAGATAATACTAAAGATGCTACTAGAAAACTACTAGAGCAAATCAATGAATTTGGTAGAGTAGCAGGATACAAAATTAATGCATAGAAATCTCTTGCATTCCTATACACTAATAATGATAAATCTGAAAGAAAAATTAAGGAAACACTCCCATTTACCATTGCAACAAAAAGAATAAAATACCTAGGAACAAACCTACCTAAGGAGACAAAAGACCTATATGCAGAAAACTGTAAGACAGTGATGAAAGAAATTAAAGATGACACAAACAGATGGAGAGATATACCATGTTCTTTGGTTGGAAGAATCAACATTGTGAAAATGACTATACTACCCAAAGCAATCTACCAATTCGATACAATCCGTATCAAACTACGAATGGCATTTTTCACGGAACTAGAACAAAAAATTTCACAATTTGTATGGAAACACAAAAGATCCCGAATGGCCAAAGCAATCTTGAGAAAGAAAAACGGAGCTGGAGGAATCAGGCTCCCCGACTTCAGAATATACTACAATGCTACAGTAATCAAGACATGGTACTGGAACAAAAACAGAAATACAGATCAATGGAATAGGATAGAAAGCCCAGAGATAAACCCATGCATATATGGTCACCTTATCTTTGATAAAGGAGGCAAGAGTATACAATGGATGAAAGACTGCCTCTTCAATAAGTGGTGCTGGGAAAACTGGACAGTTCCATGTAAAAGAATGAAATTAGAACACTCCCTAACACCATGCACAAAAATAAACTCAAAATGGATTAAAGACCTAAATGTAAGGGCAGACACTATTAAACTCCTAGAGGAAAACATAGGCAGAACACTCTATGACATAAATCACAGCAAGATCCTTTATGACCTACCTCCTAGAGAAATGGAAATAAAAATAAACAAATGGGACCTAATGAAACTTAAAAGCTTTTGCACAGCAAAGGAAAACATAAACAAGATGAAAAAACCCTCAGAATGGGAGAAAATATTTACAAACAAAACAACTGACAAAGATTAATCTCCAAAATATACAACAGCTCATGCACCTCAATATCAGAAAAACAAACAACCCAATCCAAAATAGGCAGAAGACCTAAATAGACATTTCTCCAAAGAAGATATACAGATTGCCAACAAACACATGAAAAGATGCTCAACATCACTAATCATTAGAGACAGGCAAATCAAAACTACAATGTGGTATCACCTCACACCAGTCAGAATGTCCATCATCAAAAAAATCTACAAACAATAAATGCTGGAGAGGGTGTGGAGAAAAGGGAACCCTCTTGCACTGTTGGTGGGAATGTAAATTGATACAGCCACTATGGAGAACAGTATGGAGGTTCCTTAACAAACTAAAAATAGAACTACCATATAACCCAGCAACCCCACTACTGGGCATATACCCTGAGAAAACCATAATTCAAACACAGTCATGTACCACAGTGTTCATTGCAGCACTATTTACAATAGCCAGGACACGAAAGCAACCTAAGTGTCCACTGACATATGAATGGATAAAGAAGATGTGGCACATATATACAATGGAATATTACTCAGCCATAAAAAGAAACGAAATTGAATTATTTGTAGTCAGGTGGATGGACCTAGAGTCTGTCATACAGAGTGAAGTAAGTCAGAAAGAGAAAAACAAATACCGTATGCTAACACATATATATGGAATCTAAAAAGAAAAAAAATGGTTCTGGTGAACCTAGGGGCAGGACAGGAATAAAGACACAGACGTAGAGAATGGACTTGAGGACACGGGGAGGGGGAAGGGGAAGCTCGGATGAAGTGAGAGAGTAATACTGACATATATACACTACCAAATGTAAAATAGATAGCTAGTGGGAAGCAGCTGCATAGCACAGGGAGATCAGCTCAGTGCTGTGACCACCTAGAGGGGTGGGATAAGGAGGGTGGGAGGGGGACACAAGAGGGAGGGGACATTATGGGCCTATACATATGCATATAGCCGATTCACTTTGTTATACAGCAGAAACTAACACAACATTGTAAAGCAATTATACTCCAATAAAGATGTTAAAGGAAAAAAGAAAAAAAAGTCAAAGAGGAAAGAGCTTGCTGGAAACTTTCTCCAAAGGAAAATCTTTCAAGAACCACTCTCAGCTGCAGGAAGGGAACGTTCCCATACCAATTTGATCAGCAAAATAAATGGGGGCTTTGAGCAGTGCGGATCAACAAAAGAATATCTGGTGTGACTGAAGGAAGGAAATCTCTGGTTAAATATCTAAAACTGCAAATGGGTAGGAACTGATTAAATGTAATGTCAATCTCATGAAATCAGTCCTAAATGAATCTAAAATTCACACATCACAGGTTTCTAAAGTCAATTTAGCACTTACAAATCTGGTCGACAAATAACTTTCCGATGCCCTGCACCAGGTGCTACAAGCAAGGGGAGAAGTAAAACTGGACCTGAGTTCTCAATTTCTCATCCAGTTGAGAAGGCCAAACTAACAGAATGAAAGGGGCATAATTAAATGCTAAATTGTGCAATACTGATTTTAAGTTGAATATAAATTCAGAAATGAGAGAAATCAGTGTTGGTTGGGGTGGAAGAGTTCCTGGGAGGCAGAGTAGCAAAAGACCCCCAATGAACGAAGACATATTCTTCTACAGGCCTGCCTGCAATTGTCACCATCACTGCTGTGCCTTTGCATTGTGGTTATTATTTTAAAACAGTGTAGGATAGTGGTTAGATACACACTGGCTTTGGAACCCGCCTGCCTGGGTTTCAAACCTGGCTCAATCACTTATTAGCTGTGTGATCTGGAGCAAATTAGCCTTTCTGTGCCTCAGTTTTCTCATTTATAAAATGTAGTTACTAACAGATCCCACCTTATAGAACCGTTCTGAACATTAAATTAGTTAACGTATGTAATTCACTCAATGAGTTTATAATTTGGTGTGCATCAGAATCACCTGGGGAGTTATGTAAAATATGGGGTCTGTAGAAGTTAAAGAAACTAAGCTCCCTAGTGCAGCTAATTACATTTGGGGAGATGGTGGTAGAATATAGTGTGGAGACTTTTTTCTTTTTTTTTTTTTTTTTTGCGGTAACGCGGGCCTCTCACTGTTGTGGCCTCTCCCATTGCGGACCACAGGCTCCGGACGCGCAGGCTCAGCTGCCATGGCTCACGGGCCCAGCCGCTCCGCGGAATGTGGGATCTTCCCGGACCGGGGCACGAACCCGCGTCCCCTGCATCGGCAGGCAGACTCCCAACCACTGCGCCACCAGGGAAGCCCCAAGACTTTTTTCTTTGAGTGTCTTATTTCCAAGCCACTTGGTCAGCAGACCATTTCACCTTTGTTCTAGGGTGTTTCTCCTCAACCTTCTTGCACAATTTTGCTTTGGAATATTTTTGGTGTGTTAGTTTCAATTTGGAGTATATCTGATTTTTTTAAAAATTCATTTATTCTTGACTTGTTCCCTTTTGTTGAAACTTTGGAGTATAGCTTGGTTATATTTTAATCTTTCAACATTTTCAGTGTGTTATCTTTTTTTAATGTAATGAAGTTATAATCAACAAAATGATAAAGCAATGAGAACACAGAGAATGAATTAAAACAGTAAAAATAATTAAAAAATCAACATACTGATGTTTAGAGGAAGCATGCTGTTAAAGAATTAAACCTAAAACTATGGAGAATAATGGTACTACCCAAAGTCAGTATGTATTAAGTTGGGCCTTTTTCTAGTGCAACAGCAAAAGCTCTCTGAAACCAGCTTAAGTACAAAGGTGATTTATTGGCTCATGTACCTGGTAATTAAGTCCAGGGGTAAATCTGGCTTCAAGCACAACTGGATACGGAAACACCAATAAAGTCATAAGCCTTCTCTCCAGACCTTGGCTCTGCTTCTCTGTGTTGTTCTCATTCTCTCCTACTACATACAGGTGTCTTGGTGGGGCAGGGAGAATGCCACCAGCAATTACTGATTCATGTTTTCATGGCTGATAACTCTACAATAAGGTGTCTTTCCTACCAGCTGCAGTTAAAAATTCAATGAATTATGCCATTTGCTTTATTTTGGGTCCCTATTACTCTAGCCAAAAGGATGGGATTCTCTCATAGGCTAGGCCTGGCTCATGTGCTGATCCCTTGACCACTAGTGGGGTGTAATATTGGAAATTAGAAGAAGTATGAATGTAGGGGAAACATTGTGGAACAATGACAAAAAAATGCTGACAGTCTCCTTCTAACATGCAGCGATAAACACGTATCTTTCTTGCCATATATAATTCAAAAAAGTGCTTTAATCTAATATAATTCAACTGTCCCACACTCAACGAAAACACACCACTCACTTTCCAGTGGGAGATAACCCCAAGACACACATTGGTTCTACATCCTGCTTGCTGTGCCACATTTGCAGGTGATTTGCATTCCTCCCAGTCA
Organism: Orcinus orca; assembly: GCF_937001465.1. NCBI lineage: Eukaryota > Metazoa > Chordata > Mammalia > Artiodactyla > Delphinidae > Orcinus > Orcinus orca. The sequence continues at coordinate 56,110,725 of NC_064571.1, forward strand.
GGCCTGGAAAGCAAGATGGGCAGCCAGGAACAATAGCCATATCAATGTCTTTGCAACTTAATGCAATGAAAAATCCATATATTCTTTACTAAGCACAAGTAAAGTCTATTAGTTTCCCTCTCCAGCTGAAACTGAAATTATCAGAAGGTAAATTGCATAAAAGTATCCAACTTGTAAAAGAAATTACTTTCCAACCCTTGGAGAGACACAAGCTAAAACAAAATTTCGTATTACCTATTGCTCTTAGAAAATTAAATATATTTTCTAGTTCCTTAAAAGCAACAACAACAACAAAAACTTCAGTTAAACAGGAAATTTAAGAGACCCATGTCACATTTTAGGAATTAACAATGACTGTTAATAAAGACTTCCTAAAGTTTATGTTCAGCTATTACAAGGATGATAACTGTTTTCTGTCTTGAAGGGATTTAGTTGTATAGTACATTGAAATGCCAATTACGTTTGACTACTATTCTATATTGATTTATCCGGACACTATCCGCCCTGTGGGAAACACATAAACTTTCAGCCTTCACACATGGTAACACTGGGAAAATATCAGCAATAACCCCTTGTTGCCAATGCTGGTTACTTTCTTACAGTAAATGACCCTGCACCTGTCTTCCTGGTTTGTCCACTTACGAAAGAATTATTGTTTGATGGAAGTGTTGCTGAAGGGTGTAACAATGACAAATTGGACCTCCACTTATAATGAGAATCTCGGGGCTGTCTGCAAATAAAGGTCTGAGCAGAATATTTTTTGAATAATTGGGAATTACATACATGTATAAATTTGGATATGAAAAATGTAGTCACAGATGGAAGAAGCCCTTGATTCATCAGACAAGTTGCCTTAAGAAAAAATACAATCATAACTAAACATTAAATCTGCTGCTTAAAATATGTTAAGGCTTTTAAGCAAACCAGGCTTTTAAACTCAAGGCAATCACTTGGTTCTTTGCTCACAGTAGTTTGGATGTATTTGTGTGAAAATTGGAGGAGACTCCAAAAAGGCCAACAAACAATTATGAATGATCAGCTCTAGTTTTTGATTCTTTGCGATTCCTCATAAATTATATGAGGCCAAGAAAACGTTAATTTGACCTAAGTGAGATTAATGTCCACCGCCTTGTAAATTTCCCATTCGGGGCGTTGAGTACCATACTTTCAGCTAAGAATTTTGAAGTTAAATCTTTTTTTTTTTTTAAACTTTGGTCTTAAATGAAAATCTTTGTCTTAGATTGTATTAGCTACAATCTCAGATATTTCATGTTTTATGTAAAATGACTTAGCAACAACAGCAAGTTTTAACGTGTGAGCAACTATTTGCTGGAGAAGTCAATCAACGATGTTGTTCCCATGAACACGTCTCCAGTTCGAAGAGGTACAGTCTGATACATTTATCTGCCTGTTTCTGTTTACCTTGCACTTATATTGACATGACTGAGTACAGTGTTTTTCAAACTCCAAGTCATGCTGTATTAATGAATAATGAAATCAAAATACAACCAGCATTTAAGATCTTTTTCTTTATGAACACTTAAAACCATATATAAAGTAGAGAGAATAGTAAAATGAACTCCTATACACCCACCCAGATTTTAAAAATAGCAAGGTATTCACACTTGCTTCTTATGTCCTTTTGTTCTAACTTTTATTCCTTGGGGAAGTTTCTTCAAGAAAATTCCACACAGCATGTTAATTTACTTCTACATATGCCAGCATGTATCTCTAAAAATATACAAGTATTTTCTTACACAGCAACAGAGCCCATTATTACACTAAAAAAGCAATAATTCTTGTATTGTGCATTATATTCGTGTCTAAAAAAGTCTTCTTATAGCTGGTTTGTTTGAATTAGGATCAATCAGCATTTTAAAAAATGAAATAGAAAATAGATAAGTAAATATCTAATGGCATCACATGTAGCAAGGCTCATTACTGTTTTATAAAATTTTTTGGTATGTATTTGTGTCACTTATAAAATGTATTTTCTTACCATTGGTCACAGCCACGGAAGCATGAACACCACTGGTTTAGAGATCCTCTCCTTTACTCGATAGGCTCTGGGCAAACTTCTGTGTCCAGAAACACTTTCTGCAGTTTAAGAAGGGATGTATATACAGAAAGGAGAGCTCTGTATCTTTACTTTTACTGTTCCCTCTGACTAGAAGTCCTCTCGCCATGATGTCTACTACTTAACATCTTCCCCAGCCTATGAGGGCTGAAATATCATTCCCACTATGAAACCTTCTTCTGTTCTCCTGCCTGGCTATCATTTGGCTTGTCTCTTCTTCATTCTACTCATCACACTGCCTAATGTAATGGTTATCTATATACAATATGTGTTTTATCCTGTCCTATAAATTAAGCTCATCAAATGTAGTATGAATAATTTCTTTGCCCTGAGATGTAACTTGCCCCGTGCTTTGCTTACACTAGCATTTAACAACTGGAAAACTAAGTTAGGAATTTGGGACACTGGCCATAGATTATTAGGCAGTAAAGATGTTGGGGTCAAAAACTGGACCCCAGGGAGAGACTGGAGAAGAACCCAAATTCATGAGGCTTAGACTCGATTATGAAAAGCAACAACAATATTGATGGTAGTAACATTATTTTTCACAGTTTCCTATGCGCCTGTAAGTACGTCACTAATATTCCCAAATAATCCTGGGAGGAAAGGGTAGATATCACCAGTTTTACAGATTAAAAAAAAAAAAAGCAGTTAAGTACTTCTGCAAAGTCTGGCTTCTAAACTGTTAAAATTCTGTTCAGAGGCTATTCTATTTACTGGGATGGGGACCCCTAATTTTCTAACCAACAGTTGAACGCATTTCATAGTTCAGAATGACTTGAGGGAGAAACCAAGGATGCTCAACCTGGGCTCCTCTTCCACTTTGTCACATCTTCTGGAGACTAAAGAAATCTGAGAACAACTTGGTTAAGTCTGAACTGAAAAACAGGCAAAACCACTCTTTCTCTCTTACACACACACGGCACATACCTTGCATGTGTTAACAGCTAGTCATCCTTCAGACCTCAACTTAAAGATCCCTTCCCTGGAAACGTTTTTTGATTCCCAGGTGAGGCATACTCGCTCAAGGAAACATGTCTCTTTCCTTCAGAACCCCTGTTTCAGTGTTTAATTCATTTAGTGTGATTATTTGATTAATATCTGCCTTGTCCCTTAGAATGTAACTTCCATAACAGTAAGGACCATGCCTGCTTTTGCCCATCATATTTTTTTCTACACTTAACTTGCTGCCTGGCAGAACTTAGGGGTTTAATAGTGAATACATTCATGATTGAATAAATGAATGCCTAGGCAAATTTCATCAGTATTGCCTCATACTTCAAGAGGAAGCCTGGTACAAGAACAGAGAGAATCTTGGTTGCGGATTAAGGGTTTCAGAGCTAGAAGCAAGTAGAAAAGAATATGCATGCATTCTCACTACTGCCTCTACCAGCCTCAATGATTCTGCAACTACATGCCTTGTCCTTCCTTCTGTGACATTGGTTGGACTGTCTGGATTCTTACCTAAAGTCAATCCCTTCACTTTTGTACTGGATCCCATCCCGTCTTGCATATTCAATGTACTCTTTCTCCGTCTTATGCTGCATTATCAATTTTTCACCCCTTACTGCATCACTGTCCAGTAGAATTTTCTATGATGATGAAAATGTTCTCTGTGCTGTCCAATACAGTAGCTACTGGCTATATGTGGTTGAAAGTGGTTAATTACTAAGGAACTGAATTTTAAAATTTATTTAAATTTAAATCTCCACTTCCCCTTCCTTCATGTACTCTTAAACTTGTTTCGCTCAATCATTTAGCTCAGCATGTCACCAAAATGGCTCTTCTAAGCATCACCAGGGACCTCTGAGTTGAGAAATCCTATGGTCAATGTTGAGTGCTCATTTTACCAGAACAGCAGCATTTTACATGGTTGATAATTCCCATGGTTGAAAGGTTTCTCTCTGTTATTTGTGAACTCACTACTCTCTCTTGGTTCTCCCCCTACCTCTCTGGCTATTCTTTCTCAGTTTCTTGTGCTGGATTTTCATCTTCGCACCCTCTAAATACTGAAGTGTCATAAATCTCAGTCCTTCGACCTCATCTTTTGTCTATCCATATTTTCCTCCTAGGTGCTTTCGTCCATTTCTCATCCATTTCTATGGCTTCAAATAATAGATACAGACTATAAACTCCCAAGTGTATCTTTAGCTCTGAACTCCAGACTTGTATATCATACAGCCAACCCCCTACTCAAACTTGACATTTGGATGTCTAACAGGCACTTCAAGTTTAATATTCCAGATTACTTTTGATTTCACCTTTTAAATCTGCTTTTCCCTCAGTCTTTCCCTTCTTAATCAGTGCCATCTCTATCTTTCTAATTGCTCAGGTCAAAAATTTTGGAGTCATTTTTGACTTACATCCCATAGCCAATCCATCAGTAAATCCTCTTGGTTCTATTTAAGTAGAGTGAGGATCTGACCCTTTTTCATTCTCTCACCTGCCACCCCCCTTCTCCAAGCCACTACCATCTGTACTCTGGATTATTGCAAAAGCCTCCTCACTGGTCTCCCTACTTTTATTTATCCTATTCCCTTAAAATCACCTTATCAAACAGCAGCCAGTGTAATCCTTTAAAAATGCAAATCGATTCATATCACAACATACTAAACTTTCCAGTGGTTTCCCATCTCATTCTGAATAAAAATCAAAGTCCTTACTACAACACTCTGCATGATGAGGCCCAACGCCCACGGTCCCCGCCACCCCCTTTGCTCTTTCTTCTCATCCACACCGTCCTCGTTGTTCTCCGAGGGGGTTAAGCATACCACCCTCAATTCCTTTCCCCTTATTTATTTTACATCACAGTTCTTATCTGTCTTCCCAAACTAAACTTTGGAGCCAATCGAATCAAAATCCATACTTGGTCTCTTTTGTTCTCTGCTGTATCCGCATCTCAAATAGTGCCTGGCACTATCTGAGAACACTATTTATATGTGTTCAATAAATCAGTGTTGAATGAGTGAATAAATAAATTATATCCTAGTGCCTAGTAGTATTACCCAGAGTAAATCATTTAACCTTTTTTTGGATCTCATTTTTCTCATCTCTCAAAGGAGAAATGAGCTGGATAACCTCCAAACACATTTACTCAGTAATTATTTAATGCAACCTACCGTGTGCTTGGCACTGGGTAGGTGCTTCCGCTACAGGAAAAGGTCGCACGGTTCCTGCTTTCAAGGAGCTCCTTGTCGGGCTTCCGGAAAAAACTTCTGAGCTTTCACCTGGGAATGCTTAGAATACAGCTAGGTGAAGAGGGCGCTGGAGAGTTGTCTGTACTTTTGAAGCCTGTTCTCGGCTTCCCACATAACTCCGATTGCCCCAACAGATACTGAACCGGCAAAACTTTGCTGAGAAAGCTGCTCTGAATTGTGTTTGAAAATACATACATAACTTGACTGTCAATTAGTGTTTTTACAAACTGAGATGGCATATTACAGTACTGTTTTAAAAGTTATGTTTATGAATCGAAACCTTTGGGTAACTTGGGAACTTGTAACCCAAATTTACATATATAATATGCAAAAAATCTTTTAAGTTGATTTACATGCACAGGGTACCCTTCCAGGTCGTAAGGCTGGGGGCCTCCTATTTTATCCCCAGATTTGGCTCAGGACTTTTTTTTTTTCAGGACTCTTAATTATACTGTTATCTTGCTGGTGCATTTACTGAAGGAATGGGTGGGGTGGGAGTTGGGGAATATAATGCGTTCACCGCCAGCTTTAAAACTATACGACCTTCGTTATAATCCATCCATTTCGTAAAGCAAGGCACTGCTCATGGACTTAAAAGTTGTACCTCCGTATACCTTTACACTGTCCCCTGGCCCCAAGCACACAAATCACATCACATTTAACCTTGGAGGCCCCTAGCACAGTGCAAAGGTCCTTAACGTTCTTCCTGTCCCACACTTCTGACTATAGTACGTTCCTCTCAGTAGGCGCGGCATCTTCGGCTTGGAGCGGGAACCGCGTAACGTTGGCTACAACTCCCGCACTCTGCAGAGAAAAGTCCCACACTCCGGGTTCTTCACAGTCGGCTCTTCTCGAGAGTTCCCGGGTGTTCTCGCTAGTTGGCCCCCCGCAAGCCCTTGCGCGAACCTGGGAGGAGTCGACCTCTTCCGACTCTACCAACTGAAAAGTGAAGGGGTGGAGAGACTGAACATGCTGACGTGAAGGAAAGAGAACGGAAAGAGACGCTCCCTGGAATGATATATCAAGCTACCTTGTAATGCACATATCTCGTGGGGATCATATGTCCTGGGAGAAACAGGTTTTTCAATCTTCCAAGTTATAACAACACGTGCCTCCCCCTACGTCTGGCGCGCCCGGCCTTTGGTCTCTCCCGCGCCGGACGACCCCGCGGTCACGTGCTCCCCCATCCTTGCCCAGCGTGCAGCCTACGGTGGGGACGGCGGAGCCATGGCGGCCTTGCTGAGACCGGCCTGCTGGCTCCTCCGCGCTGGGGCGGCCCCGCGCCTCCCGCTTTCCCTGCGCCTTCTAGCGGGCGGCCCGAGGCGGCCGCACGCCGCCTTCTGTCCTCACGCCGCTCGCGCCGGGCGCGTCGCCGGGTGAGTGCCCGGCCGCTTTCTCAGCCCGCCTGCAGCGCGGCAGTTCCTCGGGGTCGTGGACGTGGGCGAGGGCCGGGTCCCACTTGTGCTCTTTCCACACCCTCCTCGCTGCTCCAGGGCCAGGCGTCCCCGGGCCTCGTATCACGCTCTTCACCGGGGGGTTTAGGGTGACAGGGTTGGTCGCCTTCGAAGGTTATGGCCACGGACGTGGCTTGCTTCCGTCATGGATCCTGCCATCGCCGCCTCGGACTCGGTCACCCTGCCCTCGGGTTATCGACGTCCTAAGAAGCTGAGAGGGGCTTTGAAGGCTGCTGCAGGGGGTCAAGTGTTACTCTTCTATGATTGACCGGCTCGGGTGTTGTCCCACGTGCAAGCGTTATTGGTGCTTAGTAACCATCTACGATTTAAGTTTCGAGCGCTTGCTTTTTGGAGGGAGGATAGGTTGGGAATTTTGGGTGAGCAAAGGGTAATTTAGAGGTGGAAGTTTAATTATCATCAGTGTGGGCTTTTGCCTCCGTTTTCTTCAGTGGAGTTTACCTCAGTATTTACGAAAATGTGCAGCGGGTTGGGAGTCGGGACAGTAGACTCTGTAAATGTCAGTGAATGTATAAGTGGACACATTCTAGGCACTCTGTGGGAACTGGGGGTGCAAAGGCAAATTAAGTTCTCAGTGGGTGTCAAATGTGTGAATAAATGCTCTCATGGATTGAGGTTTATCAGGGGGTAAGTTTGGTATAGACTTTGCCAAGGAGAGGATAGGGAAGCTTGATGAAGGTGTTAATTTGAGTAGTATTTTTTTTTTTTTAACATCTTTATTGGAGTATAATTGCTCTACAATGGTGTGTCAGTTTCTGCTTTGTAACAAAGTGAATCAGCCATACACACACACATGTTCCCATATCTCTTCCCTCTTGCGTGTCCCTCCCTCCCACCCTCCCTATCCCACCCCTCTAGGTGGGCACAAAGCACCGAGCTGATCTCCCTGTGCTATGCGGCTGCTTCCTACTAGCTATCTATTTTACGTTTGAGTAGTATTCTGATCGCCTGAGAAGGGTAGATGGGCACTGAGGTTTTAGAGTTGAAGAAAAACTCATTTTGAAAGACGAGTGTTTATAAATAGAGGTACCTTGGGAGACAGCATAAGGGCTAAGAGCTGAGGATCTGGAATAGGCCAGGGCTGGACTGCGGGCTTCTCTATTTGCATTATGCCACTGGACAAGTTACGTAACGTTGACAGGCCTCAGTTTCTTTAGTTATAAGATGGGAGTAGTAATAGTGTTGGTGACATTGCATGAGGTTATCTATATAAAGCTCTTAATATAGGGTCTGGTTCCTCGTAAATGCTGTATTAGTTACTATAATAGTAACAGTAATAGCTGTGATTGCGTGGATTTTTTGTGGTCCTGCTTGGAAACCTACTTTATGTGTAGAATTACATGGAGGAAATGTTTTATGACTTCTTAGCAACTTAGTTATACATCTTTGGAATGTAGTCTGCTTATGACTTGGAGCCTACCTGAATTTTCTCATTAGGCCTGAACAGTTAACCTTTAGAAGTTGTGCCTCTGCTTTCACAGATCGACACTTCTTGGCTTTCAGAGAGGTTCTTTTGAGAAAGTTGTGCCAATTATTTATATTTTTCTAGTCCTTAACATCCCTGTGAGGCCAGGGGAGGGTCGATGTTACAGTTCATCTTCGCTGTTGCATTTGAGGAAAACAGTAGGGGGAACACAATCTAGTAGAGAGGGTGTTGGTCTGCTCATCAGACCTGGGTTCCATTTACTTGCTGCATAACCTTACCTAGCCTTTTTGATCCTCAGTTCGTTGTCTGTGAAGTAGAGGTAACAAGGCCTTTCCCTCTTCTTTTAAAGCTCATTTCTTGTCATTCAGGACTCAACTTAAATGCTCTCTCTTCAGAGAGGCCTAACCTCAACACTCAGTGCAAACCCTATTTTAGTTGTATCACGGCATGTCTCACTTGTCTGATATTATTTATCTGCCCGCTGCTTGTTTCCTTAGAACTTAGTCTTGTTCACCATTGTGTGCTCAGCTCATAGCAGACAGTGAAGAAGTGTTTGTTTTCTTGTTCTCCTGGACTCTGAACATTTTCTATACAGTTTCCTACCCACAGCCTGTAAGCATGCTCACATCTTTCCCACCTGAAAAACAAAACCTTTCCTGAAACTGGACTTAACTCCACATGCTCCCCAGTCTCTTCTTCCTGTCTGTACTCCTGTCTCCTTCATTTCTTCACTTCGAATTTGCTCTTTGACCCACTGCAGTCACACCACTGGGAATAGCCATCATTGTTTTATTTATTAGCTTTTTATTATGTATTTTTAAATTTTAGAACTTATGTGCCTTCAGGAACAATTGCAAAATATTGGGGGGGAAAGCAATAAACTAAAAATCACTCTTAATTCTATCACCCACAGAGAGCCATTGAGATGTGTGTATATATATATACAGAGAGAGAGAGGGTGCTTTTAAAATTAGGCATGTGTGAGATGTAAGTTTATTTCATTTAATTTTTTAAGGGACTTCTTAATAACCAGATCCACTCTTGGTTTTTTTTATATAAATTTTTTTATTTTTGGCTGCGTTGGGTCATTGTTGCTCTGCGCAGGCTTTCTCTGGTTGCGGTGAGTGGGGGCTACTCTTCGTCACAGTGTGTGGGCTTCTCATTGCAGTGGCTTCTCTTGTTGTGGAGCACAGGCTCTAGGTGCGCGGGCTTCAGTAGTTGTGGCACGCGGACTCAGTAGCTGTGGCTCATGAGCTCTAGAGGGCAGGCTCAATAGTTGTGGCACATGGGCTTAGTTGCTCCGCGGCATGTGGGATCTTCCCGGACCAGGGCTCCAACCCGTGCCCCCTGCATTGGCAGGCAGATTCTTAATCACTGCGCCACCAGGGAAGCCCCCAGATCCACTCTTAAGGCCTTGACCTCTGGCATTACTGTCTCCCATTTCCCCCTTAATGAAACCCTTTTATTGGCATTGAAGATGACACCACTCTTTCTTGATTTTATTCTCTTTAGAATTTTTCTCATTTTGTTGCATCCTTTTTCCTCTGTTCATCTCTTAAATGCTGATATCTTTGGGGGGTGGCGGTGGTTGTCCTTAGTCCTTTTGTTTTCTCATTTTTTTTCATTCCCTTTGGGCGACCTCTTCCATTTTTAGGGCATCAGCTGATAACCTGCCTATCTGATGATGGCAATATTTTCCCTTCTGGAGGTGCCTGCCTGCTACTAGGCACCTCCACTTGTTGACCTATAGGTACTTCAAACCCATACATCTCAAACTGGATTCATCACTTTGCTGTACACCAGAAACTAACACAACATTGTAAGTCAACTATACTTCAATTTTTTTTTTTTTTTTTCCGTGGTACACGGGCCTCTCACTGTTGTGGCCTCTCCCGTTGCGGAGCACAGGCTCCGGACGCGCAGGCTCAGTGGCCATGGCTCACGGGCCCAGCCACTCCGCGGCATGTGGGGTCTTCCCGGACCGGGGCACGAACCTGTGTCCCCTGCATTGGCAGGCGGACTCTCAACCACTGCGCCACCAGGAAGCCCTATACTTCAATTTTAAAAACTAAAAAAAAAAAAGAAAATATCAAACTGGATTCATCTTTCCTCCCAAGTCTGTTCCTCGTGCGTCCCCTGTTTTAGTGAATGTTGCTATTTCTGTCAGCTTTATAGAGATTTTTCATTCATATTTCTTTGACACTTCCCTGTTCCCATCCTCCCTCCTATGTATTGATTGCACAAATGATTAAGTTCTGTTAGAGCTACTTCATCTGGAATGATTTCCCTCTTCTTCCAACCCCTACTTTATTCTGTAGTTACCCTGGTAATTTGATCTTGTCATTTTCCTACTGAAGAATTAGACACTGTGGTGGCTCCATTTGTTCCAGGATAAGGTGCTTCATGATCTGGAGATGCCTCTGGAGCCTCACTTCTTGTGAGTACATTCCCATGGTGTCCTCTGTGCTAGCCATCTCAAACTCTACTTCAGAGTCCTCCACAGCAGGGCTTCTGAAACCATAATGAGCATAAGAATTCCCTGGGGATCCTCTGAAAATGTGGATTCTGACTTTATAGGTATGGGTAGGGGACTGAGAGTCTGCATTTTTAACAAGCCCTCAGATGATAAAGGTGCTGCTGGTCTGTGAACCAGCAAGGCTTTGATGGAGCACGTTGCACATCTCTTTACCTTTGACTGTGATGTTCATTGTTGGGATGTGTCTCCTCTTCTCTGTTTAATCTCTGTTGCTGGCTTCTCCCTTTGACCACTCCCTTCTTGTGCTTTCTCTCAGATCCGGAATCACTAAGCACCCATTAACACTATTGCATGTGTACCCACCAGCACTCCAGACCTGGTTGAAGGTTCCTTGAAGGCAGGGACTTTGTCTTACTCTTTTTGCCTCCCCTGGTGTCTGATTTTGTGGCACATAGTAGATGTCAAATGTTTGTTGAGTAAATCAATGAAAATCTTAGATATTGAGGGAGGAATATTTGTGGGATGCAAAGGAGTTTGAAGGGGTACTTAACCCATTCATGTAGTGTAGTGGATCTCCACAAATTCACCCTGATCTTGATTTCCAGGAATGTCTGAGAAGGACAGGTGAGTATTATTGAGTGAAATTATTAGAATTTATTAATACTTAGGTGCTTCAGAGGAAAGGTAAGCTTTGAGTTAAATCAGTTTGGAAGCGGATCTGGATTGATGATTATCTTAAAGGTGAAGAGCACATATTGCCCTATGACAGAATGATGTGACTTCTAAAATTGAAAGGAGAGAAAACTTTTCCTTGTTTACCTCTCATTAAAAAAATGTTCTCAGCACATCTTAAAAGTCTGTCTGGGTCCTTTGGAGTTGCGATTCAGCCTCTGCTCCCTGTAGGTTTAAGTTTATCAATTACAGAGTACTGTGATAGGCACGTGTACAACATGTTATGTATGTGCTATCCATAGAGAGGAATATAATACTGTGGCATTTCAGAGAGAAGAAGGAAAGAAACATTTGTTTTGTGGTAGGGGATTGCTCAAGTTTAAGAGGCCATGTGGTAATGAGTAGTCAGAATGTTGCAGGGGAAGAAAGAGGTGGAAGAAACTTGGAGGCCATACTTTTATCCTGTGTGTCTACGTGGGGTGGGATGTAGTGGAAGTTGATACTGCAAAAGTCAATCAATTTCTTTTTTTAAAAAAATAATTTATTTTTGGCTGCGTTGGGTCTTTGTTGCTGCACGTGGGCTTTCTCTAGTTGCAGCGAGCAGTGGCTACTCTTGGTTGCGGGTGCACGGGCTTCTCATTGCGGTGGCTTCTCTTGTTGTGGAGCACAGGCTGTAGGCACGCGGGCTTCAGGAGTTGTGGCACACAGGCTTAGTTGCTCCATGGCATGTGGGATCTTCCCGGACCAGGGCTCGACCCTGTGTCCCCTGCATTGGTAGGCGGATTCTTAACCACTACACCACCAGGGAAGTCCCCAGTCAATTTCTTAAAGCTACCAGCGTTGATTAGAAAGTTGGTCGGAAGCCGTTGGAGGCTTTTGAGAAGTACAGTTCTTGACAAAGTTTACAAAGACCCTAGGAGAAATAGGGACTGGGGATAGATAGACCAGTGAGGAACAACATTGATACATACTGCAGATTAGGCTTAATAGGGCCACAACTAGGTGGTGCAGAACTGAAGAAAAGATACTTCCTTTTCTGAAGGAAAGAGAACAGGAGCTTGGCGAGAATGTTAGAATTAGGAAGAATTGATTTGGAGATTAGGATAAATAATAGTACCTTTGGGGTAGATCTTTACCATTGTTAAACTGTGTTTGTATGAATTTATCACACACACGTTTCATCTTCTGTGGGTTGATATTACAAGTTAGGAAACTGAGGTTTAGAAGGGTGAAGTAATTTATCCAGGATCTCCAGTTGGGATTCAACTGCAGATGCTGTGATTCTCAGTTCCCAAGTGCTTTGAATATGTTGTGTTTTAGGTGCTAAAGGGATTACTTATGGACATAAAAACATTTTTTAAAAAAGGCAATACATAATACAGTATAAATTGAGGAATTAGAGACTATCACAAGTAAGTAAGCACATGATAAGATCTCAGAATGTAAACTCTGGAGGGCATCTCTAGAATAATCTAGTCTATCCCACTCTTGCTTTATATTGATAGATTCTACAGAGTATCTTGCTCCACGTTACATCTAAGGTCCCAGCCTGGGTAACTGACTCTTGTTAGTTCCTGTCATAGCTGAGACAAAGGAGACATCCCTTTGGACTGGAGGAGCCTGAGATGGAGGGGACATCTGGATAGGTGGAAAGGAATGGCATTGGTGTTTCAAGTCAGAAGACTGTTACAAAGTGTAGAAGGGTTGCAAGTGACTTTTTTACTCTGAAGTTCTGTGACTTACCGTAGAGCGTAAAGCAGTGTTTGGGGGACAGCTTAGCTGGGCAAGAGTTTTCAGAGAACTGAGGTCTTAGAAAATTCAGGGAGAATTTTTCAGGGAGAAAGTTCATTGTGACAGCTTTACAGAAGATTTTTTAAAAGATCAAACAGCAGATATTTATTGAGTACCTTCTATAATAAGAACTATTTATTGAGCACTCTTTTCTTAGGACTCTTATTTTTTATGTGATCTTTACAAGGTAGGTACTTTTTCTCACTTGAGGGAACTAATGCTTAAACCAAATACCTTTCCCAGAGTCACGTACCTGTTAAACAGCATAGCTTGGATTTCAGTAGGCCTTTTAAAATAAGTCTTGTACTTTCTGCTAATACATTTTAAAAAGAAGAAATAATGTAGTTAATATTTATTATGCTTAATTTGCTGGGTCCTTTATGTATACTTTTCTCAGTGTTGCCCAGACCTTGGGCATTTGTGTACTGCCTTCACATTTTTTGCCAAATCTAGTACTACCTAAACTATTATTTATGTTTAGCATTTTTCTTTTCATTGGGTTTAGGTTTAAACTGACATTTTATAACTTAATTTTGTTCTAAGCAAGAATTCTAGGAAGATAAAGAGCTAGATGCAATAGTTATTTTAAACTATTTATTGAAGTAAATAAAACTACAGAAATAGAAAGTCTTTGTCTACATGCTATCTAAAACCATTTTCCTGGCAGAAGTGCAATATTTTGGGAAACACTGCATTATCTCAGTCTTTGTGATATTCCTGTGCGGTGAGTACTATTATCTCTGAGATTTTACAGGCTCAGAGAGAGTTGTGGTAACTTGGCCAAAGTTACATATCTTAGAAATGGCAGAGCCTGAAATCAGGACAGTCTGTTTGTTTTTTTCCCCTTCCAATGAGAATGTCTTGAATGGCCTAAATTTTGCATAATGGCTAACCGTTTATCCTTTTTTTTTTCTCATATAATTAGAGACTTTTGGCTTATAATTAGTGATAGTTCCCAGGAAACATGGCAACAGATATAAAAAGAATATGTTAGACATTTCTTATTGGAATCTAGGTTTCTATTGAGTCTGGTGTTAGCAAATTTGGAATACTAGACTTCTCAGTACAAGCTCTTCTGTTCTTAAGCTTCTTTCTTTTCTCCTTATAATATAGACTTTACAGTTAGGGGCCATGTTGGAAATTCTTAATTTTTTTAAACACGTAAAATATTCCTGTTAAATTTGACTCTAAACAAGAATTTTAAGGACCAAAATTAGGAGTAATTGCCAAAATTTCCCCTCCTTATCCCAATAACCATTTTACATTTTTACATTCAAGCCCACACTCTGAAAGCTGGTGTGTTTCCACTATGCCATGGAGCCTTCTGTTTTTGTCTCTAAGATTGTGCTTATCAAGTGTTATGAAAATGATACATAATACGTTAAGATGTATACAGAGGATTAATCGAGACTCTGTAGGGCTCTTTTACATGAATTTTTCTCTATTACATGGAAGTGAGAATTAACAAATTGTACTGGCAAGACTTGTTGCCTGGAATTTGCAGTTAAATCAGGTGGGAGCCTTGGTGATTCTCATCTCCGCGCCCACCCTCTAAGCTTCAGTCTCTCACTTGGACTGCTGCAACAGCTTCCTAAATAGTATCTCTATTAAATTCTTGCTGCTGTCTAATTTTTGGTCCACCCTGCAGCTAGACTGATCTTTTCTAAACAGAAATATATCATACCACAACCCCTGCTTACAAAACCTTCAGTAGGGTTATATACAGTTTTGTACTTGGAATGAAATCTGTATCCAGAATAAAATCCAGACTCCTTACCTTCACAATCCTCCATGATCTAGCCCAGCCTTCCTCTCCAATCTCATACCATCTGTTGCTCATGCACTTGGTCTACTGACTGTTCTACTTGGCCTAGAATACTCATCCTCTGATATCTGTATGGCTGCTGCCTTTCATCCTTAGTTAAAAATTTTGAGTGTCGTCATCTTTGTACATTTAATCCAAAGTAGAACCCTACTGTTGTTTCATTGGAGTCATAGAACTTAACACAACTCGTGGGTTTTGTTGTTTTGTTTTTTAAGTTTAACTAATTGATTATCAGGTTTACTTACTAGATAAGTAGAAAGGCTGATCCTAGCACAGTGCTTTATACATAGAAGGTGCTTAATAAATCTTCTTTGAATCAATAAATGAAAGAATTTAGGTGTTGTGATAAAAGTAAAAAAAACAGTTATAGGATCCTAAAGAGGCAGTGGCATGAGACGGTTTTGGGGGAGATTGATCTGGCAGTTGTATGAAGAAAAGCTGAAGCCTGAGAAACTAATATGAGTTTTGTTGCAAAAATCCATGTGTTCTGGATTGAACAAGGAACTCAGAAATAAAGAGGTATCTGAGGGCTCAACAGATGCGCTGTGAAGGATGAGAGGGATTGAGCAATTATCCTAAGATTTTGAGCTTGAGGGAAAAATGTAAAGGTGGTGTAGTCAGTAGCAGTGAAGAAATTTGAAAGGAATACCAACCACTTTTAGGAGGAGTCATTGTTTTTTGAATTTTTAACATGTTAAAACTTAATTGGAATCAGTATATACATAAAATGTATAAAATAATTATATACTGCAACCAAGTTGGGTTTATTCCAGGTGTGCAAGCCTGGTTCAAGGTTTGAATAGACAATTGATGTAATCAACCATATCAACAGACTAAAAGAAAACTCAAGTAGAATAGTTAAAATAAGGGATTGGTGAGAACATAAGAGAAATTTGGATACCTATTGCCTACAGAATAGTTCAGCAAAATATGCTTCTGTGAGAGCAGCATTGTGAAAATCAGTCTTGTATTTTATAAGCATGTCATAAAATCCAAATCCTGTCGTTACCAGCCATTGTAGACTTCCCCTTATCTCGTCTCACATTCCCTGCCTAGGTTTAATTTTTACCACTTTCCAGTGTGAACTGCCTGTTGCAGCCAGATTAGTTTCCTTGATGCCCTTCCGCCATGTTGAGCTCATTTCAGAATGAAATTACCCATGTACAGGTACAGGTCCTGTCATTTAACTAGCTTTTACTGTGACTTTGGGCAAGTTACTTCACTTTTCTTATCTGTAAAGTCAAGATTATAGTCCTAATTTTCTATTACCTTGCATGTCTTAAATGCGTAATAAACATTAGCTACTGACTATAGCTATTCTATCGCTGTATCTTTAAACTCTGATAGCTCTAGAGTGATGCCCAATTGGCTCATAATAGCAGTGAAAAAGGAAGAAGAGAATAGGGAAGGGAGAGTTTTAAAAATGTATGTGATTAGTTTGGTGTATATTCAGAGTTTAAAAGGAATGAATAACAGTTCAATAAAAAGTTTACTTGAAAGAAATAAACACTGAGACTATGCAAAACATACAAAGAACTCTTAAAACTCAACAATGAGAACACTTAATGACCTAGTTGAGAAATTAGCACATCTCAACAGTTCACCAAAGAAATACTGAAGGCAAATAAGCATATGAAAAGATGCTCATATCATATGTCATTAGGGAATTGCAAATTAAAACAACAGTTAGATACCACTACATGCATGTTAGAATGGCTAAAACACCTATGGCATCTGTGGTGAGATGTGGGGCAATAGGAACTCTCATTTATTGCTAGTGGGGATGCAAAATGGTACAGGCATTTTGGAAGATAGTTTGACGGTTTCTTACAAAGATAAATAAACATAAGCTTACCATATGATCCAGCAGTCACACTCCTAGATATTTACCCAAATGAGTTGAAGATTTCTGTCCACACAAAAACCTGCACATACATGTTTACAGTAGCTTTATTCATAATTGCCCAAAATTGGAAGCGACTAGTATGTCCTTCAGTAGGTGAACTGATAAGCAAATTGTGGTACATCCAATACAGTGGAATGTTACTCAGCACTAAAAAAAATGAACTATCAAGCCATGAAAAGACACAGGGGAACCTTAAATGTGTATTGCTAGGTGAAAGAAGCCAATCTGAAAAAGATTACGTCCTGTATGATTCAACTATATGACATTCTGGAAAAGGCAAAACAAGACAAGTAAAAAGTGGTTGCTAGGGGTTCAGGAGGAGGGGGAAGGGATGAGTTAGGTGGAACATAGGGCATTTTGAGGGCAGTGAAATATTCTGTGGTTCTGTAATGCATGTCATGTATTTGTCAAAGCCCATAGATACGTACACACAGAGCGTGAACATTTTTGTATACTATAGACCTTAGCTAATAAAAATGTATCAGTATTGGTCATCATTTGTAACGAATGTACCACACTAATACAGAATGTTAATAGAGGTAATTAGGTGGACGGGGAAGAGGGTCTAATACATGGGAACTCCGTACTTTCTGGACAGTTTTTCTGTAAACTTAAAAATGCCTTGAAAAAGTAAGGCATTGATTTTTAAAAGTGACAGGCTTAATAGGGGAGCCTGTTAATTAGGGAACCCATGGAAGCCTGTTTATAATAATCTAATAATAATCTAGTCCTTGTACCTTTTTGAAATATGGACGCTCAACTATAAAATCATTATTTTTTTCACTAAAGAGTCAAAAAACACTAGCACCCATTATAAAAAAACAACAAAACCTGAGAAAAATAACTTTTTAAATGCCAGATTTTGCCAGAGAAAATTCATGGGTAACCTGGAAGTTGGTTGTGAGTGCTGGAGTCTCAGGAGGGAACCTGAGAAATTTAACTCAAAAATATAAAGGAGCCATTTATGACACTTGGGTGAAATGATAAAATAATTTTCCCTTATGTGTTTACATCACTTGGTCATCAGGTTTTGGAGGCAGTGCATTCCAGCTTGTTCAGGCCTGATGGTTAGGTTCCTACCTTGCATGGACCCACCTTAACCCCTGCACTTGTTCTTTCCTTTCTTTTCTATCACAACATACCTATCGTTCTAGGCTGTGAACACACCCTTTTTCCTTCAGGGTGTGTTCAAGTCAATTTAAAAATAAATTCTGTGTCAAATAAGAAATGTAGAAAGCGCTGCCATGTGAGGAAGCACTGGAGAATCTTTTTTTTTTTTTTTGTGGTACGCGGGCCTCTCACTGTTGTGGCCTCCCCCATTGCGGAGCACAGGCTCCAGACGCGCAGGCTCAGCGGCCACGGCTCACGGGCCCAGCCGCTCTGCGGCATGTGGGATCTTCCCGGACCGGGGTACGAACCTGTGTCCCTGCATCGGCAGGCGGACTCTCAACCACTGCGCCACCAGGGAAGCCCTGGAGAATCCTTTTGAAGAGTGAAGAATCCTTTGACTTAAATATGTAACTCTTCCCCTCCCCAGTTTATTTTATAGTAGATTCATATTTTGACTTAACTAATTAAAGCCAAACACACGTGAAGGAGACTTAGCAGCATTAAAGATTTATTTTGTGAGAAAAATTAGCTTTAGAATGTTCAGCATGCAGTGCTGGTTTGTTAACGTCTCTGTTTTCTGCCTGGATTTTATTTGTGTTTGTTTGAACTTACATTTTATTTTATTTTTTAATATTTATTTATTTATTTTGGCTGCACAGGGTCTTGGTTGTGGCATGTGGACTCTTAGTTGCGGCATGCATGCGGGATCTAGTTCCCTGACCAGGGATCGAACTTGGGCCCCCTGCATTGGGAGCGCAGAGTTTTACCCACTGGACTACCAGGGAAGTCCCTGATCTTACATTTTAAAACTGCATTTTAAACAGAGGTTTTATTTTTATGCCCCTTCACAGTTTATCAGATTTGGGTTGTGTAAAAAACATTGACAAATACACTTCACTACAATTTTGAAATCTCTTATGTTATTAGCTTTCATTGTTGAACAATATTATTGCACACTCTCCTGAACCTGACACATTGTTCTGGGTGATTTAAAATAATATTTTGTGTTTGCCTGACTAACAAGGGCATAGGTTAGTAACAGCCAGACAAACAGCCAGAGAAAACTTTTGAAAATAAGGGATAAGTATATGTAGGCATGTATCTTCTGTGGTTTATAGGTAAAAATCTAGCATTTAATTAATTCAGTTCATTTAACTAACTTTAATCAATTAGCCATCTGCAAGTGCTGATCATTAGGCTTCTTAACTAAACAAGATAAGACATTGTCTTGTTTAGTTACTATTTTGATTTTTTCCATTGTTTTCCAGTCTACTGATTTACATAGGTGGAATCATTGATGGCCAGAGTGATTTGTCCCAGGTCACAGTGGTAGAATTTCTAGTCGAGTATCAGTTACTGCCTCTGTGTTTTACATAACCTTGTTGTGAAACTACTGGTGTAGCTTTCTTTAATGTAACATCAGGTACTTAATCATTCAGTTTTGTGACTGGTTTTCCAGGTTAATAACATAGGATAGGAAGTCAACAATTTTATTTTTAAACTCACTAGTATGTAAATATTTATTTTGGTAATTGTGGTAAAAAATGTGCACATGCTAGAAAAATGTGATTGTCATCCTAAACGCATTCTCAAATTAGTAAGTAGAGTGTTTTTACATTATACTTAGTTACTATATACTTAGTATTATTTAGTTATACTTACTGGCTACTTCTGAAAAGTCTAAGATATTTGGAGGTAAAGATGTAAATCTCTGAGAATTAGATAATTTTGTGTGAGATTTGAATGCACAGAAAGAGTTTAAATTCAATTCAAAGATTTATGACAGGGTTTCCTTCACACATAAGGATTATTTCTAAGTTTGATGTTTGTAAATCGGGTAGAGCCTATTTCTACAGTGTAGAATACCTCTGATTTCACGTTTTGGAGCGTTTGGTCTGCATGCTAGACCTCTTTTATTAAAATGTTGAATGGTTTAAAGGTTGTTTGCTTTTTATACATATGTACTAGTCTGACCTTAATTTTTTTTCCTTTTGACTTTCCCCAAATTAATGATGTTTAACAGCAGAAATCTAGTTTTATATTTGTTGGTTACAGTTGTTAAAATGATTAGAAAAGTATACAGTTAGCATTTTGACATATGAATTGAGAGTTGAAACATCACTATAAAATGTTTCAGATTTATTTAGAAAGATGGGAAATTCTTTCATTGTTAATGATCCTTTAAAATGTATAATTTTAACTTGGAAATTGGTCTTCTTAATAATTCATAATAAGCAACACCTGGAAAGCATTTGAAGACTGCTTTAGAATTCTTCAGAATTTTAGATATATTTTAGATCTCTTGTCTCATTTGCAGAGGTGAGAAGAGCTTTGTAGCATAATCTTCATTTTCCTTCACTGACTTGGTTTTGGTTAAGGGAGATTTAAAAACACTTAAAACATACTGTATTATTGTCTTAGTTTGAGTTGATTCCATGTGAAAAGTTATCCAGATATTGTCAAACAGTTATTCAAGAGGTTAATTTGCATGCAATTTATGTGCATGTGACTTCATTTAAAGCAAAGGTCAAAACTTTCTTCCCTACCAATTTATACTTCTCTGTGCATTTTTGCTATTGTGCTATGAATTTAGGTATTTAGTAACTAATAAGAAAGCTTTGTATAAATTTTACTCACAAAGATGACCTATGTGGTTAGTAGTTGACATAGTTTATTTCTAATTGTCTTTCATTTTGTAGAGCGCTACTGAGCCAAGCCAGGCTGTATGCCATTGCTGCTGAAAAAAAGAATTATCTTCAAGAAGAGGCCACTTCTTCTCATAGAAGGAATACCAGTCAGTTTGATTGGGCTCTAATGAGGCTAGATAATTCTGTCCGAAGAACTGGCCGCATCCCTAAGACTCTTCTACAAAAAGTCTTTGATAACACCTGCCACTCAGGTATTTCAAGATTTTCTGTTAAAAAAGTTGAACTTAAGTAGTGGTTTGGTGGTAAGCTCATTATAGAGCACATTACTTGATACTTCAAATTTTGTTATTTCTATTCATGATTTTATGTTATGATTGTGATCTGTTTTTCCAACTCATCAGAGCAAAGTTTTGAGTAAAACATTTTGTTTTGCATGTTTATTTCAAAATCAGCAAATAAAAATGGTCTTCTCCCACAGTTTATGAAGGAATCACTTTGAGTGGTAAATTTTCTTGGAAGATATTAGTTTTTCTTCTGTTGTATAGTGTCTGCTTTCCCTAAGATAATCACATATGACAAATTCCCAGAAAGACTGATAATCACTATTTCCCTTTCATTTTCACTTAGCTATTAAAATTTATTTGAGTCACTTATGCAACTTTGATAATCTGATAGAAACTTGCCCTCAACACCCCCCCCCCAAAAAAAACCCTAACCACACATGCTCACACAAAAGCCCACGTGCAAACCACACACATAATTTTGTATATAGTTTGAGAGCATTCACCAGCTTCCCAAAGCCCATCCATGATTTCAGTCACATTAAGCTGTAGAATCTAATGATGAGGGATACTAAAGAAGTATCAGTAATAACTTGCATTTAAAGACAGTTTTTATCATTTTCTCTCTTTGATTTATTGAGTTGTACGGCTATCACTGCAGTCAATTTTAGAACACTTTTATAACCCCCAAAAGAAACCTCCATACTCCTAAACATCAGTCCCCAGACCTCCATCCCTTCCAGCCCTAGGCAACCACTAGTGTACTTCCTTGTAGATTTGCTTATCCTGGATACTTTATATAAATGGAATCATGCAATAAGTGGTTTATTTTTGTTTTTGTTTTAAAGTCGGCTTTCAGAGACATGTGGATAAAGGGAGAAGGAAGTTAATATTTTGTAGAGGATTATAAACCTAAGTTGGATATTCTTGGGTTTTAATTGTACTGCTTTGTACTATTTTCATAAGATACTGAGAAGTTTAGCCTTTCTATTGCAGTAAGCACTAGGTTCTTTGTAGTCTTGCAGATTGTATAGATTTATAACCTTAGCTTCCCTAAGAAAACAGATCAGTTTTAAAAACTTGTAGTAACATTGTAAATGATACTTGTTGATTGGGATAGGATTTTTCTGATTTATGAGTACTCTTTTAATATTATCTTTAGTGAGGCAGGAGATTTTAAAATATTTACAGATTTCAACTTAAGTTTTGATATTTATCTGCATGGTATTGTTACTATGTTAAATATTACACGTTAACCTGTTTTCATAGGTAGCCGAGGTGGTAATCAAGCCTTGCTTCTGCTGCGCAGCTGTGGTTCTCTCTTGCCTGAACTAAAGCTCTCAGAGAGAACAGAATTTGCTCATAGGATATGGGACAAACTTCAGAAATTGGGTATGATTGTATGAATATATGATGTGTATGAAGGGTGTAGATACTTTTTCTTTTAGTAAAAAAGAATTTCTTTTCATAAATGCTGTAGTTCAGTTTTATGGAAGGGTTTTACTTGATTCATATTTTTTTGTGATATGACTTATTTGGTGAGTTATAGTGACATCTAGGGGCATTAAGAATAAAATAATTTTTCATAACAAGTATTACTTTTAGGGTAAGTTAAAAAGAACGAAGTAGAAAGACATTTAGTCTGTCAAAGTTATAAGTGCACATACTATTTGACCAAGCATTTCTATTTGTTAGAATTTATTAACATATCAAGCATTTCAGTGTTTTAATATGTTTATACTTTAAAAAATTCCTTTTGACGTACAGTTGATTTACAATATTATATTAACTTGAGGTGTACAACATAGTCTGTTTGTTAGAGTTTAGATAGATATACTCACATGTGCAAAAGGATATTCTTCATTGTAGCTTGTTTGCAAAAGTAAAAATTGGAACCAGCTCTAATGTCCCTCACTAGAGGTTTGGTTAAATAAATTATGGAGTGTCTGTAAAATGGAATACGGTGCAACCATTAAAAGAATGGAGTTCTTCATATACTAATGTGGGGTTTTCTCCAAAATATAATTAAAAATTAAGATGCAGAACAGAGTGTATAGTTTGATACCATTCTGAAGAAAAATGTTTATATGTGTATGTGCATATGATATTAAAATATTTCTGGAAGGATGATAAACACTAGATACAATTTTTACTGTATACTTTTTAAAAAAATTATAGTTGATTACCCTATACTCTTTTATACTTTTTCATTTTGGGGCTATGAATAGTACCTATTCAAAAAATAAAATAGTTTGAAAGATCATTTGATAAAATTCAGTGTTCATTCCTGATTTAAGAAAATCTTAACAAAGCAAACTAGAAATATCTATATGTCAGTAAGTCACATAATTTAAAAACACATGTTGAACTGGGAGAAATATTTGTGAGAATGGTTATATTCTAAAATAGAAAAGAGCCCTTACATAGTAGTCATAACATTAATACCTCAATAGAAAGATAGACACGCATTACTTTCTATTATAATTGTTCACAAACATGTCCTTTCTCTATACTGTATATCCTTTGTGAGAGTAGAATTCATAACATCTTTGTTTTTCTCTTTGCCAGTAGAATAATGCTTTGAACTTATTACACTTGTTAACTAGTTGTTGAATTAATATTGTTAGAAACCTGGTAGATTGCCACCGTGACTCTTGTTCACAGACTTTTTTTAAGCTGTAAGAGATTTTTTTAGCTTAGGTAATATGTCCAAAGTTACAGAATGAGCTGTGACAGATCCGAGACTGGAACTGAGTTTTCCAGACTAAAGGGGATTCTTTAGTCCCCTTTAGTCTGGAAATGATAGGCTCTCATTTCAATGTTGCCATATGCTAAATTTTTCTTTTTTTTTTTACGATACGCGGGCCTCTCACTGTTGTGGCCTCTCCTGTTGCAGAGCACAGGCTCCGGACACGCAGGCTCAGCGGCCATGGCTCATGGGCCCGGCCGCTCCGCGGCATGTGGGATCTTCCCGGACCGGGGCACGAACCCGTGTCCCCTGCATCGGCAGGCAGACTCTAAACCACTGTGCCACCAGGGAAGCCCTAAATTTTTAAAAATAGAATTACTTCTGGTGTACTTCTTGGCCACATCATGATAATACATGTCTCCTTAAGTTTTGTTATTCAGGTTATTTATCTTTTCTGGAGTGTTCTTTTGTTTCTTACTCTTTAAGTCAATCCATTTTTCAAGCTATAATTTAAATCCCTCCTTTCTAGAGTTTTACCTCCAGTCCCAATTAGTGTCTCATCAGTTTCCTGCATTAGAATTGTGAGTTTGTCTTTTTTTTTCTTTGGCTGCATTGGGTCTTCGTTGCTGCACGCGGGCTTTCTCTAGTTGCAGTGAGTGGCAGCTACTCTGTGTTGTGGTGTGTGGACTTCTCATTGTGGTGGGTTTTCTTGTTGCGGAGCGCGGGCTCTAGGCATGTGGGTTTCAGTAGTTATGGCACGCGGTCTCAGCAGTTGTGGCACACGAGCTTAGTTGCTCCGCGGCATGTGGGATCTTCCTGGACCAGGGATTGAACCTGTGTCTCCTGTACTGGCAAGTGGACTCTTAACCACTGCGCCACCAGGGAAGTCCCTGAATTTGTCTTTTTAGTAGATATTCTTCTCTTGGAGGCAGATGATCTTATCTTATTCATATTTAGATCTTTGTCATGAACCTTCCAGTGTTTTGCACATGTTGGGTACTAAAGTAGTAATAGTTGAAATTGTAGAAAATGTTCAAGCAAATTTAACTTGACTTCAAAAAAATTCAAATTCTACTTCATTAAATAGTAAATCTGTTAATATTAACATGGTTCAAATGCAAAAGGTTCAATAAAGTTTATAGTGAAAGGCTTTGACCTATGTTCCCCAGACACCCAGTTCCACTCTTGGGGCCAGTCAGTCAAATCTAACTTAAAAAAAATTCTCTAAGAAAATAATCACATTTTGGAAAAAGATAGATGTAATTTTTTTAGAAAACTATTTCTTACAAAGGCTGTTAATCTATTTGGGATTGCAAAAAACTTTGATCACTAGAACTCTGGTTTAGAGACAAAGGTAGGGAGGGATAAAAACTACTCTGAACAAAAAAGTGCAAACATGTTTTTAAGTATTGGTATTAAGGACAGGTCCACATTTAATATATTTATATAATCTTAATGAAGGGGACTATATAATGACATCTTAAAGTTTTCAGATGACATCATATTTTTCTTGAACAGTAAAATGCCAAGCTAATTAACATAACTACACATAAAAAGCCCTGTGAGATGACAGAAAAGTGACAGGTAACTTTTACTGTGGGCAAGCACAAGGTAATACATGGAAGAGAGAATAATTATCCGAAATACACCAATGGATGAGCACTAATCTAGCAAGAAACCTGGCTTTTATCTAAAATAGTAATATTTTAGGATATTCTTTCAGGTTTGAACAAAATAAGTATAAGATAAATGTAAGTGGATGACAATTTACAAAATTATTACATAATGAGATTGAACAAGAACATAATATTAAAACATTAAAAGTAATGGACAGCAGAGCCAGAGCCATGAGATAGTATTAGAGGTATAAGGGTATATGGTAAGGTACATAAGGAAATGCTATTATATAGCTTTTGATTATTAAAGTAAGATATTTTAGGATTATGTCCCTAAACTTTGAGTTTTTAATTTAAATTTTAAAGATTTTAATTTACTCTATGAAAGATACACTATGTATTTTTAAAAAATTATTCTTCAAGAAATGACCCATGAAATTAACTAGACATAATAGTAAATATGGGGATAAAATTTTTACTGAATTTCACAGAAACGTTTTTGTCATCTGTAGAACCATGTCAATGTGGCAGAAATAAAGAAATGAAACCCAGTTATGTTAACATTGATCTTGACTAAAATCTATGAAAATCCAGAGTAGATGTTACTTATCTGGATTTTCAGCAGTTTCCTCAGCTTTTCCAGCACACTAGAGTAAATACCTTTATAAAATTATAGAATATAACTTCCTCAGCCTTAGAGCTGTAGCCAACCATTGTTAAGAGTTCAGCTTGAGTTGATGGTTTTTTGAAAGTTCTCAGACACTACATGGTAACCCTGTTGCCTAATTATATTACAGATGTGGACTTGCATATGGTTTCCTATAAGGCCCTGTATAAAGTATTACAATGGTTAAGAGATTGGGCTCTCAAGGCAGACTACCTACATTCAAATTTATGGTCATATACTAGCCTTGTGGCCTTGGGTAAATGGAAGAGTCAGTTTTCCTAATCTGTAAGATGGGGATGATAACAGTACCTTCCTGAAAGCTGTTGTGAAGAGTAATTCAACCTCTGTATGCAGAGCACTTAGTACAGTGCCTGAAACATAGTAAATACACTACATGTCTAAGGTTAAAAACAAGTTTTAATTTAATAGAACAGGACTCTACTGCTTTGAATGTCAAACTGACACCACAGGCCTGTGTAGCCACAGGCAGTTGAATAAAGATATAAAATTTAATTCCTGATAATTTAGTAAAACATGTTAGCACTGTATTGATATGGTAACCCTGATGTCATGTTGTGCGTTGGTATGGTAAGGCTGAGTGGTAACCTTAATTGATATGGCCTTAGGCAAGATAAACATAGAAAGAGGGCTTCCCTGGTGGCGCAGTGGTTGAGAGTCCGCCTGCCGATGCGGGGGACACGGGTTTGTGCCCTGGTCCGGGGGGATCCCACATGCCACGGAGTGGCTGGGCCCGTGCGTGAGCCATGGCCGCTGAGCCTGCGCGTCCGGAGCCTGTGCTCCGCGACGGGAGAGGCCACAGCAGTGAGAGGCCTGCATACTGCAAAAAAAAACAAAAACAAAAAACATAGAAAACAAAGGGCATTGGAATACAGGTAATTAACAATAGCAGACTAGAAATGGTGTTCAGCAACTAGAAATGGAGTGGAAATGGAGCCTTCAAACACTGAGTAGCCTGGTTAGTAAATAAGCAAAATTGTTAGCACAGTCCTACCTGTATATAACAACTGCAGTCCCAATTCATCCATCTCGGTATCTGTAATGTGGCAAGGACTGCTTTATAAGGAAAAATCTTTCAGCCACTTTAAATGTAGGGGTCTTACTATTATAAAACTCTTAGAGGAAAACATAGGCAGAACACTCTATGACATAAATCACAGCAAGATCCATTTTGACCCACCTCCTAGAGAAATGGAAATCAAAACAAAAATAAACAAATGGGACCTAATGAAACTTCAAAGCTTTTGCACAGCAAAGGAAACCATAAACAAGACCAAAAGACAACCCTCAGAATGGGAGAAAATATTTGCAAATGAAGCAAATGACAAAGGATTAATCTCCAAAATTTATAAGCAGCTCATGCAGCTCAATATCAAAAAAACAAACAACCCAATCCAAAAATGGGCAGAAGACCTAACTAGATATTTCTCCAAAGAAGATATACAAATTGCCAACAAACTCATGAAAAGATGCTCAACATCACTAATCATTAGAGAAATGCAAATCAAAAATACATTGAGGTATCACCCCACACCAGAATGGCCATCATCAAAAAATCTAGAAACAATAAATGCTGGAGAGGGTGTGGAGAAAAGGGAACCCTCTTGCACTGTTGGTGGGAATGTAAACTGATATAGCCACTATGGAGAACAGTATGGAGGTTCCTTAAACAACTAAAAATAGAACTACCATATGACCCAGCAATCCCACTACTGGGCATATACCCTGAGAAAACCATAATTCAAAAAGAGTCATGTACCACAGTGTTCATTGCAGCACTATTTACAATAGCCAGGACATGGAAGCAACCTAAGTGTCCATTGACAGATGAATGGATAAAGATGTGGCACATATGTACAATGGAATATTAGTCAGCCATAAAAAGAAATGAAATTGAGTTATTTGTATTGAGGTGGATGGACCTAGAGACTGTCATACACAGTGAAGTAAGTCAGAAAGAGAAAAAGAAATACCGTATGCTAACACATATATATGGAATCTAAAAAAATAAAACAAAAAATGGTTCTGAAGAACCTAGGGGCAGGACAGGAATAAAGACACAGATGTAGAGAATGGACTTGAGGACATGGGGAGGGGGAAGGGTAAGCTGGGAAGAAGTGAGAGATTGGCATGGACTTACATATACTACCAAATGTAAAATAGGTAGTGGGAAGCAGCCGCATAGCACAGTGAGATGAGCTTGATGCTTTGTGACCACCTAGAGGGGTGGGATAGGGAGGGTGGGAGGGAGACTCAAGAGGGAGGAGATATGGGGATATATGTATATGTATAGCTGATTCACTTTGTTATAAAGCAGAAACTAACACAGCATTGTAAAGCAATTATACTCCAATAAATATGTTAAAAAAAATACAGGGGTCTTGTCAGCATTTTCTAACAGGAAGGGAATACTGTGCTTCATAAGTAAGAGAACTTTTAATCCTTGAATAGGCAGTTACTTGTAACTGTCCATTAATTCAGTAATTATTCTCTTGTGTACTTAGTTTCCTCTGTTCTGGCAGAATTTCTATATAGGTGGGTCTAAATACGGGGTATAATGCTGAAGTGATCATTTTACCCTCCTTGTTTGTTACATTTAGGTGCACATATTTCAGTTGTGTTAAAGGGTATGACTTTAAGTGCTCTTCCAAAAATTTGATTTAAATTTCATTTGTAGGTACTGTGTATGATGTAAGTCACTATAATGCTTTGCTTAAAGTCTACCTTCAAAATGAGTATAAATTTTCACCAACTGACTTCTTGGAAAAAATGGAGAAAGCAAACATTCAACCAAATCGAGTAAGTAGTTGCTATTATAAATGTTTATTGGTCATATCCACTTTTATTTTTACCCAGAAAAAAAAAATTTTTAGGCAGTATTAACTGGCCCATTTCATTGACAGGTGACATACCAAAGGTTGATTGCTGCTTATTGTAATATGGGAGATATTGAAGGTGCCAGGTATGTAGTTCTATGAATGTATGTTTAAGCGAACAAATTTGTAAGTCTTGTAAACCTAGAATATTTTCATTCTTTTTTTTTTAAGTTTCTATTTAGTAAGAAAATTATTTCAGAAGTATTTTAACCTAGCAAATTTGGTCATATGACTTAGATAAAATATAAAATTTTGTAAAAGGGGAAGTGTCATTGAAAATTGCTATTTTAATTAAAAATTTCATTTACTGGAGCAGAAGTTTAAAATTGTTGAGGTACAAAGCTGACTTTACTTTTTTTTTAATTGCTGTTTCCAAAAGTAAATGTTCTTAACCATTTACACTGTATTCATTTATAAAACTGATAATATTCTTTTTTCAGTGATTTGTATAAAATTAGTTATGACATTTCTCTGCTCATGTAAAATTTATTAATACTTTTGGATGGAGGGTTTAGGAAATAAGAAATAAATTGAAATGTACAATCTCATTTTTAATGAAATGAATCACTAAACTTTATGCTTTTTAAAGGTTAATTAGTACAGAAGAAACAATCAGATTTTTAAAACTTACCTAGTGTTTTTAACAAGAGTACTTCAAGACTATTGATAGAACTTCAAGGAGTGGAATTTTGTGTGCACATGTTGTAAAAGGTGTTTTTCATGTGTATTTCCAAGAAGTATTTTTATTTCTCTTTTGTTGCAGCAAGATTCTTGGATTTATGAAAACTAAGGATCTTCCAGTCACAGAGGCAGTGTTCAGTGCTCTTGTTACAGGGCATGCAAGAGCTGGGTAATGTTCCACCTAAGGTTTTATTCTCAAGTGAGATTTAAATTACAGAAAATTATTGTGGAAAATTCTTAAACTATGTTTATCTCTCAAAAAAAATCTTGAGTGTGTGTGGTAGAACATGCACATCTTAAAATAAATTATTCTTAAATTTATCTGTTTCATCAAACTTTTATTTGAAGATTTCAGTTTTAAAAATTGGACTTGATCCAAGGTAACTGACTTTGTAAAGTTTATTAACTACTCTGCTAGTGACCTGGAAAATATTTTTATTTTTGAAGAATAATTTACTAAATGTTATTCTTTCCTAAAAAGGTAAATTTAAGTCACAACATACCAAGTGAAAGAGGGCACGTTATTTAATGTCTATGTAATTATTATTTAATTTGGTTTCTCTTTTGGAAAAGTTACCTATAAAAATTTGAGATGTTTATGATCTTTATTATTTCAGAAATCTGTTACCAGTTTAATATGTATTTATTCTTTTCTGATGTTACGATTCTAAATGGTACTTAAGAATTTTAATTTTAATAAGCGTAAGTAATACTTTCTAGATTAAATGATATGACATTTGGCAGTATTATGGTAATCTATTTTATTTTCTTTGAATTAACTTACAGAGATATGGAGAATGCAGAAAATATTCTCACAGTGATGAAAGAGGCTGGAATTGAGCCTGGTCCAGACACATACCTAGCACTGTTGAATGCATATGCCGAGAAGGGTGACATTGACCATGTTAAACAGGTGTGACTTATATAAATAAACATACTTTAAAATCATTTGTATAAACTGGCTACATTTTGCAGGATGCAGAAAAGTGTAGTTTATATGTTTTTGAAGATATCTCTTGTAGACAGTCTTGAAAGAGAATTCTTACTATAGTTCAGTACTTTGGTGTTGATGTAACAGTTATTGTTGGAATAGAATGTTTTTCTGTTTCATAAGAGAAGTCTTAAACCTTTAGATGGTATGTGTTTCTAATTTTTTAAAATCTTGGTATTTTAATTTATTTAGCTTTAATAAAAAAAACAAACTTGTGTCTAACTTGTTCTTCTAATTTCTGGAACTGTCTATAGACCCTGGAGAAAGTGGAGAAGTCTGATCTTTACCTTATGGATCGCGATATATTGCAAATTATCTTTAGCTTCAGTAAAGCTGGATATCCTCAATATGTCTCAGAAATTTTGGAAAAAATTACATATGAAAGAAGATATATTCCAGGTAGTTTTACAATTTTTACTTTCATGATTTTTCTAAAAATAAGAATTACTATTTCTACATGATGGAAAGGGCATTCTTTAACAATAGGGTATTGTGGTAGATGAACATAGGATTCTTTTAAAGTCAGCTTAATAAACTGAAAAACTTGAGTGAATGAATATGTGGGAATGTTTTGATTTGGAAGTGTTTCACGATCATGTAGGCAGATAAATCCTTTTCGTATTTGTAGTTCATAAGTTTGTCTTTCATATTGGTAGCAGTGTAGAAATATTGTTCAAATCGGTAACAAAAGATGTCTTTGTTTTCTTTCCAGATACAATGAACCTCATTTTGCTTTTAGTCACAGAAAAATTGGAAGATACAGCATTGCAGATTTTATTAGCATGTCCTATATCAAGGGAAGACAGTCTGAGTGACTTTGGCAGTTTCTTTTTACGACACTGTGTGACTATGAATACGGTATTTACATAGTCCATTTTTTCTTTGTAGACAATGTAATTGGTAGTGAAATAATATTCTTTAAAATAAGAGAACGTATTATGAGATTAGACCAACTATAAATATTAAGAGAAGTTTGTTTTTGTGTTGGAAGATTATTGGATAGAAAGAGGGTGAGAAGTTCAAATTTTTTATCTCAAAAGTGGTAGAATATTTGCAGAAGGTCAAATGGTAGGATATTTGCAGATTCAGCTGATGTGGTGCCTTTCTTTTCTAGCCTGCAGAGAAGCTTAAAGACTACTGTAAGAAGTTAAAGGAAGCCCAGATGCACACATCTCCTTTCCAGTTCACACTCCACTGTGCTTTACTAGCCAAAAAAATGGGTACTATATTCTCGTAATTGAAACCCACATAAGTAAGTTTTGCTGAGGTAGCTTTGTAATATTTTATGGTGTCTCTTTCAGATTTGGCAAAAGCTCTAATGAAGGCTCTGAAGGAAGAAGGTTTTCCTATCAGAACTCATTATTTCTGGCCATTACTAGTTGGACATCAGAAGGAGAAAAATGTTCAAGGTTAGGTTTTACCTTTTACAGATTTAATAGTGGTTTAGATATCCAGTATAACAGTTTCTACACACATTTAATTATTTGGGAAAACATGCTTATTAGATCTTATGAGAAAATAGAATTAAGTCGTAGTAAAGTATTAGGTAAACGTTTAAAAAACAAACATAATGGATTTCTTTCATCTTAATTTCATTTTTTTTTTTTTTTTTTTTGCGGTACGCGGGCCTCTCACTGTTGTGGCCTCTCCCGTTGCAGAGCACAGGCTCCGGATGCTCAGGCTCAGTGGCCATAGCTCACAGGCCCAGCCACTCCGCGGCCTGTGGGATCTTCCTGGACCAGGGCACGAACCCGTGTCCCCTGTGTCGGCAGGCGGACTCCCAACCACTGCGCCACCAGGGAAGCGCTTAATTTCATTTCTTAATTCATCTCTGATCTTGATATTCAGACTTGTGATTGTGGTTTTAAATAGTTCACTGTTTTTAAGTTTTTCAAAAAACTCTTTAGTTCTTGATTTTACATACTTACAGTGTTTGAAATTAGTTTAGCCTTATTAAAGATAAAATATATACAATCAGACCATTTTCTTTGTGGACCAGTCTATTTCTTCTTAACTGAGCTGAGTTAAAATAATAGGAAAGGCAGGAAAACTTTTATTGCAAAATGAATGCTCATGACCTGACAGCCAACTGATTGAAGGACAGAAATGTTCAATCTTTCAGGTTCTTAAGTACGTTTAAGCATTTAGCATACTTTTACCTGTACACATGGGATGTCTATAGGATATGAATAAGAATTGAACAAATATTAAATTTTAGAGTACAGTATCTAATTCTTTGGTTTGCATTATTGGTAATTCAGAAAGAGTAGTCTCATAAAAAGATGCTTTTAACAGAAGTACTTCCCCCTTGGGGAAACAAAAAATGGTCTTTTTCATTTTATCGCGCCGTATAATGTGCTTTAGAATGAGATGCAGAGTTGTTAGTATGACATTGGGTGACAAACAAAATGCACAAACAACAAAAAAAAGTGCTTTTAGCAGACTTTCATATTGCAATTTTATTTAAATATATAGCCGTCTTCTGGTTTAAAGGAAATAGTGAAACAAGTATTCCCTAATTGTTTCTGGCTGTAAAACTCTCTAAATCCTTTTTAGAAAAATTTTTGTGAAAACAATATGCTAGTTGATTAACTCTTTGCATATCCTCCAGTTCTGAAAACTCTAAGAGTTAACCTTTAACCCTAGTATTTTTGAACCACAGAAAGTTTACATCATTCCATGAAAATCTTTGGCCATGTTAGTATTGTCCACAATACACAGATATGAAAATACTTTTGGTACTCCTGTTGAAATGTTTGTTTATTCATCAGGTAAATTTCCTTTTCTCAGCCTATCATGGTATCTAGACTTGAATTGGTTACTACATTTTTACTACTTAGTAAACATGAAAGAATTCAGGTAATTCTTTCCATAGTTGTAGCTCAAACTAGTAGAAAAGTGGACTTTATCTTGAAGCCATTTTTTTCTTAGAATCGTAGAATCAAAGGTGCCTTGTTGAAAGCTCACATTATATTAATGAAGGAACTGAGAGCCCAGAGAGATTCAGTGGCTGATCTTAGGTTCCACATCTAGTTGTCAGAAGTGCTGGGATTAGAACTAGGATTTCTGTCCTCCTGTTGTAAATACTTATTTTTAATACCGTAACACCTCCATATTAGACACTTGTAAATATGCCGTACTTGCTTTATAAAAATTCTTAGCTATTGGTTAAAAATTAGGTATCGATTTTGGCATTAAGGACATATTTTAAAAGTGGTACCAAGTTTTTTAATCAGTGAAGGTTTTAACTGGAAAAATAGGAAAGCTGGAAAGTTAACTTGAGAGTACAAGAGATTGTCAGCTGTTTTACAGTTTTTAAAAAGTACTTTCTCCTTTGTAGGAAGTCCTGAAATAGAGTAAAGTATGTATTCTACAGTCTTTTCTTCATGTAACAGGGAAATGGCTGTATATATTCTATATAGTTTCTTCAGTGTAAGATAAGAAAGTAAGATTCTTTTTAGTGCAGTGAATTTGTTCTTTGTCTGGGGAAAGTCATTATAAACTGGTAGAAATAAATAATTAACAGAAGAAAATAATGGCTACAGAGATGGAGGATGTAGAGGAGTGTTTCATAAGGAATAAATAAAACCCTTCAGGAAATCAAAGAAAGGTATGTAGAGGTCAGATCAGACTGAACCAAGTGTTCAACAATAGGATGATCAAACTTTCATTGAATTCTAGAATTTTCCTGGCTGCAAATTTGGCCAACCCTTAAAAAAGATTCTTATAATGACTTCCTCATGGCTTATCTTGCTAGTATTTTTCTCTGTTGTGCAAATGGAAAAGTCCTCTCTTAGAATTTTAGCAAATTGGCCCAAGTGAGAGGAAATAATGCAGAGTGATTGAGGGATTATCTACATCCCTTGGTATATTTAGGAAACATGAAAATAAGAATATAAAAGAGGTAAAATATAAAAGGAAGGGCTGGTATGAAAACCTAAATGCCAGTTGAGTGAATGGTTGAGTAGATGATACTTTTTAAAAAGTAAGAAATTGCCTCCTCGTAAAGTGAGCGCTCTGGGCAGAGTCTAAAATTATGTGGAGTAAAGAGTCCTAGTTGGTGGAATTTGTTCAGGAAAACCATATATCTTTCCCAATAGTTTGAACTACTTTAATTCTTATAAAACTTTTTGAATGGAGACTTTCCTTTAGATTCATAAACTTTCTTGTGCCTACATTTGAAATATTTTTACTAGATTGTTTAGATTTTCTAAGTTCACAGAGGTTGGGATCCTCGTTTATCTAAGTTAATATATGATTATTTTAATCTTTTATTTTAAAAAGAAATATGAATTGTATTTTTGAGGAGGATATTTGTAGGTATGTCAGATCAATCACCTTTCTTTCTCCTTATTGAGAAGTGTTTCCCTCTTCCTGTCCAACTATAGTTACTGAAGGGAATATCCTTGTGTGCTTCCTCAGAGTGCTTGAGGGAGTGATTGAACTTGGCTGAGCAATGGTGTGAACCCAGGTTTTCTTAAACCTGCTTTAGTTTCAGTTGGAAAGATACATGAGTTACAAATGCTACCAACCCAGGTCATCTAAATGAGCAGAATGCACTCCTCTCCCTGAAAAACATTATTGGAAAAATGAATTAAGAGAATAAAATATATTTGAGGCATAGATGATGAGGGGAAGTGTTTGTATAGGAATAGGAATCTTCTATCTGCAATCAATTTGTTGGCCTGTTTTCAAACATTAAGAGTTACCTTATGCTAAATTTTAGAAATTATTAGAGTATTTTAAGACAGCTAAAAAAATTAAATCACTGTTAATTTTTTTTTTTTTTTTTTTTTTTTTTTACGCGGGCCTCTCACTGTTGTGGCCTCTCCCGTTGCGGAGCACAGGCTCCAGACACGCAGGCTCAGCGGCCATGGCTCACGGGCCCAGCCGCTCCGCGGCATGTGGGATCTTCCCGGACCGGGGCACGAACCCATGTTCGTGCATCGGCAGGCGGACTCTCAACCATTGCGCCACCAGGGAAGCCCCACTGTTACTATTAACATTTGTTTAGTATTTTTAGGGTTTCACACATTTTTTTTTTTTTTTTTTAGTTTTAATGACCATCCTGAGAAGTAAATAGGCAGCTGTATTATCATTCCTGTATGCAAAATGACTTGATCCCACATCCTTCTGATTGGAGGGAAAAGTGTAGGTTTTTGCAGTTTTGTAGTGTTACAAGCACCTGCCAGCAATTAGGAGACAAGGTTTCTTTTTCAAGACACGTCTCTGATCTTGAAGAAATCGCTTACTTTAACACTTTTGTTAAAATACAGATTATTGGACTTCTAAAGGCATTTCCAGCTTTATTTAAATAGAGAAGTATACACCCCCCTTCTCCCTGCCTACCCAGTAGGCTGAAATGAAAGCCTTGTTAGTATGAGCCTGATATATTGATCTAAACTGAGTTGTAATACTGCGGTTCTTTTTGTTCAGTATGTTCTGTTTTTTCTATTGTCCTCCATCTTCCTGTAGGCCTAGACCACAGAATTTCTTCCATACCTGTGGGTAATATTTACAATTTTTGTTACTTTGCTTCTATCCATTCAATAAGCATGAACTCTTATAGGTCAGAAAATTGTTCTATTTATTGAGTGCCTTGACTCGTATTGCCTTGCTTAATCCATGGATGGTGGGTAGAAGGATCAAGCCAAAAGGTACATGTTAAAGTGTCTAGAAGGCACGGTTCTGGCATATTGCCATTTCTAGTGTGTAAGCTAAGAAAATGGCTCAGAAAAGTGGAGTTACTTGCTCAGATTTACACTGCCATTAAGTGGAAGAACCCGGGTTGAAAGGTAGGTCTCTTTAAATTGCAAAACCTGTTTTTGTTTTGTCACTTCTCTGTAGTGTCTTATCAGACAAAGCAGTCAATACTGGCCAGAAGGGACATTGAGGACATTAGATTAGCACAAGACTATTACAAGTAATTGAAAAGCAGCTAAAAAGAAAAGAAAAGCAGCTATGTCCTCCTGTCAGGTGCTTAGTAATCTTTGCATATGAAGAAGAGCACAGGGCTTCCCTGGTGGCACAGTGGTTGAGAGTCAGCCTGCCGATGCAGGGGACAGGGGTTCGTGTCCTGGTCTGGGAGGATCCCACATGCCGTGGAGCGGCTGGGCCCGTGAGCCATGGCCGCTGAGCCTGCGCGTCCGGAGCCTGTGCTCTGCAGCAGGAGAGGCCACAACAGTGAGAGGCCCACGTACTGCAAAAAAAAAAAACAACACTTTTGTCTTGGAAAGATTTCCTCTCACCCCATTCCTCTAATCCCTTCTCTCTGCAGTATTTCGTCATGTCAAGTTTTATTTTGTAGATCCATATTGCTCTGTGATAGCAGTGCTGTTTTATGATCTCTGTTCAATTGGGATACTGGAAATTACTAAGCATCTTGCTTGTTTTCATTTTTCTTTTAATTTCTAGGGTATTTCCTTAGCACTTTCTCCTGAATTAATAGGGAGAGATGAAGGAAGGAGCAATAAAATTTTTTCATTTATCATCTTATTATCCAGTTCTGTTGTTCTTTCTCTTTCAGATAAACAAAATGCTGAGTACTTTTCCTACATTATAATTCAGAAAGTAAATGAACTGAACTTTTTGATTTTTTGTTAATTTATTCCAAGTTCCTCATCTTTGTGCTTCTAAATTTGATTTTACAGGTATAGTTGAAGTCGTCAAAGAAATGCATGAAATAGGAGTAACTCCTGATCAGGAGACATACATAAATTACGTGTTTCCATGCTTTGATAGTGTAAAGTCAGTTCGTGCTATTTTGCAGGTGAGTGCAAGTGTGGTTTTAATTTCATAATTGAAGAACATTTTTCCTCCCTAATGTTTTGTGGTAATCAAAGAAAAAAAAAAGTCACTGAGCTGAGACTAAAATGGTTATGTTGGTATATAATTTTCTGAAGCTTTGTAAAAATATTGGTTAGTGTAACAGCTGTAGTT
Source organism: Orcinus orca (assembly GCF_937001465.1). Classification (NCBI taxonomy): domain Eukaryota; kingdom Metazoa; phylum Chordata; class Mammalia; order Artiodactyla; family Delphinidae; genus Orcinus; species Orcinus orca. Next base: position 56,148,083 of record NC_064571.1, read on the forward strand.
TTTTGTTTTTTAAATATTTATTTATTTATTTTGGCTGCACCAGGTCTTAGTTGTGGCATGTGGGATCTTTAGTTGTGACATTCAGGCTTCTTAGTTGTGGCATGTGAACTCTTAGTTGCAGCATGCGTACGGGATCTAGTTCCCCTACCAGGGATCGAACCTGGGCCCCCTGCATTGGGAGTATGGAATCTTACCCACGGGACCACCAGGGAAGTCTAGGATCTGTAGCTACTAAACTTAAAAGTCTTATAAAGGTGAAGTAGTATTTTTCTTGTGTGTTGAAAAGACAGTATGTCAATATCAGAAAATTTAAATGAAAGTTTCACTCTTTAATCCCACTCTACAGTGCAACTGCACCTTTCATTTTTGAATATTACTTTTCACTTCTATATGAATTTTCATAATAAACTCTTAGTATATTTACTATTCTGTTTTTTTTTTTTTTTTGTAAGTAATCTTTTGTTTGACCCCAGAGCATTGTTTTCCTGCCAGATAATTCCTGTGCCCACCAGAATAAGTAAGGCATTTATAAAGGGGCATATGAAAAATTGACCCAGTGCACTGGGGCAGCAATGGTTACACTTTCCATTTTCAGAATAAAGTGCTATGCAATTAGGAACAACATGGCGGAGTATCACACATTTTAGTAAGAAATATTTTGTTCAGAAGACCTGTTTCCTAGGTGGTTATTCACATAATGCCTTTATTTTTCTAATATTGTGTTAGAGTGTTCTTTTCTTTCGTTGAAATGATTTCATAATTCCAGTCCTCTTCAAGGGAGAGTTTATGTCTTGAGTGTCTTTACCTTTCTTCCCTGAGTATTTAACAGTGTATTTTGACACTGTGCTATACATATTTTACTGTTAAAAAAGTAATTTTCCCACGTTCTTTTTCCCCAAAACCTACTTTTTTCACAGCACCTTTACATTATAGTGTGTAATTCCACAAATAATTGTTTATGTTTGTATGATGTTTTATTGTGTGGATATACTGTAATTTATCTTTATTCATTTCTTATTATTGATTAGTTAATTTTCAATATTGTGCTATTATTATAAAGTGGTTCAGTAAACATGTTTGGCTAAATTTTAGCCCATATACTTAAATTATTAAATACGATGTTGAGATAAGTCATTAGCCATTTGAAGTTAAATAAAAATAAATTTGATCTTTACCTCATTATATGTCTTAAAATATCATTATAGATCAGTGCATTCAATTTTCATTTTGTTGTTAATTAGAGAATTGTTCTAATGTCTTCAATAGTAAACTCTTCCTAGAAGGAAGACACTCTAAGGGTAACAGATTATATGAATTTGAAGATAAGCATTTAATTTGGGATGTTGGGACTGTATCTCATAGCTTTTGCTGAAGTTTGGTTATTCAGTTTATTTGCATTATTTTAGAAAACGGTCTTTTTTAAATGAAGGATTATCAGAATACGGTCATATAAAGAAATGGGAAAACAGGAAGTTTGAATGACATATCAAAATATTTTTAGCTGAGGTGTATTATCATTGAAATATGCTTTATCCCTAGGAAAATGGATGTCTACATGAAGACAGTATATTTTCTCAAGCTGAATTGAGAATTGAAGCAGTAAATGGAAACTTAGACTATATTTTATCATTTTGTAAGTATGCAGCATTAGAAGAAAGCTTGACAGGTGTTAATTTCAGTTACTTTTGAGGGCATACAGGGTGGTTCATGCCCTCACTGCCTGCCTCAGGTAGTTGAAAGTATTTTCCTCAAAAGCAAGGAAGTTTTTATATGTTTTATTTAAGTTAGTCTTATAAGATAGTTTATGAGTTTAACTTGTAGATAATTTGGAAGTAACTTTAAAGTTAATAGGACCTTGGAGATAACATGGTGTTAGGTTGGACTGGGGACCCAGAGGACTTGGGTCCATATTTATAATTTACCTGCTGATTATAGGACCTGAAACAAATACCCGTATTGTTCTTTCAGTTTTATGAAATGGGATAGTATTGCCTATCTGTCTACCTTGTGGGAGTTGTGACAACCATATGAGATCTTGCTTTTGAAAGTGTTTTCTAAACTAATGCTTATTATGGCCCTAAGTTACACGAAGCCATCTCCCAGTCCTCATTATTAAAAACACAGTAAATGTTTCCAAACACTTATAAATGATAGGGTGCTTTACAACGTTCATCACATGTTAATAAACTTCCTCCATTGATAGATGAAGAAAGGCAGAGAGATGTTAAATGATTTGCCCAAAGTTAGTGATTGAGTCAGAACCAAGATCATCTAATCTTATGAACTTATTTTTCCACTATACTATGTTTTAATTTAATAAATTAGACATTTTTTAATTTTAATTTTTGACATATCTATGGCATTATCTTGACAGTGTTTCATATCTTGTGAAAGAGATATCATTTAAAAATAAATATACAAACATCAATTTCTAGCACACTGAAATGTTAAAAGTTAAGATTTTATTAATGTATATTCAAATTGTGTAAGTGGAAGCTTTGTTAAAACCAGATTACTGGTATATATTATCTGTGTTTGAGGTATTTAAAATAGTTTATTGTATTATTATAAAGGGGAAGGCGAAGTGTTCAGTATGAAAGCGTTGACTGTTAGAGGTGTAGTTATTTGAGTGTAAAGTTGAGTATTAATGCTGGCTGCTATCCGAGAGTATTGATTTTGCCTTCTACTCTGTATAATATATAGATTTTCCATACTGACAAGATGAAAACAGAAGCATTAGCTGAGGAATCTAGGTGCATAAGGTGGATACATGAGAGCTGCCTTTTCCCTTTATGATACCATCCATTCCACTTCATTGTCAATCTCTTGAAATTTTTCACACTTGTTTGTTGCTAAGGAAACTAGATGCTTTTTGTCAGCAGCCTTCCAGCTTGCTGAGATGTTTCTGGTCACCTTTTTTTTTTTTTTTTTTTTTTTCGGTCACCTTTTTAATGAATAAAAACTTGATAATATTCTGTAAAATGCTAATTTGAATAGTTTAGAAATAAGTTTCCAAGAGGTTGTTTATTAAATGTGAAAAAGAAAAATACCATGAACTTAAAGACTAAAGAAGATTTCAGCTTCCTCACCCTTTGAATTACAGATCTTTGAAGAGCAGTTAGTTCTATAATTGCTGGTATTCCCTGTAGGCTGCTTATAGATAGGCACTTTTGGTTACTACAAGGAATGGCAGGTAGTAGAGAAAAGTAAATGGCTTGTCTTTTTTTTTTTTAAATTGAGGTATAGTTGATATATAATATATTAGTTTCAGGTGTACAACATAATGATTCAATATTTGTGTATATTGCAAAGTGGTCACGATAGTAAGTCTGGTTAACATTCGTCCACATACGTGGTTACAAAAATTTTTTTTTCTTGTGATGAGGATTTCAAAGATCTACTCTCTCAACAACTTTCACATATGAAATATAGTATTATTAACTGTAGTCACCATGCTGTACATTCCATCCCCCTGACTTATTAAATGGCTTATTTTGATCAAGTTTGTGGAGTAGTAAGAAACATTTTCCCACTTGATTTTATAGGCATGGAAATTAATTTGATCAAGCAAAATTAAAGGTTACCGAAAAGCATGTGGTGTATCCACTTTAAAATTCCTGAGTGACTAAATACAGCTCATTTCAGAGACGATTTTTAGAGTTTTTAAATGCCACATGAAACCACTGAGAAACTTATGCTTCCTGTTCAAGGGATCTAACAGTCTAAAGTATTTCTCCTTGTGTGTGCGGGTTAAATTTTTATTCATATTTAGGGAGATGAGCAAATATTAAAACCTACTGTGATTTTTCCCATGAGTTTTTTTTTTAAGTTAACCAGCTATCTTAATCTTTACCTAAACTGTATTTATTAATTCTGTCTTCAGAATTTGCCTCCACTACGAGTTCCTATCTAACTCCATCCCTCTTGAATCATTCAGCAGCTGCTTTGCATATATACTGAAAAGATTAAAACAATTACTTATAACATGGCACCATTTTAATATAATGAGAGGAAAAAATAAATTCAGGATATGCCTACTGTGATTCTGTCCCAAGATAATTATGGCAAGGGTTATGTGGAGAACCAGGTCTTATGCATTAAGGCCTGATTCTTATACTAAGGCAAATCAGGCTTAGAATGTCAGCATTGAAACATACAAGGCTGTATAAATACCAAAATGAATAGTAGAGCAAACAAATCATCAGAAAAGTGAAAGATCAGTATAAATCAGTTACATAACAGAGGTAAAGAGGTTATTATGACTTTAGGTTGTCACTCTTGCATGAATGCAGGTCATAGATCATGTGGAAAATAGAATGAGGAAGTGTGAGTGGTTCAACAGAATCCAACAACACTCTCAGAAAAGAACTTTCCCCCTCATCTTCTGTCTTTAAAGGGTAGTTACAGTCTCTCCCTTCATAGTGCCATGTTGTCCAGTAACATACAGCCTTGGTATGTGTACCAGACTGACTTTGAGTATGCTGGTAGATTAGTTAATTGCCATTTATAGAAAAGAATATTTATAAATTCATTAGTTGTATAGATTTATGTAAATGAAGTAAAGTGTTTTAAAAGGATAGCTTATATTGCCAGTATATATTTCTGCAATTTCTAATTAACTTTGTATGCAAACTTTAACATTTTAAAAATAATATTTCCCAGATGAAAATTGAAAGGTGTTGGTATAAATGTGCTTTCAAATAAATTGATAATTTAAGATTTTGGTTTTGGTCTGGGGTTTTATGATGATTATTTTCTTTTGCAGTGGAATCAAATACATTGCCTCTCTCATTTGCTTCATTGAGAGGCAGCCTAATTCTAGGCTTTAGGAGGTAAGATGATCACCTTATATTATCTTTGCCTGAATATAGACTGATTTCTCCTTTTTGACCTACTGTGTGAGGAAAGAAACAGATACTCTTATCTTCCAGTATACTAGTTACCTGAAATAACCTTATCTATTTTATTCTTCCTACTAAGTAGTTGTGAGTTTAGGCTGCCTTTTTTTATCATCTATTCCAAGAAATTCATACTGATTTAGTAGAGGTCTTGTTTCAAAAAAAGAAAGCACTCTTTGAATATGGCAGGTTGGAGTTATAGACAAATTTGCATGTATATTTGATTTATACTTTGAGCATTTAATTACAAGAGGAATTTTATTCAGTGTAATACTACTCTCCTCCTCGGTGTGCTCAGGGAATGTTAATGACCTTTTTTCCCAATTTTGTTGTTTTGAAAATATTCAAACATAAAGACAAGTTGAGTGGTAAAGGAAATACTCACATACCCTTTATGTAGATCACCAATTGTTGATATTTTGCCATATTAACTTGCTTTCTCTCTCATACACTTTTTCTATAATATATACATATGGACATATACATATACATATATACACTTTTTCTCCTTTTTTGCTGAACTCCTTGAAGTTGTAGACATCATGATACTGGATCCTTCAATATATCTCTCTTAAAAATAAGGTCATCATCTATGTAATCACAATACCAGTATCACTCCTAAAAATTAACAATACTATAATATCAGCTAATATACATTGCGTTAAGATTGTCCCAGCTGTTCTGAAATTCTTTTACAGCTGTTTTACTTTTTGAGGATTCAGTTAAGTTCATGCATGGTATTTGATTGCTATCTCTTTATTCTCTTAAAAACAATTCCCTACTTTTTTGGTGGTGGTGGGGAAAGAGTCGAGGCTTCTTTCTCTATAGAATGTCCCTCTCATATTTTGTGTTTACCTAATTTTTCCCTCACGATCAGACTCAGATTGAACATTTTTAGCAAGTATATTTCATAGGTGATTGGCAGTTCTTAAGGAATATAATGTCAGGTGTCTAACTTTGGTGCCATCAGCTAATTTTGATCATTTGCTTACATTGGTGGCCCCCACTTCTCTTCCTTGCAAAGGAACCTCATCTCCTTTGTAATTAGTAAGGCGTCTGTGGGGTGATACTTTGAGATAGTGTGTCTACCCTGTTTCCTAGCACCTTTCACTCAGTGGTGATAGTAGCCATTGGTAGTCCTTGTTGAATCAGGTGTTAGCAGAGGTGGTTGCAAAAGGGTAAGTTTCTAATATTGTCATTCTTTCTTTGTTTATAATGTTAATGACTTCTGATATTGATCCCAGTAATTTTTAGACTGTTTGTTGATGGAAGCACTAGGTTTTCTGTTGACATCTCCGGAACCTCCATTGCAGGCAAGAAGAGATAGAACAAGTAGGAGGGATTCTTGTTGCCATTCTTTATTTAGCCAGTGCAATTCCACTCCTCTTATACACCTACATACATTTAAATAATTGCTGTTTTCCTGAAGTTAAGAAAAAAAAAAACCAAGGTCTGTGCCTATAAAGTTTGAAAATACAGAACACATAATCAAGTAGATAAAAATGCTAGTAGAGCCAGATTTTAAAACAAGAACCCATAATGCATTATGAAGTGAAATATAGTGACTTTTCATATAATTGTCCTTGACAAAAGACTTGAAAAAAAGTTTTTCATATAAACTTCCAGACGATGGGTATTTCCTTCTTTACCTTTATTATTTTTCTTAGTCAGTTTGAAAGGCAGTTGTTATATTTCACAAATCCGACACTTCTTTTTTTTTTTTTTTGCGGTACGTGGACCTCTCACTGCCGCGGCCTCTCCCGCTGTGGAGCACAGGCTCCGGACGCGCAGGCCCAGTGGCCATGGCACATGGGCCCAGCCGCTCCGCGGCATGTGGGATCTTCCCGGACTGGGGCACGAACCTGTGTCCCCTGCATTGGCAGGCGGGCTTCCAACCACTGCGCCACCAGGGAAGTCCTAGAGCAGCTTTTAGTCTAGGATTATTCCCACTAAAGTAGTCAAGCCCTACTATTAAGGTAGTATCCTCCTGATACTGATAATTCTATCTGCTAGCCCATGTATTTTGAGATTATTAGGAATGTGAACTATTCCAATTCCATGTGTGGGTTCTGGGAATTGTCTTTTTTTGAGCTTCTGGAAAGTTCTCAGGTAGTTTCCTGGATTTCAGATTGTTTCTTCACTCGAACGTGCTTATCAGTACTTAGCTGAAGCCTGAGGACAACCCTCTGCAGTTCTCCAGGGCTCTGTATTTGTCAAGGTCTCTCTGCTCTGATAGTCTGCCCTATAAAAACAAGTTTTAATTAGTCCCTTCCAGAGAAATATTTTAAATCTGTAGGTTCTAAAACTGTATTATGTTGATGAATTTCTTCTTGTAGATACCGAAAAGTTTCAGGTTGTGGTAATTTGGCATTAATCATAAGAATGTGCAAAATCTGAAGTATTTGACCAGAGGTAATTTCTTTCTTTTCCTCCCACCCCCAAAACTATTAAAAATTCAAAACATAGTCATTACAGTCCATTATCTTGGCATTAATGTAGCCTTCTATTCTTTCATTTGATGCTGAGCCAAATAGTATATATATTTTCAAATCCCTTTGTCAGTACATTCAGTACAGCTTTTGAAACAGTCACCTATCACATGCTTCTCAGGGTCCTGTTGTACTCTTCTGGCAACTTTAGAATTGGCTGAGTGACTGAAAGCTGTTCTGAAAACCAAACTGATTGGTATTGCCAGTAGACTCCTGCAGCTCCTATAAGGATTAGCCCATAAGAGATTCACTTAAAGTTACCAGAAAAAATTATTCATAGTTATCAGAAATAAGTTATAAAACATTAAATGAGATAGCATAGTCACTTCAGCTAATTCTAAGGGAAACTTGGATGTGCATTTCGGTATTGGAATGCAATTTTTGTAAGAGTTATCTGCCTTTAGTATTACCTGCCTAATAGTGGTAGATCCATGGTCCAAGAGGCAGTAGTTCCTCCCATGTGTTCTGTAACCTATTTGGGCCCAGATTAATTTTTTATGCTATCCCACAATATTTTTGAAAGACCAACACTATTTTCTTCATATATGTTGAGAGTGGTGTTTAAGTGGCAAGCTAGTATTTCTGTAAATTGATAAGCTCAGGAGATGGTCATTGAATACCAATTAAGTGTCATGCCTTCCCGAAGTTTCCCAGTGTATAAACCAAACTGGTAGCCTATAGAGGCGAAGTCACCTATATAAAATGTTTAAAATTCAGTATTGCTATTAGTTAGGATGAGATTATTCAAGGTTATTAGGGAATTTTTACTTTAAAATTTTTTTTAAAAAATAAAGCTATTTTGAAGTATTTGAAAGGGCATTTACTCTGGTAAAGTTAGTGAGTTCTTCTGTCAAATCCAGGGCAAGAATATGTTTAGTATGAATAAGACTTTCTTTCCTCTTAACAATAGTTCCAGCTGAAAAAAGTTCAAATGAGAAGGAAGGCAGTGTACATTTTGTATATTAGTGAAAACTCCACCCCAGAAATATTGAGTCACTTCTAAGAGACAAAATGTCGCTGAAGATAGTTCAAAATTTGGTTGGCAAATACCAAAAAGAGAAATGTTTGAGAATTGGCTTGGAGGCACTTAAGTCTTCGTAGTCCATAGATAAAGAGTTCTGTGTGATATAAGGAGAGATTTTTCTGACCCAATGGCAAGAGTTTGAACTTGACAAGTGGGAATCTGTACCATTGGAGCAGAGCTGCCTTTCACATGTTGAAAAAAATCAAGTTTCTGACACTTGCCCTGTCACAGTCAACCAAGTTAAGTGCCAGGTGTTAAGTTCCTCTTTTCAGTCAGCCAGTGAGGCTCCCACTCATGACATTTTTACAAGGAGAAGGGAAGTACTTCATGAAGTACAGTTTGTGAGTACTCAGGAAATATTAGCTCTTAGCGTGTGTGAAGGGCTGGGACTGTGAGGTAATAGGTAATTCAGGAATGAATAGGAATCTTCTTGCCCCCAACTTGTTAACTAGGTACCAGAAAATAGGAAAGCAACTGCAAACTTATCTTGATAATTATGAATATATAGAGGAGAAGACACTATCTGAATGGATAAAGAAGATGTGGTGTGTACACATGCACACGCACACACACACACACACACAATGGAATACTATTCAGCCATAAAAAGAATGAAACAATGCCATTTGCTGCAACATGGAGAGACCTAGAGATTATCATGCTAAGTGAAGTAAGTCAGAAAGACAAATGTCATATATCACTTTTATGTGGAATCTAAAATATGATACGAGTGAACTTATTTACAAAACAGAAACACTCACAGCCACAGAACACAAATTTATGGTTACCAAAGGTGAAATGGGTGGAGGAATAAATTAGGAGTTTAGGATTAGCAGATGCAAACTACTATATATAAAAGAGATAAACAACAGGTCCTACTGTATAGCACAGGGAACTATATTCAATATCCTGTAATAAACCATAATGAAAAAGAATATATATATATATGTATATATAACTGAATCACTGTCTCTTTCTGCCAAGGTTAGGGGAGGAATGGGTCAGGGCAAGATGTGTAGAGAAGGTGCTGAACTGAGGTTGAAGGATGAATAAGCATTTGCCCAGGGGAAGGAAGGGCATTCCAGGCAAAGGCATTGAAGCTGAGGGAACAGTGCATTTGGGAACCTGACGATAGATTGACATAATGGTTGCCCATGAAATAATGGCAAGAAATACAGCCAAAGTGGTAGCCTGGGGCTCTTCACAATTGCTCTCATTCTAAGTTATGAAGTTTAGACCTTGAGTCATGGCTTTCAGCCGCTGAAAGATTGACATAATGAAGGTTAAGACTGACAGTGGCTATTTGAAGCGGGGAGAAAAGGGTACTGGTAACGGTAGGTGGGGGAATAGGACAACAGCAAGAGATAATCAACAATTCGTGGGATCCTTTTAGGTGCCCGTGGAACTTCCGGTGAAGATAATTCTAAACTTAGCCTTTCTGAGTCTGTTTCTTCTTCTGTGAAACAGGGAATTTAAATGCCTGCTTGCAGGATTGTCTTAAAAATTAAAAAATAAAATGCACTTGGAACCTAGTACAGAGGATTGTTTTTAAGGAGCACCTAGGGAAGGAGAATTTCTGAAACAGATTGAGTAGCATCACTGGAAGACTGGCAGGGAATGATCAACAACACAAATCTCAAAACTTAATCAAAGGGGACCAGAAGGTGTTAGTTGAATTTTGAATTGAGATGAGTGGTAATAGTAAGAGTACTTTCAGTGGAGGTTTGGGGCCAGAAGCCAGATTGCACGGATTGAGTGTGTGATGAAGAAGTGTTAACTATCCTTCACACAGCTTAGTTGAAAAGATTCTGTGTGGGGTTTTTTAGTTTGTTTTTTCTGGACCTGTGCCATCTGTCATGAAGCTTCACATTCAAGGTAGTGCTTTTAGTCATTTTCAGTTACTTTAGATGTATGTACAATTTTGAAAGTTTGCCTCTGTGCCTTCCCTAGGTACTTCATGCCAGGTTTGATGGCAATTTACTATCTTAGGGATACTTTTTGTTCTACATTAAGTTGATGTTTGATGAAAGATATGATTAAAGTAGCTTTTCTTAAAAAGAAAGCCCAGTTTATTAATGCTGAGAGTTAGAATAGAGATGTAAAATTTAGACCAGAGATGGTATGTGTTTATTTTTCATTATGGAGCTTTCAATCATTCACGAAAGTAGAACTCCAAAGTAGCCACTGCCCAGCTTCAACAGTTAAGATTTGGGCAGTCTTGTTTCATTTATTCCTTTCCCACCCCCACCCCCCTTTTTTCCCCTAGACTGTTTAAAATTATGGACCTCTTGTCATTCTGTCTCGTATATACCTCAGAACTTACTTTAAATAAAACAACCACTGTAATGTTATCACACCTGACAAAACTAACAGTAATTAAGAAAACGAATTCACCGAAGTCCCAAAGGGGTCCATGGTACAGGACAGATGACAAACCACTGCAAATCTTGCCACTTAATATTGTGCACTTTTGGGCATTGGCTTCTCAAGTCCTTGCAAGCTGATTTCCCTACTCCCCTTATTCCCACCTTCCTCCCCAGCACCACCACCCCCTACCCCAGTTCCTTAGGTGTGGTAAGCATCTATCTACAGGTTCAGATTTCTTGGAATTAAAGTGGATTCTAGCCTAACCAAAAAAGATGACTGATTTTTTTATCAATATAGATTTTTAGTGTATCTTATTCTTCACTGCACAGCATTTTATCTTCTTTTTTTTTAACTAATTAATTTATTTTGGCTGCGCCAGGCCTTAGTTGCAGCACGCAGGATCTTCTTTGAGGCATGAGGGATCTTTAGTTGCGGCGTGCAGACTTCTTAGTTGCGGCATGCGAGCTTCTTAGTAGTGGTATGTGGGCTTCTTAGTAGTGGCATGCATGTGGTATCTAGTTCCCTGACCAGGGATCGAACCCGGGCCCCCTGCACTGGGAGCGTGGAGTCTTACCTGCTGGACTGCCAGGGAAGTCCATATCTTCATATTTTGAGTGCTCACTCTTCTTTCACTTACTATTTGGCCCAAAAAAAAAAAAATTTTTTTTTAACATATGGAGGTGTCAGGTAGTCAGAGGAGGCTGCTCTGTAATCAGTGGATGGATGAGATGAAAAACTTTCTTGTAACAGTTGAGAGATTGTCTTCCAGTTCAGCCTAGAGATATAATTTTTAGGTCAGTTTATCATGTCTTCTGCTAACTGATTACTCAAAGAGTTTTTTCCAAAACTGGAAGAAACACTATTAAATGCAGGGCTTCGTAAACATTTTTTCCCCCACTTACTAATAAGATTTCATCTTTTTCAAAACTTTTTCTTAATGTGCTTTAGTAGGAGGGATGGTTTTTATCATAAGGCAGAGGATTCTAGAGGGGCATGGAACATGTTTTTATTTTTCGTTTTGAAGTACTTATGGAGTCATGGAAGTTGCAAAGATAGGACACAAAGGGCCTGTATACTCTCCATCCATTTTCCCCCAGTGGTTACATCTCATTTTATCACACGTATGGATTTATGTAACCATTACTGCAGTGAAGATACAGAACTATGCCATCACTACAAATTACCCCCTGCCCCCAGTACCTCTTTATCTCCCATCCACCATCCCTAACCTATGGCAGCCACTAATTTGTTCTCAATTTTTATAATTTTAGTTTGCAAAGATTATATAACTGGACTCATAGAGTATATCATATTTTGAGATTGGCCTTTTTTCACTCAGCGTAATGTCCCTGAAATCCATCCAAGTAGTCATGTGTGTCAATAGTTCATTCTGAATGTTTTTAAAGTTGAAATAAGTGCCTTATTAACTCACTATACCAAAACAGTCCACCCTAAACTACCCAACCTCAAGTTTAAAGAGGGCTATGAATTTTTAAAAAGGCCTGTAAGTTTTGTGGGTATTTTACAATGTTAAGTATAATATAGATAATTATAATAAATATATAAATCATATTCGCATTGTAAAATTATCATTAAAATGTAACTAGTCTCTTTAAAGTAGATTCTGTGTTTGACTTAAATATACAAAGCTTATAGACATTAAGTTTACAAAGCTTAAATAGTATAAGACTAGGGTTCATTGGTTACCCAGTTTTGTAAATGATTTTTCATTTAAACAGTCAGAATTTGGGTGAGCCGTTCTTTTTGCTTTCCTGAAATAATTTCACATTTATAGAAAATTACAAGAGTAGTACAGAGAACCTTTATATATCCCATTTATTTAACTTTTAGCATTTTTGACATTATCATTATACATTCTTTCCATCTATTTATACATGCATGTATATATAAATTTTAATTTTTTGGAACTATTTGGGCTTAGGTTGCATATGTCATGACCCTTTATCCTTAAATATGTCAGTATATAATTCTACAGAATAAGGATGTTCCCTTAACACAACTCCATCACAGTTGACAAATTCAGGAAATTTAACGTTGATGGAATATTTTTATCTAATATAGCTCATATACCAGTTTTATCAATTATTTTCTCTTTCTCGCTCTTCTTTTTTTTTTCCTCCAGAACAGAACAGAATCCAGTTCAGGGATGGATGTTAGTTGTCTTTTCTCTTTAATTTTCTCTGATCTGGAACAGTTCTTCAGGCTTTGTCGTTTATGACATCAGTAGTTTTGGAGAATACAGGCTGGTTATTTTCTAGAATGTTCCTCATGGTTCCCCATGATTAGTTTCATGTTACATCCCTGATTGGAATACCGCAGGAGTGATGTTCTGTCCTTCTCAGGGAATTAAATCTAAAATGTGTCCATCAGGGCTTCCCTGGTGGTGCAGTGGTTGAGAGTCTGCCTGCCGATGCAGGGGACACGGGTTCGTGCCCCGGTCCGGGAAGATCCCACATGCCGCGGAGCGGCTGGGCCAGTGAGCCATGGCCGCTGAGCCTGCGCGTCCGGAGCGTGTGCTCCGCAACGGGAGAGGCCACAACAGTGAGAGGCCCACGTACCGCAAAAAAAAAAACAAAATTAAAAATAAAATGTGTCCATCAGCATTTCATTAGTGGTATTAATTTTGATCACTCAGTGAAGATATTGGTTCGATTTCTCCATTATGTGGTTACTGTCTTTACCATTACAAGTCATAAGCAGTCTTGGGTAGACACTTTGAGACCATGCAAATATCCTGCTCCATCAAACTGGGACCCCAAGATTTACTGATTCTTGTTCTTGAATCAGAGCAAGAGCAAGAATCAGTAAATCTTATTTTGAGGGTTCGAAGTAAATGAGAGTCAATCTTTCTAAATTACCTTGGCTTGAAAATTCACCTTGAATTTGGAAACACTTATTTACTTACATTTTTTAGGACTTTGATCTGTATGCATTGCATATAATAATTGCTAGTGTCTTTTAACTTAAAAATGTTTCTTAAACTTTTGGGTTTATTTTTAATCCTTTGCTGCCCCCTGCAGGTCTATGAATATAAATCTTTGGAGCAAGGTAAGTATTCGTAATATTGCAAATCATAACATGGTATATAAAAAGCAAAAGTTATAATAGCTTCATATATTTGTCATGTATCATTATAAATTAAGTGAATTTAGAATCTTCAAGTTGGTCATTTTAGTTTTAAAACTGCTTTCCTGGAGCATGAAATTTATTATTGAAGCGATCCTTTACTTTGTCCTAAATTCTTCATAAGGTTTTCAACTTTTCCAAAAAACAACTGTTAACGTTATTGCAGTAACCATACAGATTTAATAATTATTTTTAAAAATATATGCATGTGTGTATATGTTTGTGTATCTACATGTATATGTATATATGAATGATATACAAATAAATTTTAAACTGTTATCTTTTTAAGAAGTTAACTGCTTTTATGCAGGAAGTACAATGATCCTTATGCTGAATTACAAGAATATTTGTAGCTTAATAAAATCAGAATGCACATTATTGATTGGAATTCCCAATTTAAATAATTTTTAAAATCTTATTTTCATTCAGTTCTGTTTTTAGTATTAAACTGCCATTCAAACTATATAGTCAGTTATAATATATGGTTGAGATATTTATATTTAGAACTAATTTTTTGACTAGAAAGATTTTTCATTGGTTTATTAAATGTGTCTTTGTTCAAAATGTGGTGTTAAATTTGGCTATCATGTCTGATGTATGGCTACAGCTTCTGGTAGAATTTATTGTCTACCTTCTACGCATGTCTGTGTTGGTTAAAAAACAGTTTGTAGGGTAAGGATTGTTTTGTTTTGCTTTGCTTTTGAACAGTTTCTACCTTAACCTTTGAATTGCTATTAACAGTAGCATGATTTTATGGTGGAGTGAAGTGGGGTATGGTCAGTTTTGCCTTATTTTCCATATTAGAAAATAAATAGTTGAAGAAGCTGCTGTAGTTTGAGTTGTTAATACTTATGGTATGTGCTGGGCACTATTTAAAGAACAAATAAGTTCAATCGTAGTATACACATGAGGTAATTCAGAATTCCTAACTCATATCACTTCAGAAAACTATGTTCCTTTCTTATTATCTTCTGCCCGTGGATATATAGTCAAGTACTGTGATCAAAAGTTAGATGTCAGTACTGTATGTAGGTTTTGTAATCGTTTTCATCATAAAATATATATTTGAATTTTTTAAATTGAAATTTTTGGGCAGAATTAATGTTGATGAGTAAGTCTTTAGTTTTTGTGTATTCGGTTGATAAGAATCAATGAGAACAAACATGTTAGAACTTTCAACCCCCTTTTGTTTTAATGCCATTAAAATGACTGGGAAAATGTTGAAAAACTTAAAAAAAAAGTTATTTAGTGGTTCAGGGAATTTTACTTTCTTATTTCTGTAAAACTACACTTAAAAGGAGGAAACTGGACCAATTTCAACAAGACCAAAAACAATACAATGACAAATAACATTGGTTGATAATTTCTATAAGATATTTCCTGTTATAACAGTTTATTTAAAACAGTATATAAAAGATCAGTTTAGAGGCTTTCTTAGTGACATTTCATGAAACATTGCAGTTTTCCTTCAACATGGATTTGTTTTGTTTTTGTTTTTAAAAGACAAGCCTATTATTTAAAAACGAAACAATCTCCTTGGCAGGTGGGGATGGTGTTGAATTACTATGATACAGAATAACACCTTACTGGGGAGAGGCTTTATTATTTCAAGAATTCAATTTCAGATTGTATTTGTTCTTGTTTGCTTCTCTTGCTGCAATGCACGCATTTCCTGTCTTACCAGATAACAGAACTGTTGTACAAGGATGGACGTTATTGCCAGGAGCCTCCAGGACCAACGGGTAGCGTTTCAATTTCGATGATTGTAACTTATCCACAAATCCATTCTTCTGTGTAATGATGGACTAGAAGGATTACAGCAGTAAACATTTTCTTTTTGAAAGTGAAATTTGAAAACATTTGGTTATAAATCTTTATATTGATAACCACAACATTTTGAGATCTGTGAGGTGTTTGGTTTTATCATAATTGTTTTTTTAAAGGGAGGGTTGGGAGGGCTTTTTTTTTTAGATATTGAGGAAATGCTTCTTATAGAATCAATCAAAATAGGCTTAAAAATTAGGAATCCTTAGTGTTTATGTGATTTTAATGTTTTGCCAGTATAATCAAACATATAAAATAGTAAAGCGGTCTTATAGATTTTTCCACTTAAATATAATTTATTACCTAAAATATATTATTTGACATTTAATGATTTTTGTTTTCACATAATAAAGCCTAGAATATATGGGTTTCTGTAAGAAGGTACCCTTCTTGAAAGTTCGTATTTTTCTATCCTAGGTATTAACACATGGCCCTATACATTTTATGCTTGAATGCATAGGAAAATTACTGTTGTTACAAAGCATCTTTGTTAATCTCGGTTTTTCATTGGCTAATAGGCAGCTCTCCACAGGATTACTGTATCTGCTTATTAAAATTATTTAACTTTCTATACTCAACATTTAACAGTCCTCTCTAATTTTATGTTTCCCTACTAAGTATTGCCCACCAAAAAATTAGTATAGAAATGTGTACAAGGCATTTATTTATTCTCACTATTTGTGATTTGGACAGGAAAGGGGTAAGGCCTTGGGCAGGACAACTTCTGTCACAGAGTGGTGGAAAAAAATAGATTGAAGTAAGATTCAGTACTGAAAAGCTGTCACTCGGTCTGAAAATAATTAATATTCCTTTCACTCACCAGTTAGATATGTGCTCCCAAACCACATAATCTCTATGCCTCAGTGATCATTGTTGCCATTTCAGAGCCTCTCATCAGGGTGACATCTCACACCAAAATGATTTCTTATAAATTAATCTTGATAACATGACAGTCTCAGTAATTTTAGTGGAATGCTTTCTCTTGTTTTTTTTCCACAGAAGCTGTTGGCTATTTTCTTTATAACTTGATTGACAGCATGAGTGACTCAGAGGTACAGGCCAAGGAGGAGCATTTGAGACAATACTTCCATCAGCTGATGGAGATGGTACCATTTCATTTTTTGCTATATAATGCCTGTCCTGCCTGACATGTATCTATTAGATTTGAAATTGCTGCTTTTAAGTACAACCAGACCACTTCTCAATGACATAGACGAGTTGGAGACTTAAATTATGTCTGAGATAATTTCTGTTAGACAAATCTCAGTTTGGTTGTCTAAAACTCAGTTGTTTTTTCTCCTCCCTTCCCTTTGCACAGAATGTAAAAATTCCTGAAAATATCTACAGAGGCATTCGTAATCTGCTGGATAGCTACCATGTTCCTGAATTGATTAAGGTGTGTGTGAAACAGTAATCAACTTTTTAAAATGCTTAATTTATATATAAAAGCATGTTAAAATTTTATTTAAATATGTTGCTTTTGGCCAAAAGTTTATTTAAATGACAACCTTTAAAACAAGGCTTTTCATTGATTGTTGGTAAATGCTGTTTATATATTGAAGAACGTGTTTAAAGTATTTATTACAGTGGTTATAAAGCATGAACAGAATTTCTGCAAAATTTTGGAAGATGGAAAAATAACAGTGAAATGAAATGAAATTTCCAAAATTTGCTTTTGACATTTGCTAATATATTTTACACGTTTTCTGATTCTAATTTAAATCCCAATTTTAGGATGTTAATATGTTGGTTGAAAGAGAGAAGACAGACTCTCGAAAAGTAAGTAGGCTTTTTGAGTAGATTCTACATGCTATAGTAACCACATTTAATGAGAGTTCTAGACTGTGTCCTTATAAAACCAGTGGTTCCTAACATTTTTGTAATCAGTGTACCTCTAAGAAGTTGGTAAAAGCTATTTCAGAAAAATCAGCATATCTCAAAAAAATCGGCATATCTGAGAAATTTGCATATAATCTCAGGGGCTTTATAAACCCCTGGAGTCCATCCCCAGATCCCCAGATTAATATCCATGATAGCATTTATGACATTTAGGAAAGGTCAGTTTAAAGGGAAGAGTGACAAAGGGTGCATTTTCTTTGTAGGAAATTTCTTTCCTTCTTTTTTCTTTCCATTTCTGTAGACTACGCAGCCTACATCATCTGATTTGGAGTCTAAACTTGAAAAACTAAAAGCTGAAAATCAACCTATAGGAGATGTCCTGAAGCAACTCATATTAATGCTGTGTTCAGAAGAGGTAACTTATAACTATTTCAAATACGCTATTAAGGTAAAAAGAAATTCTTTATAGATAAAAGTAAGCAAAGCCAAATATAATATTTATGATTTTTACAATTAATTATTATACATCATGTCTGTGAAGAATGCAATTAAATGAAAGGTTAGCTAATTTCAGCTACACCTTGAATGGCATGTTTTCCAGTTACTGTAGTTTGTTTACAATAACCTGCAAAGTGAATGATAGTAACAGCCATGATAGGTTTATCATACATGCCAAATGTCCTTTCAAGCCATGGCTCCGGTCTCTTATATCTAGATTGTCAAGCAACTGATACATGCAGTCGTCATTTGCAAGTCAAATATTACTGGGTTGTTAATGCAGGGATTGAAATTCCATTTTCCTGCTGGAAAAAAGTCTTTCTGAGATAAAGGGTCTCTTGCCTTTTTTCAGCAGGCGTCCAGCTGTACTTTGTGTTCATTTTAGTGTGCGTCTGCAATTTGTGGTATATCACTAGACTTTTTCGGTTTTTAGTTCAGTATCATTTGGTCTTATGCCTGTGTTTCTAGGGGAACAGAAATAACAGCTGACTTTAAGGTTATAACATGGTACTATTAAATTCTAAAATATTTCCTTAACATTACTCGGATATTGACTAGACTGTGAGGAACGTTGCAGTGATAGACATTTCTGTGCCTGGAAATTGGACGGTGAGTAAGGGCTCACTTGGTACATATTTAATCTGGAAGTCTTTTTTTTATAATACAGTACCCAAACCTTAAAACATCAAATTTGGCATAGTGGCCTGTTTTGCAGTGTAGATAACATTTTAAACCCCACATATATATATATCTTTTCCTGCTTTTTAAAAGGCAAATAAAAATACCAGGGAGCAAGGTGAAGTTAATACCATGAATCCATTTCTTTTCAGGGAGCAAGGTGAAGTTAATAACATGAATCCATTTATTTTAAAAGTACTATTAACTTTTTTTACACTCTGAACATTGAAACTAGAAATTTTATTTTATTTTTATATTAATTTCTTATTTCTTTTTCACTTCCATCCTTTATTTTAGAACATGCATAAAGCTCTTGAATTGAAAGCAAAATATGAATCAGATATGGTTATCGGTGGCTATGCCTCTTTAATAAATTTGTGCTGTCGACATGATAATGCAGAAGAGGCATTGAACCTGAAACGAGAATTGTGAGTACCCTGGCACTGAAACAAATCATCAGCATGTATGCTGATATACAGTCCTTGATGGATCATGTAGATTGACTACTACTCTCATACAATGTGAATTTAAAAAATTCTCTTTTGTGTTTTTGAAATTTCATACTATAAGACTCTTTGATTAATTATGGCTTGTTTTCAGCAAGGAGTCTTTGTTTAAGTATGATAAGACGTTCTATTCCTTAAAGCCAAAGTTTTTTTCCTCTTGATTATACAACTGCATATGACAACAGTGGTGATGGTAACTATTTTATAAAGCTTGTTAAATATTCCACTTTCTGTACTGTAGGGTAAACAAAATTCTGTCCATTTCTAAGGTATCTTTGGTTTCCCATCCTGATACATTTGCCAAATAAAAATATGTCTTTCAGGGGTATTTCAGTATTCATGACAAAGTTAGAATCACCTTAAGTGCCATGAAGCAAAAGAGTTCCTTATTAGTGTCATTTGCAGATGGAAAGATGCAATATATATGTAGTGTTAGATTTTTACTTCGTCACTTTGAATATAATTACATGTGGATTTGTATATGGCTTCAAAAATAAACCTTAACTAAATTGTAGACGCCAATGTTAATAACAGTTCAGATTCTGATGAGTTTTTGAAAAGTGATCAAGTAGATATTGCAGTCCTTTTAACAGTTAAACAACTTCTAACATAATATAAATATGGCTTTAATTTTTAGTGACCGTTTAGATTCTTCTGCTGTCCTTGATACCAGCAAGTATGTAAGACTTGTAAAAGTATTGGGAAAACATGGCAAGCTCCAAGGTAAGCGTCAGCACATAAAGGAAACATGTGATGCAAGTATCTTGCCACTGGAATAACATGTGAATTGATATTAATGGTATATCATGTCTTGCAAAGTGCTTGAACACTTTGCAAAATTTGCATGTGAATCCAGCCAGAGCTGCATGGACAGTGTAGGCCATTAGTTTTAATGGATTGGCAAGCTTGTCATTTACATTTGCACAGCTCAGTGCTTTTTGCATTTCTGCAGCTAGTTTTTATTAGCATTGCTGTTTGGATTGAGTTTGAAGATCATGACTTATGGCACAATTTGCCTATATGCCTGCACTAATGGCTTTGTTTTCGCTTAAGAACATTAGAAGGCTGAACATAAAACCTATAAATATAACCTTTATTCAAGAATATGAATTTTGCAGGAGTCTTTGTCTTCACTTTTAATAACATTAACAAAATGTGTACTTTAATAAGGTTTTACATAGAAGTTTGCGGGGAGAGCCTAGCCGATTATATTGTTGATGTATATACTCTAATTTTCTCGTAGTTGAGATAATGCTAAACGTAATGTAATTACACTTGATAATTTTTTATTACTGTTTGCTTGTTTCTTTCTCATTGGGCTTTATTTTGAAACTCTTTTTTTAACCTCCCTCTCTTTTATTCCTAGAGAAGATTTTTAAAAAAATCTCTATAGTCAAAAATGTGGAGAAAATATTTGATTTGAACATTGAATTTTTTCCTAGGAAGCCTTTCTAACACAAAATTCTTTATGAAGATTAGACTGCTTTTTAAAAATCATTTTCTGTAAAGCGGTCAAAACATTTTTTCTGTGCAATAATTAAGAACAACATTATAAAAATGAACTTATTCCATATCCTAAAATGTTTGTTTCTGCCTTCCTAATGAAGCTTAATGAATCTAATGTATTAACATGCAGTCTTTTGGAAAGCTTTCATTGGCTCTGCTTGGCTAATTAGTATCGACATAGCAAACAGGCCCTATCGGTATCAGACCATTAGTCTGGCTGTATATACAGTGTAAACACATCTTTATTATCTGGCCTCCTGACAAGCCATCTGCTGAAGAAACAATGGTGTGATTTAGCAGATGTTAGCTCTGAACGATAAAAGCATCCATTTAGGAGGATCTTACAGCTATAGGGCAGACAGTACAGGGTTATGTGGTGCAGAGTGGGCACACAGTCCCTATCTATAATTTGTAGTCAAAGTTGCAGGGAAATGATAAAACCATGCTATTGTGGATTTATAATTGTAGTCTCGTTTAGAAATGCAAGTAGTAATTAACTTGAAATCGGCATTATACACTAGAATTTACATTCCTGCTGGGCTTGAAATGCTGTTTTAATAGCAGTTTGTTTTCCCTACATGAAATTACCTAAGGGTCTTTTGTGCTACTTCATTGTAGATGCTATTAACATTCTAAGGGAGATGAAAGAGAAGGATGTTCTTATCAAAGATGCAACAGTCTTGTCCTTTTTCCACATCCTAAATGGCGCAGCTTTAAGAGGTGAAACTGAAACAGTAAAACAGTTGCATGAAGCCATCGTGACTCTAGGGTTAGCGAAACCATCTACTACCTTAAGTTCCCCATTGGTCACCCTATATCTGGAAAAGTAAGTTAATTGAATTTTCAATTTTAAATGTTGGCATTGAAAGAATGAATCTAATCATTTGGGAATTATACTTTGTAAATTCTCTGTAGTGCTGTGGAAGCCTTGGAGGTTATTCACCACAGAATAAGAGGACTTCTGTGGAGTAGGTGACCTATAAAATCACCAGCCGCCCTGTGGTCCTGTGGATTACTTCTCAATGGAATGATCTATGGTGATTTTTTTTGTATGGGGCATGTGATGATAGTACATGAAGCCAAATCTAGTTTTTCCCAGTTTTGAGCCTTATAAGTGTTAATTATTAATAAATATAAGAAAGAAGGATTCTCTGGGGCTTTTGATTATGCTTCATGACTGTTATTCAGGTAATGATGTGGCAGCGTCTCTTCATTGCTCCTTTCCTCCATGTAGTATTTTAATTGCATGTACCAATACAGTAGTTATTCTGGCTTCGATAAATATTGTAGAAGATGTCTCTGTGTCTTGTGGGAAGAAGATGAATTTTGTTAATAGGGTGAGATTTACTGAATTTGAAAATTTTTACATTTGGAATGTTTATGTTGGTGCCCAATTTAAGGTATTTTTTCCAGTGCAAATCATAAAGTCAACCTACTCTCTTGTAATGAGTGAAACATTTTAGTAAGATGATAAAGTGTCCTTTATTCTTTTCCTTTTGTGTTTGTTTTTCTTTTCCATTTTAAAAAATTTCTCAGATCTTACCTCTTTGTCATCTCTTCCATGGCTTAATGCAATTTTTAATCTGCTTATTTTGTGATTGTGATTTTCTAATTTTAGTTTGGATGTTGCCGTATCAGTGTCAGGAGAAAAGTAAAAGATAAATCTTAACGGTTCTCATATTCTTCCCACATTTCTGGTAGTTTTTCTTTATTTATTAGGGGGTATAATTAATTGAATATAATGAATGATTTAGTATTGAATTTAAAATGTGGAATAAAAACATCTCTTTTAACTAACTCTTTTTAGGAAATATGTGTACACACACATATATATATGCACACACATACATGCACATAAATGTTTTATGAAATAATTTCTTTGCCATCAATCAAAAAATAGTTTATCAGCTTAATATGATTTGGCTAAATCTTAACCTCCACAATCTCAGCATTACATCTTTTTAAAGAAATAGTGATTCAAACAATTATTGTGTTATTGAGTTCTCATGTTCACAGCCTACTTTATATAGAAATCCTATAATTAATATGCTTCCTCCTAGAATTTTTTTGATTGTTTAAAAGACCCGTCTCTGCAAATTGCATGTGGAGCTCTGCATAGGGATTTGAAAGAAATGGGCCCAGTGCCCAGAAGAATTAGGCCCTCCTCCACCACTGGGCAAAAATAAAATAATTAACAATGAAAATGAGGCCATGGTAGAAAAAGTATCTTACAAATAGAAATACTTTGAAGACAGAGGAGATACAAAAGTTTTCCAGAAGAGGTCTGCAGATGGGGCTCATGAACCAAGGAGAACTTCCCCCAAGGGAAAATGGAAATAGCATGGGATTCAGATGTTAATGTGGAGCATACTCTGTGCTTCAGATTTTACTGTACAGTCAGAGATTTGTGTGTCTCAGTAAAATCTGACTGTCCCTGTTAATTGGGCTCGAGAAATCTAAATTAGTTTCTTTTATGATTTTTTTTTTTTACTACTTTCAGATACAAAGAGAAATTACCTTCTATTTTTATTTGCCTGAATTTGTTTTTGTTTTTTGCTATCTTTGCTTTGCAGAGGCAGTTTCCATGACAAGATCTTCAGTTTCATCTGTCATGATAAAAAGGTTTTGTTGACTCTTTTAGAGTCAGGAGAATAATTAAAAGGAGATAAAGGAAATTTCATGTTTAGCAGAAAACAGTAGTAGCACTCCTGGTGGGGGCTAAGTTGGAGGAAAACATTGACTTTGCAACTTATTTTCAATTGTGTTTTCCCAACTGATGGAAGATAGCTAATTAATTCAGAATCATGACAAGTGCAGTACTAGGATTAACTATGCTAGCCTGCCCAAAAGTCTACATGTATTTGATTTGATTAAATATGTTTAATCTTCAATAATATCAGGTAATTGGCCTCAGCAGGTATGAACTCATCTGGAGAATGAGGCTTTTATTCAAACTTGAGGTAGAATTATGAGAAACATTTCAGAACACTTTACAAAATCTTCATCCTTTCAAAGGCAAGCATCTTTTTGGAAAGTCATTGCAAAGACTCTGAAGAAGGCTGTCACTTACAAATTGTAATTCTAGAACAAATTTGCGAGGTTGAGTTCCTTAGAAAGATGATCTTTAAGATTCAATAGATATTAATTTTGGACTGACTTTTCCAGCATTGGATAAAACACAGGAGAAATTTAATATTGTATCAGTTTGTTACTTGGATATTGTTTTAAAAGTTTTACAGTTATGAAAAATAATACATTTTGTTTTTATTCATTTGCCAAAGGAAATCCAAAATAACAGGTTTGCAAAATTTTGAAGAACTTGTTAAACTAATCTGATTTGTATTATCAAAATAATACTTGCACTGAAAAGAAGTATGCTGATTTCAACAAAATTTTCATGTGTTTCATTTACACTGGGACTGTTCTGTAAGTCACATGTCTACATGTAGTCCACATGAATGTTAAACATTTTCCTTTGTAACTACTTAAAAAAATTTTTTTTAATTGAAATCATGCCTGATCCAGAAAGATGACCTGGATCCTCCATATTAAGGAAGAAAGAAATGCTTTAAAATAGGTTAAAAGAGCTTTTGATTAGTCTTTATGCTATGATAAAGGAAATAAAATTAATGAAATTTGGGCCATTAGTTTTGTTTTTTTTTTTTGCGTTACGCGGGCATCTCACTGTTGTGGCCTCTCCCGTTGCGGAGCAGTAGCTCCGGATGCACAGGCTCAGCGGCCATGGCTCACGGGCCTAGCCGCTCCACGGCATGTGGGATCTTCCCAGACTGGGGCATGAACCCGTGTCCCCTGCATCGGCAAGCGGACGCTCAACCACTGCGCCACCAGGGAAGCCCTTAGTTTTTAAAGCATAAAAATTTGTATGATGCAGTTTCAGATTCACTTGTATAGCTGATCCATTTTGGTTTCATTTCATATGAAAAATATCTGAAGCTGTTTAACTGGATTATTTAGTGCAAATGATCAAAGAATCTTTAATTTCTGCTTTCCATTTAGGATTTTTCTGTGCTGATTTGTGCTATAATCTGTATATACCCACATGCATTTCATTTAAGTGAATCATGGACTTTGTCCATATAATCCTCCCAGAACTCTTGCTAAATTAATCTTGAGTTCTTCATAAAGGTCACAATTTCTGTAAGATGAACCTATACCAATACGTTTTAAAACTTACTGTAACACTTCAATATGTTGCAGAAGTGGGAAATACACTTTTTATAATGCTGGTTATTCTGTCATATATACTCCCCTTTAATTTTGGCATCTTCATTTGTACTGGATACTTTTATTATTTGTGGGAATGCTCGCCTTCTAGAGTAAAACTCTTTATGTGCTGAAAGGAAATTAAGGAGGTTTGGCTCTTTTACTCCATTATTGCAATTAAGAATTTAGCATCATCAGTGCCAAAGGACAAAAGTGGTTCATTTGCCCTAGGGGGACAGGACAGTGATAAGATGATTTTTCGTCAAGGATCATTGGGTCGTAATTAAGTTACATTCATGGCTATTGCTTTTTGAAGGATGATTGGTAAATGACAGGCTTCATGTGCTTAGTACGGACAGTGTTCAGTAGGGTTTTTTCTCCCTCTGTCAGAAAATCCTGTTGAGCCTGATAATGTAAATGTGGCATTTTATTCTGAACAAAAGAGCAGGGAAATGAGCTATCTTGTCTAATCATTCAGTTGTTTAACACCGACTTCCAGTTTAGACTCAATTGGCTGGAAAGCACTTGACATGTGAAGTTAGTGCTGTTCCGAAAGCATGTTTGAGTAAATTTGAAAGTAAGTGACAGCTAAATTGTACCTAGGGAAATTACAAAGCCTTCAACACAGTTAATTTTTTTGGGAGGATTAGTTGTAATTGCAACACTAGTCTCCTTGAAGATTCCGCATTTATAGATGATGAACAGAAAAAGAAACATTTAGCTCTTTCAAGGGCTGGTTCTCTTCACAGAATAATTTTTGTGAAGTCGATGGTTTCTCCTGAATTGATTTCTTTCCACACTGAACATCTGCTTAAGATTTATAGAATAGTCAGTTTTTAGAGTGTTAAGGTGTTTTTTGTTTCCCCCTCCCTTGTTTTGAACTTTTTTCTCCCCTAAAGCCCCTCTTTTCTCCAGTGATTTCAGATTTTGAGAGCTTTTCAGTCAGTAAGCTCTTTAGGTAAATCGCCACTTCACTAACACTTTATGCATAATGTTGAAGCACTTTATTCCAATTAAAAAATTAATATTTGTCATTTAAAATTTTGATTAAATTGGAAGTTATTTGCTATAGGTAAGGAGACTAAGTTTAAAGCTACCAGTAGGTAGATAGTTGTCACTGGTTGTTCTTGTTCAAGATTGTATGAAACACATTTGTGATTTTTACAGTTATATATAAAGGAATTTGAGTTAGGAGGACTTTGTTTTCTGGTACCTTTAAGTAGATAGTTTTATGATCAGCCTCATATAAATGTTATGTCCAGGGTTTGTTTTTCTGTCAGTGACATAAAGCATACTTTCATTTCATAATAAGGACTAACACAAGAGGTAACATCAGATTTGCCATGTTCTTATTGGACTCAGTCTATTATATATATGTGTGTTCTTAAAATTTAGAATTATAGAATCTTCCTTTCCACTGTTCTGTTTTTATTTCATAGGCTCCCAGAATTTTGATAAAGGCTATGTTGAGTTAATTTACATCAATCAAAAATATTTTAAAAAGATTGATTACTTTTTATTAGCATGTATAGTTTTATTTATGAAAATCACTTTATGTATATCATTGAAATACTTTGGGAGGGTGTCTAGTCGTTGAAAATATCACAGTGGATTTTTCTTAGAGATAATAGTATGTTAATAGAGTTGATTTTCACTTAGTATTATTTGAGGTTTGTGAAAGCAGTGGCTAAATTTTTATCAGGATTGGACTTTTAAAAATTTGTGACCCGTTTGTATATAAAGCTTTAGTAATTATGCGTGTATACTGAAATAAGCATGGAGTAAGTTTTGAATCCAGAATTAATGTTTTCAACAAGATTTCTTCAAAAGATTATTATTTTAGAGTAGAGTTTTAAATCAGTTCTAGTGTTTTAAAGTGTACAAAGGAAATCACAGAATCATTTTAGGTCACAGAAACTAGAAATACACTGATTGATAAAGTCTTCCCCCACATTTTGGGTATAAGGCAGTTTCCACCTTTTCCCATTTGATATTTTACTGCACTTACTGATTTCATCCAGCCTAATAAAAGTGGTATTTTCATGTGATGATTTTTTCTGCTGGTGTGAAACATTTGAGATGATGAACCTAACAAGCTCAAGTTCATAGAACCTTGCGTTAGAGTATTAGAACTGGGAGGGAACCCAAAGGTCCTTGAGTTCAACTGTTGTGATAATCTGCTTTCATCACCACTTCTAGAAATGTGTCACACTGCTGTAGCCAAGCTGCATGTAGTACTTATCAATTGGGATTGAAATTCAAAAGTCCTGTGCGTATACAACTATTTTCACAGTAATGTGAATTTTATATACTTTCTCATATTTTTCATTTCCCTCACCCAAAGTTTTCAAGCTTTAATAGGAAAGATTAATGATGACATCAAATCATACGAGGAGTGGACATTTTTATCTCTTTAAAGTGACGTGATCCAACCAAACACAAGTCAGAATGTAGATAATAAGGACTGAAAAGAAACGACTAGACCTTAGTTCATTTCTATCATCAGTAAGCACACTTTGTACAAAATGTTTCACTATAGATTTCTAATTCATTTTGTTGGCAACCTGGGGTCAGTGACATTGTTACTTAAAATTACTAACAAATATATATGAATTATTTCCATTTTGCTATACTTGTCTTTTCTGTTGTTGTTCTGAGCATGTATAATCTTCAGAAGCATATATTTGGAGACCAAAGACTATTAACATGTCTCTTTGATTGACAGAACAATTATTCACTCATTTATTGATAGCTTTGACCTAATGTAGGGAAAATACAATTGAGACAATATTATCCTAGTTTGGAAATTGATCTGAAAAAGCAAATTATACTGCTTTTTAAAAATCAGTGTGTGTTAGTTTTTCTCTTAAATATTTTGGTAGTTTTCCATTAAATGGAATTGTAAAAAGGTAATAACTTGTATCTGAAGCAAGGGAAAATACTGATTATATAAAGCTTTATATCATATGTGGTAGCATTTCTCTTGTATGACAGTAATCTAGCCTGCAGCATCTACTTGCAGTTTTGAAATTAACCTGTAATTTAGTCTTCACCCCAAATGACAAAAATTCAAATGACTCTGTGGGGTGCCGGAAGATGCACTGTAAACAGGGCTTAGTAAGGGGATAAGGTGGAGTTCCGTCAGGATAGGCTCATTTTCACTGTGTCAGTATTGTAGTAAAATTAATGCTTCTTCATGATACTTTACTTTTTAGTACAGTTTAAAACCTTAATCTAGATAAAATGGTAATTCAATCTAGGGCAACATAACATTTGTATAATGAACCAAAATGTTAGGGCTTCAATGGAAAATTTTAAAAGGCTTTCTTCCTTTTGAAAACTGTTGCACATGTGAGAGAAATGTGTTTTCTCCACAAAGATTGTCACTGTTATCGCTACTTGTACTTTGGTCCATGTCTCTAACCATGCTTTTTTTAATACATTTCATACTTTCTTTTCAAAAATCTTTAATTTCTTATTCCATATTACACCACCTTATTAGGTTAAACAAACAACATTGCTTTTAATAGAGCATAATGTATAATTAGATGTACTCAACTGAAAGGGGGGAGAGTCCAGGGACCTGATGACAGTGCCTTTCTCTGTTTACCTGGTGGCCTTAGGCTAATCAGTCAATCTCTAGATGCCTTAATTTCCTCATCTATTTAAAAATAAAGGAAGGTGGCAAGTAGAATTGGATCACATAATCTCTACAGCTTTTTCACGGTCTTAATAATTTCTCATACTGTCATTTTCCAAGGGAAATAGTAGGTTTTGAGGACACACAAGAATGTGTTTCCACACTCGTATTTAATAAACTGACTTAATGAAAATATCTTTTTATTTTAATTAATTAACCACATAAGAGAAGCTTCGATTTTATAATTGGAAATAATTTTTAAAAGCTTACCCTCTTATGAAAAGCTTTTAAAGAGTTCTAGAATTCACCAACCCTAAGAATATCCTAGGTTTAGCAACAGTAAGTTTCTATATGTATGAATCCTAAAGTTACTTCTTCCTGGGATTTCCTTGTGGCACATGGTTAGGAATCCTCCTGCTAATGCAGGGGACATGGGTTTGAGCCCTGGTCCGGGAAGGTCCCACATACTGCGGAGCACCTAAGCCCGTGCGCCACAACTACTGAAGCCCGAGTGCCTAGAGCCTGTGCTCCGCAACAAGAGAAGCCACAGCAATGAGAAGCCCACGCACTGCAACGAAGAGTAGCCCCTGCTCACCACAACAAGAGAAAGCCCACGCGCAGCGACAAAGACCCAACGCACCCAAAAGTAAATTAAAAAAAAAAAAGTTAGTTCCTCCTTATCTGGAGAGGCAGCAGTATGAAACATATGATGAGAAAGGTGAAAGTGCTTGAAAAGTTCTTGATGACTGTTGATGGACATTTAATAAAGTTTCCCAAATCTGGAATTATTGAGGACCATAAACACAAAGTAGTTGGAAAAAATATTTGACAGTAGTCCTTGTTTTTAGAATAATGCATTCTTATAGCAATTTATATATAATCTGAGAGAATGCCTTCATCTTTTGGACTTTTTAATAAGTACCATTTAGCAAGCAAAATAATAAAAGTTGAAGCAGGGAAAACAGGGAACCACTAATGATGTCTGTACTCTGAACATTGATTTTTATATAAGGATTGTTTCTTGTATTTTTTTTTTCCAATTTGGCTTCGTGGTATTCTACCTTAAATAAAACTCACTCGTGTACCTTTTGACTGGTCATTGTATAGCTCTCAAATTAATTAGATATATTTTATTCATTGTTAATATTTTGATGTTTCCAAGGGATGACTTACCTACTGCTCTTGAAGTCACGATTGACTGCTATAAAAAGTATAAAATACTACCAAGGATTCATGATGTCCTATGTAAACTGATAGAGAAAGGCGAGACTGATCTGATTCAGAAAGGTTAGTCACCTTCTAATTCGTTAGTGTTGTTAGTTTTCTTTTTTCCCCTCTTGCTTATTTAATCTTAATGTGTTGCTGTGAAGAGAGAATTTAACAGGAAGGCAAGCACATCCAGAGAAACTTTGTTACACTTCTGAGTTGAAAAATATCAGGTATATTTTTAACATTATAAATGAACTTGATTTTAGTAACTTCATTTTGAAAAGTCACCCCTCTTGTTTTTTTTGTGTGTGTGTGTGTGGTACGCGGGCCTCTCACTGTTGTGGCCTCTCCCGTTGCGGAGCACAGGCTCCGGACACGCAGGCTCAGTGGCCATGGCTCACGGGCCTAGCCGCTCCGTGGCATGTGGGATCTTCCCGGA
Organism: Orcinus orca; assembly: GCF_937001465.1. NCBI lineage: Eukaryota > Metazoa > Chordata > Mammalia > Artiodactyla > Delphinidae > Orcinus > Orcinus orca. Next base: position 56,178,371 of record NC_064571.1, read on the forward strand.
CTGGGGCACGAACCCATGTCCCCTGCACCGGCAGGTGGACTCTCAACCACTGCACCACCAGGGAAGCCCCCCTCTGTTATTTTTTGGTCCGCTTCTTGATGATCTGCCTTTGTGAGATTTTCAGCCTTATCCTCACCAGTTCTCTTTGAAGCTAGTCACAGGTACTTAATGTCATAAATGTATGCTGTTACATAAGGAATGTGACAGAAAATTGGTTGATTTAGCTATAACCTTTAAGTTATTCTAAATATTTGTTTTAAAGTTTTCTTGTATTTGTTCAGAACTCTTCAAGTGATATAGTGTTAGTCTATATTTTGTCTTCTAATATATTTTCTTCTTTCCTCTCTAGCAATGGACTTTGTGAGCCAAGAACAAGGTGAAATGACTATGCTGTATGATCTCTTCTTTGCCTTCCTACAAACAGGAAATTACAAAGAGGCCAAGAAGATCATTGAGGTATGATTTTAACTCCAGTATTCTAATTGTACAGCTATTTAGACTCTTAATTAGAATATGTTTACAAATTTTAACCTTTAATTACACATGTTCTGATTCATGTTAATATAATTCAGTCTCAATAATGTGGGGTGAGAGGGAGAGACTCGGCCAGCTTCTTTATTGTATATAATTACAGTTCAGAAAAGGCAGCCTGGTTGTATATTGAATTTGTTTCTTCACTTTGTTAAATTCACTGTTATATATCAAAATGATATTGGCATATTAAATCTTGGATTGTGGAACAATTAAATTAAACTGGCATTCCTGTGTGTAAATTTGCTAATCCTCTTTGCCAAGGAATTCTTTGTTCTTAAAAGCAGTGGAATTTAATTTGCTGCAGACCATGCTCAGATTTATTTGTAATGCTTGTCTATAAGTTAATCAGCCAAACAAGTGCTGTCTGCAGGTGTTTGGCATTTAATTTAAAATTTCTTCTTTTTTTTTCACTATGGTAAGCAGCTTACGGGAAATGGTAGGTGACAAACCTGGGCTATTTAGGATTAGTATATTTTATCTAGGCTTGATTGAAATTTTGCTTACTGAAATTGATAAGTCAAAGGGCAACGATAAAGTCTGTCCAAATTGTGATTAATTTCACTATTAAACAATTCTGTATCTCCTAAAAAAATCATTTCAGAGAAGATGGACCCATCGCCTTAAGAAATATTACTTTTAATATGAGTAAAATAAACTTGTGAATACATCAGTAATCATTTTTCTCTCAGATATACTTTACTGTTACTCCATGTCTTTTCCCAAAATTGCCCATGGTGGACGAGACATAAAGGTGGTGTTTGGCCTCCTTGTTTTTATGTTGATGACTGCTTATAATGGATTTGAAAATAGAGGCACACATCCCAGAAAATTATTAGTTTCTCTTGACATTTTTCGAAGAAAAGTCTAGTATGAAAAAGGACTGTGAAATTAATTCAGAACTTTCTTATATTTCTATCTGTCTTTAACTCAATCTGTCCTCCTGTCGGAGGGAAGTGTGGAGTATGCTGTCTTGGACAGGTGCTTCTATAGCTCGAGTAGTTCATTTGTATTTTCTAGAAAATGATATAAATTCTCTCATCGAAGGTGCACAGTGTATGTATGTGAAAATGAGAGAAGCTGTCTGCCTGTTGAGTTCTGTACTCTGTATGCATGTTATCAGTATTAGTAAGGCACTGATCAGAGCAGAAATAAAGCTCAGGTATTCAGATAATAGTGATTAGAGGTTCTACAGCAGGAAATCATGTGGCTCTCTTTGTGTAATAAGCAAGACATAATAGGAAGCACAAAAGGCATGAGTGGGTTCTCCTTCTGTCATCTACTTGCTAGTGTGATAATAAATAAGTTACTAAACCTTTCTAAGCTTCCTCATCTCTAAAAGGAAATATAGTATCTTTCTTTAAGATTCAATCACATAATGTATGTAAAGCAGCTTGCATGTTTCCTGGATTATGGTAGTAATCAATATTATTAATTCTCTTTGCCCCTTAAAGGTAGAGATTGTGTTTTCTTCATCCCACATAATTCACAGTATGATGCTTAGCATAAGGTGCATGTTTGTCACATGACTAGGCGAGAGGAGGCTGCATCTTAATTACTTTAAAGCTTTGCCAATGTACAACATCATTGAGTGTAATCATTTAGGAATGGCTGTCTACTGATGACACAGTTTTTATAGTGAATGTGTATTGCTTAAAGGATACAGAATAGCTTTACAGAATCCCTCTGCAGTACCCTAGGGTAGAACAGCAGGGTGTGCAATATATGGAATACTGAAGCACGTTTTTAGGGTTTTTTTTGTTTTTTTTAATGGTTAGTTGGAATTGAATTAAAGTGGGAACTTGATTTTTTTACTATTAAAATTCAAGACCTGGAGTTCTCTCTTGTGGTTTTCTAAGGATTATTGGAAATATTAAAAGTAATGAAAATTAATAAACTAGGGCTGTATCACCATATGAAAGAATATTATAAATACTGAGGAACATTTTTATTATTCCCCAAAACACAATAGTGTCTTATTAATGGGTAGATTCACTAGAGTTGAATTTCCAAAGCAAAATATACAATAAAGCTTCTTTGTATTTGAAACACTGTGGGAGATAAGATAAACCAAGTCATACAAATGGTCTCATTAAGTAAAGAAAGAGACAAGATTCAGTGTATAATATGACCTGTGCTTTTAAAATGAGTTGGTATACATACATATATATAATACGTTTTAACATAGTTTTATATTTTAATTCTACCCATGGATTATTGCAGGAGGGTGGAATTATAGCTGGCATTTTGCTATATACTTTTCTGTATTTTCTGAGTTTTCAGTAATGAGCATATGTATTCTTATTGTATATATACTCAGAGTGTTATTTTCTAGTAAAAGAGAGGGAAAAGTAAATAAGACTTACATCCACCCTCAAGGAGCTAATGTGAGATTAATACGTGAAGATAATGTCTATATAAGACTGAGAAGTGTTGACTGCTGTAAGAAAAATACAAATAGTTCTGAGAGTTCAAGAGAGAAAATTATTCCCAGTGTAGGAAATTAGGTAAGACTTTATTGAGAAAATGGGGTTTAGGGTGTGGCTTGATGGATGTGGTAAGTACTGTTCACGTTTGGGAGTTTGATAGGGTTGGGCAATGTATTAAAGGTATTAGAGGTAGAACAAAGAAGTAGAAAAGGGAAGTCTCTAAGTAGTTCCTTTTTTTTCTCCAGCTTCATTGAGATACAAGTGACATTTAACATTGTATAAGTTTAAGGTGTACAACCTGTTGGTTTGATGTACTTATATATTGCAAAATGATTACCACTGTAGTGTTAGTTAACACCTCCATTACCTCATGTAATTACCATTTCTTTTTTGTGGTGAGAACATTTAAGATCTACTCTTAGCATCTTTCAAGTATATGAGTGTGTATGTGTGTGTGTGTGTATGTGTGTACGTGCACGCTGTATTGTTAAGTATAACTGCCATGTTGTACGTTAGATCCCCAGTACCTGTTCGTCTTAGAAGTGGAAGTTTGTACCATTTGACCAACATCTCCCCGTTTCTCCCCACCCCAAGACGCTGGCAACCACCATTCTATGCACTGTTTTTTTGGAGTTCAGCTTTTTTAGATTTCACATGTAAGGGATATCATACAGTCTTTCCATTATTCTGTCTGACTTATTTTCCTTAGCATAATGCTTTCATGGTATATCTTCTTTGTTGCAAATGGCAGAATTTCTTTCTTTCTCATGGCTGAATAGTGTGTGTGGTGTGTGTGTGCGCGTGTGTGTATGACTTGCAAATATTTTCTCTCATTTCATGGGTTGCCTTTTAATTTTGTTGATTGTTTCTCTTGCTGTACAGAAGCTTTTTAGTTTGATGTAGTCCCACTTATTTATTTTTGCTTTTTTCACTTATGGTTTTGTGTCTTATCCAAAAAATTGTTGCCAAGACCAGTATCAGGGAGCTTTTCCCCTGTGTTTTGTTCTGGGAGATTTATGGTTTCAGGCTTTATGTTAAAGTCTTTAATCCATTGCAAGTTAATTTTTGTAAGTGGTGAAAGATAGGGGTTTAATTTTATTCTACTGCATGTGATTATCTAGTTTTCCCAATACCATTTATTAAAGAGACTATGCTTTTCCTGTTGAGTATTCTTGGCTCCCTTGTCAAATATTAGTTGACTATATATGTGAAGGTTTATTTCTGATTCTGTTCCATTGGTCTTTGCTTCTGTTTTTATTCCAGTACCGTTCTGTTTGATTATTATAGCTTTGTAGTGTAGTTTTAGGAAGTGTGATGCCTCCAGCTTTGTTCTTTTTCAGGGCTGTTTTGGCTATTTGTGATCTTTTGTGGTTCCATACAAATTTTAGGATTGTTTTTTCTATTTCTGTGAAAAATGCCATTCAGAATTTTGATAGGGATTTCACTGATTCTATAGATAGCTTTGGATAGTATAGACATTTTAACAATATTAATTCTTCTGATCCATGAACACGGGGTATTTTTTCATTTATTTATGTCTTCAGTTTCTTTCATCAAAGTCTTACAGTTTTCAGTGTACAGATCTTTCACAACCTTGGTTAAATTTATTCCTAGGTTGTTTTTTTTTAATCATTTTGCTCATCTTGTGAATGGTATTTTATTTTTTTCAGATATTCTGCTAGTGGATAGAAATGAAACTGATTTCTATATGTTGATTTTGTATCCTGCAGCTTTACTGAATCCGTTGATTAGTTCTAATAGTTTTTTGGTGGAGTCTTTAGGATTTTCTGCATATAATATCTTGTCATCTGCAAACAAAGTTTTATTTCTTTCTGATTTCTTAAATAGTTCTTTCATCCTGGGGTATAGGATTTATAGGAAGTATTTTGTAAGGGTAGATTGTTCCCAGAGACCCTTCAATATCAGAATAAGCAGGCTTGAGTTCATGCAGAAGACAGTGAACTCTCAGCAGTGTTAGAAAGAAATTTATACTAGCAGAAGAATGTGTGATAGATGAAATGGGGTTGGGGACAGTGAGATTAATAGTATCTGAATTAGGATAGTGGTTGTAGGGGTTTTGTTGTTGTTGTTGTTGTTTGCGGTACGCGGCCCTCTCACTGTTGTGGCCTCTCCTGTTGCGGAGCACAGGCTCCAGACGCGCAGGCTCAGTGGCCGTGGCTCACGGGCCTAGCCGCTCCGCGGCATGTGGGATCTTCCTGGACCAGGGCACGAGCCTGCGTCCCCTGCATCGGCAGGCGGACTCTCAACCACTGCGCCACCAGGGAAGCCCTGTTGTAGGGATTTTTAAGACACTTTACTCAGTCATCTCAAATGATATCTAATAATTGAAGGATAGTGACCTTAGCAGAAGGTATGGTGAATTAACAGAGGCATAATATCATCTAAGCTCTGACTTGAGAGAAACTAAGCTCTAACTTAGATCTGATACAGCGTCTCCCATCATGAACCCTTATAAGTTGGCATTGGCAGATTTCGTCACCTAAAACTTCCTGGATGAAGTCCTTTAAGGTGGTTGTTAATATTTGAGTGGCTTCCCATTTTGACCAATTTCCCCTCCTTCCGTCCCTCCCTCCTGCCCTTCAATAAATAATTATGGCTCACATCTTACAGTCTTGTTCTAAAGATAGACCTTAAAAAGATGAATCCGTAAAATGCAATAATTGCTATAACAGAAAGTGCTGTGGAAAGCATCTGTTTCAGACTAGATCTTTCTGAGGAAGTGATGTTTGGGATGAGAACTAAAGGATGAACTGGGAGCCAGCCACATAAAGAGTGGGAGCAAAAGCATTTCACTTAGAGGGCACTGTCTGTGCAAAGGCCTGAGAAATTTTGTTATGTTTTTATAGATGGTACCTCTTTTATGGTTCATAGTAGCAAAGATTTGGACTAAAACTCAGGCCTCCTGAGTTCTAGTCCCATGCTTTTTTGCTAGAAATTATGATAAAATAGAGTGGTATTTCTTTGTTTTAAAAAAAAAATGACTTCATTCTTTCGGCCAAGTGTCTTTTAAGGTACTTCATTCACCTCCCAGGAAGGAAGTGTTGCAGGTCATTTAAATAAATTAACAGTTTAGATCATTCATTTTGTGTATTAAGACTGGAGATTAAGTCCAGGGAGAGATGATAAAAACAAGTACAAAAAGTTAAATAATGACATGAAATGTTAAGTAACCATATTAAAGGTTTCTATAAAGCATTATATTATTTAATTTTATTCTTAATCCTTTGAGCAGTTCAGTAATCACTTACTGATTGCCTGCCATGTGCCAGGCACTAAGTTCTCAGGATACAAACACAAAGATGAGTAAGAGTCTGCTTTAAACTTATTTAGCATTTCGTTTTCTAACCTCATCCCTTGAGGTTCAAACCTAGATTACAAGTTAACCAATACTGGTAACATTTTTATACTTCTCAAATGATTTTCGTGTACATCTTCACGTGAGCCTCACATAACAACGAATTAGGGCAATGAAACTTCATTCAGTTCAGGGTGTGAGTGTGGAGCTTATTTAGTTAGTAGTAGTCATGGAATTTGAAATCACGTCCTGATTTCACATTTTCTGTTGGTTCCCTTACACCATTTCTACCTCCATGATCTCTCTCTTTTAAAAATTGAGATAGGATATAACATTTCATAAGTTTAAGGTGTAGGACGTGTTTATTTGATATATTTATGTATTTCAATACAACCTCCATGATCTCTCGACCCTTAATATCTGAACCACCAAAACAACTTATCGTTTCTCCAAACTTACTCTTTCTTGACTTTTCCCTCTCATCTTATCTGCTATTACCCTTCCATCACACTTCAGCCAGAGTAAATTTGCTGTCTTCTCAGGGGGCAAAACTCTTCTTTTTATGTCTTTGCCTTTAGGACCAAAAGTTTGGATTACAGCAATCTCCCAACCTTTGTTCCTCTTCCCTTTGTTCTTTAATAGATCAAATTCAGGGTTTTATACTAATTTGCCTTCCTTAATAAGCCAGAATGGATCATATATATAAAGAAGGGATTTTAGAGCTAGTTTCCCCCTCCAGCCCTAGAATTTCAAGAGATGTCAGTTCTCATGCAAATTCATACCCCCCTCCCATGAGTTAGTTTACTTAGTATTTTCTGTAACACCTGGATCATATTTAGTTAATGATAGTTAAACTGTTAGTTTGACTTGCTCAGACATATTTTCCTCCTTACTAGACCATGGTCCTTAAGTCTGTCTCTGGAGATTTTACAGAAGAGGACAATTATTGAATGGTTTAATAATTTCCATGATACTCCTTTTTCTCCTTGCTCTCCTGGCTATGGGGATAAGTAGTTGCGTTCTTGCTGTTTTTGTTTGTCCCATACACCTCGTGCACTTGATTTTCCTCCTACTACTCCAGCTAAAGGACATGAAGCCAGAGTAGTTGTTTGTTTTCTATTTTCCATTTCTAGCAGTAATGGTAAGAAAACTCAGAGCAGGTAAAAATCACTATTTTAGTTAAATTTAAAATGATTGCCTTTGAGATAGAGTTTGAAGTAGAAGAATCTTCATCTGTTTTCACTTTAAAGGTAATAATTACTTGATACCTATTTTCACTAGTGTACATTGAAGCCTATTATGATAACAACAAATTTACATCAAGGTAATATAATGAAATTAATGAAAATTATTTTTTTATTTTGGATTACTTTTTTTCTTATACAAGTGAACCTAGTACTGAATTGGAACTGCACAAAGAGTGTTTTGAAGCACAGTAACCCAGGTGGAAACAAACATGCTGTATTTTGGTTTTGGTGTTTTTTTTGTTTGTTTGTCTGTTTGTTTGTATTTTTGCCTGCATTGGGTCTTCGTTGCTGCGTGCGGGCTTTCTCTAGCTGTGGCAAGTGGTGGCTACTCTTCATTGCAGTGCGCGCAGGCTTCTCATTGCGGTGGCTTCTCTTGTTGCAGAGCACAGGCTCTAGGCGCATGGGCTCAGGAGTTGCGGCGCACGGGCTCTAGGGCACACGGGCTTCAGTAGTTGTGGCGCATGGGCTTAGTTGCTCCGTGGCATGTGGCATCTTCCCGGATCAGGCATCAAACCCATGTCCCCTCCATTGGCAGGTGGATTCTTAACCACTGCGCCATCAGGGAAGTCCCTTTTTTTTTTTTTTTTATTACAGTAATTACTTTATCCTCACTGTCTATTAAATAGATTGTATGTAACAAAAACAGGAAAAATTAAGAGTTGAGTTCATTGTTTTAATTAAGCAGTAACTGGTTTTGTTTTAATTAAGCAGTAACTGGTTTTGGATAAGTTACATTTAGCATCCCAATTAAAATTCTATTCTTCTCCATGTTTTATTACATTTTTCATTTTTACTTTAAATTTGCAATGTTTAAAATTCAATAAGATGTTAAGAGATAAGCCAGAAATGTAGACTATTACAGAAGCCTAGGAGATTTAGTTAATCTGACCTAGATGTTGTTTTGATGATTGAGATTTATTTTTGAAAACAGTTATCAATTTCAGAATGAAGCACACAGCTGCCGTATAAGTCAGTTGTCCTGCCAGTGACAGGCAGATTAATCAGCCACAAAAAGGAAGAGTTTGCCATAAAAGTTGTGCTAGTCAGATCATTGGCATTTGGATGAGACATAATATTGAAAGTTATAAGTGAATGTAGCTCTTGGATTTTGCCATGTTCTAAAGAGGATTATCTAGTATTTTTTCAAGGGCTTTTTGTATACATTTGATGTTGGCTTCATTTTCAATGTAATGCATGTGAAACAAAACAGATAATGTGAGAAAATCCTTGAGTAGAAATTGGGTACAAATGTAAATATTAATGATGTTTGAGAATATATATCAACAGTTAATTTATTCAACATTTATTTCGTGTATCGCAAAATGTGGGTACTTGCACAGTTAGAATGAGAACACTTATACAACTTCTTCTGTACCAATTTTTCTGTCATTCTCCCAAAACTCTGAGATGTTAGTTCTTGTGTCAGTTTTTAATTTAACATTGTACAATACTATTTTTTAAAATTTATTTATTTAATTTATTTTTGACTGCATTGGGTCTTCATTACTGTGCACAAGCTTTCTCTAGTTGCAGCGAGTGGGGGCTATTCTTCGTTGTGGTGTGCGGGCTTCTCATTGCGGTGGCTTCTCTTGTTGCGGAGCACGGGCTCTAGGTGCATAGGCTTCAGTAGTTATAGCACGCGGGCTCAGTAGTTGTGGTGTGCGGGCTCTAGAGCGCAGCCTCAGTAGTTGTGGTGCACGGGCCTAGTTGCTCTGCGGCATGTGGGATCTTCCCGGACCAGGGCTCAAACCCATGTCCCGTGCCTTAGCAGGCGGATTCTTAACCACTGCACCACCAGGGAAGTCCCTACAATACTATTTTTAAGAAATAAAAAGTAATGAGGGGGCTTCCCTGGTGGCACAGTGGTTGAGAGTCCGCCTGCCGATGCAGGGGACACGGGTTCGTGCTCCAGTCCGGGAAGATCCCACATGCCGCGGAGCGGCTGGGCCCGTGAGCCGTGGCCGCTGAGCCTGCGCATCTGGAGCCCGTGCTCCGCAACAGGAGAGGCCACAACAGTGAGAGGCCCGCGTACCACACACACAAAAAAAAGTAATGAGGACTTATAAATAAGAGATCAGATGTGAGGGTTGCCTGGTGTCGTCCACAAAACTGAGTGGAGAAAGCAGTAAATGTACGTCCTCTGGACTGGAGCAGCCAGGGTAATGAGTATGTTGTTTTCTTATCATAATGCTGGGAAATGTAGTATTTAATAGGGAAGCCCTATTACAGATGATGAAAATACTGGAAGTAGAGTGACAGATCCTTGGAATTATATGTGAAGTGGTTTGTCTTTTATTTCAGTATCCAAAATTGTAAAGTAATTGTTTTGAAGCCAGAGTTATTGACTAAACCTTAGTAATTCCTAATTGAGGCTATAACACACATCTCAATTACTGAAATAAACTAAGACTATGAACTAATTTTAAGTACTTAGCTTGTTTTTAGTACTTAGCTCTTTAAACGTTTAGTTTTAGATACTAGGCAAATGTGTGGTAATCAATACTTTTATCACTGATTTTTACAAAGCATGTTTCTTTAAAAGCCATTGGTTTTATCATTGTGACAATTGTTAATAAGTCAACATAACATATTAATAGTTTTTGCTTCCTGAATCTATTGGGATCTCTGAAGTTGTGTGTGTGTGTTTAATTTGACATATTTTGGAGTTTTTTAGTCCATCATTTCAAGGTTTGTTTTTGAGCTACAGAAAGCTTAGCCATTTTTAATAATTAAAGATTTATGGAATGAAAATTGACCTACAAAGTAATGTTTTGAAATAACCCGAATCTTCTAGACACTGGTTAAGTATAGGTTGTTCTAATCCTAAAGGTCTTTGATAACTGTGGGATTAAGTTATAGGTTTCTTTTAGTATATACATTTGGCAGGGAGGAAGCAGGGTCATTAGAAGGAAAACTATTTGTCTTTGAGGGAAAATTAACATTTAGCTAAAGCCTTACCTGTGTGCTGTATGATTATTTTATTTTACAGACTCCAGGCATTAGAGCTCGGCCCACAAGACTTCAGTGGTTTTGTGATAGATGTATTGCAAGTAATCAGGTTTGTGTTTAATTTCTGGTCTCACTCACCTAAAACTGTGAGTAGAAAGCAAGTGTCCTACATGTCCTGTGAGCGTTTGGGGAGTTCAGGTGATGCAGCATTGCTTATCTTGGTTGTTTTCCAAATAAGCAATAGCTTAATTCTGGTTTCTGAGGTCCAGTGGAATCCCTAAAAATTTTAACTTTGGCTCTGAAGATTTTAGCTTGCTTCATTCTACTTGTTGGTTTGAGCAAGCTAATGTTGTTTCTTTGGCAATTTAAATCTGCTTCAGTCGTTAGTGACCAGAGGAGTCACTTGATGGGAGCCCATTGGAGTTTCTACTTTACCTCTACTCCAGCACAGATATCTGTTCACATCCTGCCAAGAAAAAGCCACAGGGAAAGAGGAGTTTAAAGTTTGGGTGGAGGAATATTCCTATGAACAAATATAGATATACTCACTGAGTCCTCCACCCTAAATATCTTTGAATTCTACAGAATACTCCTTTGTGGAGGTTCCCTCAACTAGATAATTATTCATGTGTGTTATTGACTCCAAAGTGTCCTTTAGCTCTTTAACTTAACATTTAAAAAAAATTATGATAAAATACATATAACATCAAGTTTATCATTTTAGCTATTTTTAAGTGTACAGTTTAGTGGCATTAAGTACATTTACGAAGTTGTGCTCAGTCCTTTAACTTTTGAAGTGAAGTTAATCTGCCCTTTGGGTAAAGTTAATTTGAAGGATTATTCAACTGTGATTTGTCAACTATAAAATGTCCTTTACACAATCTAGATCCATCTGTTAATCTTATTTTTAAGGTTGAAACTCTAGAGAAATTAGTGGAGCTGACACAGAAGCTATTTGAGTGTGATAGAGACCAGCTATACTACAGTCTGCTAAAACTATACAGTAAGTAAGCTGACTATTCCTCGTGTTTTCATTTTGAGACATTTATTCTATGGAAGGCAGTGGCCAGAAAGGAATATCAGGCTGTGAGGAAGCTCTAGGGGTTGTCAAATGTGGAGTCTTAAACAGAGGCTCACGTAGAGGCCAGATTGAATTTTCTCACAAAATGTTATATTGTATCACTAGACACCCTACAATCTTCATAATTTCTGATGTTCTTGCTGCAATAATGAGAAGGTGAGAAAAATCTTCATCAGAGACACAGAATTTAATAGGAGTTTTTGAGGAGAGACTATTCTTTGTTTTCTTTTAATTTAATTTCTTTAGTAGATTTATTAGTCACTTCTATGAATAAGTAATCATTGACATGTTCATGTATATAGATCTTTTTCCAGAAAAATGCATATTGATGTACAAACTCATTGCTGAACAATTACTTTTTAAAATGTGATTGTATTATAATACAGTTTTGACTCAGTTCTATATTAAAAATGTTTTTCTACATTTTTTCACCTACAAATGGCTACATTGAACAGATATACTAGAATTTACTTAGCCAGTCTCCTACTGCTAGACAAGTGAATAGATTTCAGTTTTCCATATTATAAAATAACACTGCATTAGTCATCTTTGCATCTAATCTTCGTTAACACCCTTGTTTCCCTAGGCTGAATTTGTGTTTTTATTAAGGGTTAAAACTGATGAACTTTTCTGAAACGTTTGACCTCTATTGTCAAACAGTACTTACTCTAGGACTGTGCAGTCTCTTAGGGTATTTGGGTAGAGAGGAACAATACTTAGAATAGTCAGTGACCTTTCTTCCTTCCTTTCCTTCCTTCTTTTTCTTCATAGATATTTGATCTAGATTTCTTCTTCTCTTTTTCTTTTGGGAAGTTTTCCTTCACCAAACACAGACAGCAATGAATAAGGTGATTTTATTTGTCTTTTTGAACTTGGGTTTATTGTCATTGGAAGCTTTGTCTTACATCTTGATGGTGTATGTAAAATAAGACTTGCTGTAAAATTTACATTTCATTTGTTGGTTGCATTGACATACCACAACGTAATTCTTAAAACTTTGGCTTGAATATGATCAGATTCTGGCACACAATGCTCAGGCTGTTGTTGAATGTATAGAATTTAAAAACTTAGGTTTTAGGTATTTAGTCCTTAATTAGTGGATTATAACCTGTATTTGAGTGCTGATTCTCCCTCCTTCCCCTGCTTTTTCTTACTTTTGAAGAACTGTTTCTTGCTTAAATTCTAATTTTATGCAAACTAAAAAAAAATACTAAACTTATATGTCCAGATGAATCTCAGCCTTTAAAATCATCCCCATAAGAAGACTATATAAACTTCCGTTCAGAAATACTCTGAAGCCCTTACTGTGCTAGCCGTTGAGGTAGGCACTGCAGATAGAAAGGTAGTGCTCTTCAGAAGAGTTAGACCTGAACCAACACTGAGAATACCTTGGGGTGAAAGAACAGCTGTAAGGATGCATGAGGTACAGCGGTAGTCCAGGGAAGGATGAGAGGCAGCCAGCCTTACGGACTTCCTTCTCCTCTGCAGATGACCTTTTGCTGTTGCTTTTTTAAAAAGAAAGAAAAGAAAAAACAACTTTGAAGTTCATCTTAAAATTTCCTTTAGGGATAAGCAGGAACTCATAAATAAACTCTGAGGTTTATTACCCTTTTCTTTTCTTTAATCCCCTCTATCTGTTCTGATGGACACCCCGCTTCCAGCTCTGTATTTGAGCCAATAGTCTGAGGCGCTCTCCTCTCCTTAGCTGAGGAGCCTCTGAGGCTGAGGTAACATGAGGGTGGCCTCTCATGGAACTGGAAGCTGGAGGAATCATTATAGGGAAGTATACTTTTTAACCCAGTTTGTTTACTTCCCAACTTCTATACGGCTATAAATCAATAATGTGGTTGTGATAACCCTGATCCTTCCCTTTCTGAAGAAAAAGCAAGGTTTCTCCTCCTGAGACCTGGCCCCCTCTGTGTTACCCTCTGACTTGGACCACTACTTAAATATGTTAAATAAAGCACTGTGGACTCAATTTATTTGAAAAGGAACATACAGTATGGAATGACATATGAAATGTGGCCCTGTAACACATGAAAAAAATCCATGTTTTAGATTGTGGATTTCTGAGAAAATGATTTGTTTCACCTATTGGAATTTTTTATGAGCTCATTCTTTTTCATGATGTAATTTTCACCCTTGAAAGGAGTTCATTTAATTATTTGGGTTTATTTGTTAAAGAGCAGTTTTGCTTGTTTATTTTAAAACAGTACCTTTCACACAGGTATACACACTTATTTTGTTGTGAGTTACAACATACTACAGAAACATGTACAAGACAAAGATACATTGCTCCATGGTTTATGACAGCAGCATCCATATGACTATAATCTAGATTAAGGAATAGTAAATGTAACTCTTTTCATCCCTTTAAATACTAGCTGACCTAAACCTGTTTTCATTTTCTACTTGTTCCATATAATATGATGTTCATAGGTGGTCTGTTACAAGAATCAGCCGTAATTCAAACTTCAGTTCTATCCTTTCTAATACATTTTGACCTTTCATTGTGATAGTCTTGTAAAATTAGTTCCTAAACATTACATGAATGAAACAACTCCCTCACCTGCATATGTACTATTATTTCTAAATGACAATACTATAAGGAATATTTTATTTCTAAATGACAGTATTTTCACCTTCTTAACCATTTTCTTATATTTGAAACACTTCAGTTTCTTTACATATACAAAGTAAAGATAGTTTATTCTTTGTATACATACAGTACTCTAGCCAAAACTAAAGCTGTCTTACATTCATAATTTTGTAATAAAAATTCTTTGAATCTGTTTTTAAAACCCCAACATTTAAAACCTGAGCATTTATCCTAAGAAGTTATTTATGTGCTATTTTCTTCAGGTACTTATGACCACTGACATTTCTTTTTACACTGTGTGGTCTTTTCCCCCCCTCCAGTATTATACAAATACAACATGAATATATTCTAAATTACTGAAGATTCAAGCAGTACAGTAGTGTACAGAGCAAAATTTGGAAATGTCATTGTGCGTCCACACCTTAGAGTTCACTTGTCAGTGTCCATCCTTCCAATTAATTCTCTCTACATTTCTATCCATGTATTTTTTTTACATATACACCTATTATTTTGATTGTTTAATGCTCTACATGTTTCATGCTCTGTGTTCTGTGGCTTTTTAAAAATTATTATGAAATAAATTCACAGGAAAAGATATATACTTGCTTTTTCTCCTCTTTTTTCTTTTAATTAATTTATTTATTGATGACTGTGTTGGGTCTTTGCTGCGCGCGGGCTTTTCTCTAGTTGTGGCGAGCGGGGGCTACTCTTCGTTGCAGTGTGTGGGCTTCTCATTGCGGTGGCTCCTCTTGTTGTGGAGCACGGACTCTAGGCGCACGGGCTCTCTAGAGTGCAGGCTCAGTAGTTGTGGCGCACGGGCTTAGTTGCTCGGTGGCACGTGGGATCTTCCTGGACCAGGTCTCGAACCCGTGTCACCTGCATTGGCAGGCGGATTCTCAACCACTGCGCTACTGAGAAGCCCTGCCTTTTCTCCCTTTAATTACCAGCTTCAAGTGCTGGTGTCCCTGGAACCTCCTAAGTTGATCATTAAAATTTTTTTTAATGAGTTTATTAATTTTTTTTTGTATATTTGTTTTTCAGTTTGTCGCAGCCATTATTCTTTTGGGTGCTCAAATTGTCCCATCTTTGGCCACTGGGAACCCCGTCGCATCAGCTCCTGTGTCATTTGACACACCTCATTAGTTTGTTGTGTTTTTTTTCCTGAAATACCTTTTTTTTTTTTTTTTTTTGCGGTAGGCGGGCCTCTCACTGTTGTGGCCTCTCCCGTTGCGGAGCACAGGCTCCTGACACACAGGCTCAGCGGCCATGGCTCACGGGCCCAGCCGCTCCGCGGCATGTGGGATCTTCCTGGACCAGGGCACGAACCTGTGTCCCCTGCATCAGCAGGCGGACTCTCAACCACTGCGCCACCAGGGAAGCCCGAAATACCTTTTAAAAAAAAAAAATTTTTTTTTAACATCTTTATTGGAGTATAATTGCTTTACTTTGTTGTGTTAGCTGTATAACAAAGTGAATCAGCTATACGTGTACATATATCCCCATATCCCCTCCCTCTTGTGTCTCCCTCCCACCCTCCCTATCCCAACCCTTCTAGGTGGTCACAAAGCACAGAGCTGATCTCCCTGTGCTATGCAGCTGCTTCCCACTAGCTATCTATTTTACATCTGGTAGTGTATATATGTCACTGCCACTCTCTCCCCCTCCCCATCTCCTCAAGTCCATTCTCTACGTCTGCGTCTTTATTCCTGTCCTGCCCCTAGGTTCTTCAGAACCTTTTTTTTTTTTTTTTTTTTTTTTTTTTAGATTCCATATATATCTGTTAGCATGCAGTATTTGTTTTTCTCTTTCTGATTTACTTCACTCTGTATGACCGACTCTAGGCCCATCCACCTCACTATAAATAACTCCATTTCGTTTCTTTTTATGGCTGAGTAATATTCCATTGTATATATGTGCCCCATCTTCTTTATCCATTCATCTGTCGATGGACACTTAAGTTCCTTCCATATCCTGGCTATTGTAAATAGTGCTTCAATGAACATTGTGGTGCATGACTCTTTTTGAATTATGGTTTTCTCAGGGTATATGCCGAGTAGTGGGATTGCTGGGTCATAACCCCATTAGTCTTTGAGAGGTCCTTATTTTCAGGCCAAACAAGACCATCCAGGCTTACGTGGCATAATTCCTGTCCCAAACCTGGAGTCCTTATTTTAGAGGGGAATGATATTTAGAGACCATTATCAGGTGATTGACACATGGGGAATTTAGAAATTGCCCCATCCTATCAGTAATATGTAAAAATTTATCAGCTTTGTAATTAAAATCCTGATCTCTAGAAATCTTCATCTCTTAGTTTAAATACCATAGAAACCCCATGTGAAGTGCCAGCTGTTGTTACACACTGGTCAGATAGCCATAAATGAAGCCCCATAACTATGTCTGTTCCTGTAAAATTCACTGATAGTGTCAAAAATCTTTGGTTTTATAGCTTAAGAGTTCTCAAATCATTTAGTAGTCAGCGCTCTTGTTCTTTAAAGAGGACACGGTGAGTTCCAGGAAAGTGATGGAATTATTGAGGGAGTGTCCATTCCCTGGTCACAGCCCAGGTTTGTGGCTGTTTGATTCTTCAAATAACAAGTATGATTGTTGTTGTCTTGGTTGAAGGAATTTTAAGCCCCAGAGGGATACTATGAAAGAAAGGCATGGCCCTTCTGTGCCTTCGTGAGAGCACGGCTGCAGATTTTGGCACTGACTAGTTTGATTGCCTCAAATTTTTGTTATGTATTCTGTGATCCAGGTACATTTCCAAGATTTTTTTTTCAAAAAAAAAAAAGTGTCTATATCCCAGTTGTTTTATGCTGTATGCACTGTCTAGTTCTCACCTGTATTTTGAAAAAATTTTCTTGTTACAAGCTGCTAGTCCATTTGAATAGGTGCATCTCTGTTATATCTTGTCCTCCCAAAGTAGAAGCTTTTCATATAGTTTGTGCTTTTTTAAAAAGAATTACCTTCCCAGAGTTCTTTCAGTCTGAAGGCAGAGTTGTACCTCATCTACCTCTTCACATAACATAATAGTTATGTTAGCTTAAAAATTAATCTCTTTAAAAAACACCTTAAGCAGGGCTGTTCCCAGCGCTTGGAAATCTTCCCTGTGTCCCCCACAGTCCATAGTACTCTTTGGCACAGAACAAAAGTGGTTCCCCTTTCCCCTTCTACAGAATTACAGATTTGGGGGCTTGGGTTTTTGTTTTTAATTTATTTAATCAAATAAACTAAAGTGTATTTGATAACCTTTATGTATAAAGTTTTATACATTAACATACTTGAAAAATTACTCTTGAATTTTACATTACATGAGAACATTTTAATGAAGGAAAAGCATAATTATCTTATGAGAGTCTTGCTTTGAAAATTGATTGTAAATTTAATAAGGGTTTTATATTAGGCTGATTTTTATTGTCAGAGTATGTATAAAATCACTCTGAACTTTAGGTTAATTTCTACTGTTTGGGCCACCTTTCAGCATATTCCTTATGAAAGTTTGGGCTGCAATCTTTGTATGACCCCTGGGAAATACTCTGCTTGTTATCTTTTTCTTTATTGCAGGTTTCTGATGGAGTGTGAATGTGTTTTGTTTTTGTTCTTTGAGTTTTTTACTGCCAGGAGTCAGTTATCAAAAAGCTTAGCTTTTCAGTTTTAGGGTGGGAGGGAAATCTAGGAAAATTCCATGTGTTTTAGTATTTTGGTATTTTTGAGAAACAAATCTACTCATGTTTTCTGGAACATTTGTGTCCTGAAACACACCCTCTTCCTGGAGCTGACCATACACCATTAAGATATTCCTTATTCATATTAGCAAATTTTTTTAAAAAGGCCACATTTAAAACAGTACTTCTTTGTGCCTAATAGGTATATTGAATTTATTGTCATAAGACATTTTTCGTATTTTGCTTTAGTTTTTCACAAGCAGAAATGGCTTGATCTTTTCTTTTTTCAAAACCCGTTAGAATGTTTAAAAATAAGTTCTTGATTCTTAAGTCTTTGCTATTTGTGAAGACTAGGTTACCACATAGAAGGAACTAGATATTTCATTATGAAGGAAGCTGCCTATTTCTTTCCAGTAAACTTCCTGTGATCTTACTTAGTCTGAGGGCATTATCAGAAATCTATTACACACTGAATAGAAATTCTTCAAGTTGACAGAAGAGACAGAATTCTCCCTACTTAACTAAGGGAAAAAGGTTTGTTGATTTGTCACTTTTGACAAAAATCATACATTTGCACACTTTCAATCATTTTAGACCTTCAGCTGTGTACTGTACTGTATATGTGTATCCCATCGTCTTTCCAAGGTCTACTGGTCATAGTTGAATTGTTACCTGTTTCTGATTTTGATTTTAACAGTGGGCAATTTCTCAGTTACTTTAAAAAGGTAAACTTTGTATCAACATGATTTTCAAAGTTCTTAATAAAGTGTGGATTTTTTTTCTATTTTTTAATAGGTAAGTAATTTCTATGGTTTAAAATTCAAAAGATACAAAAAGGTATACAGAAAGAAGTCTTCTTACCTTTGGTCCACAATCACCCTGGTCCTTTCCCTGGAGGCAATGTTTGGAATACTTCCTTTAGCATCAAATAAAAATAGTTCTAAATATTGTCATGAATTCTATTGAGTACGTTCATTAATTTCTGCTTATTTTTACAGAAGTGAATGGTGACTGGCAAAGAGCTGATGCTGTCTGGAATAAAATGCAAGAAGAAAATATTATTCCTCGTGGAAGGACATTAAGGTTATTAGCGGAAATCCTTAGGAACAGTAACCAAGAGGTTCCATTTGACGTACCTGAGGTAATTTGTTTTTAACTGTAAGCATAACAGATTTTGTTGTTTGTCTATAACTTTAGGTTATAGATTAGCCCAGCTTTACAATGAAAAGGTCACTGTTGTGTTTACCACTTTTTGTTTAATTGAATAATTTTATTTTTAAGTTGTGGTATGAGGATGAAAAACATTCCCTGACTTCATCACCCTCACCTGTAGAAGTTAGTCTCCAGAAAGAGCTATTGAATGCCTGCCACAGGAAGAAAGACAAAGGTAAACGTGTACACTGGGGTCTTCTTTCTGATAGCAACATGGGATCTAAGCCCAGCAAATCATTAGTGATCTCGGGTAGAGATGGAACTTAAATTGTATATATTAATTATTTTCTTTCATTTTTTAAGTTAACAAAGACATTTTGGGACAATTGGGAAAATTTAAATATCGACTGAGTAGTGGGTCATTAAGGAATCACTCATTTTATTAGATACGATAACAGCATTATGATTTATAGGAAAATGTCCTTAAATTTTGAGATCTATAATGAAGTATTGAGAAATGGGGAAAAAAATCAAGATTTCTGTAATTTATTTTAAAGTACTTAAGCCATAAAAAATGGTTAAACAAATCTGGCAAAATGTTAATTATTAGGTGTAGGTGATGGGTACGTGGAGGGGGTTATTATACTATTCTTTATATTTTTCTGTACATTTGAAATTTTTCATAATAAAAACTAAAATAGTGCATTTTTCAAAAATTACACTTTGAAAATAGCATTATCATTAATTTTTTGGCAAGTGTATTTGTTACATATTTTTACGTGAAAGCAAAAAATGATTAGGGCATTAACCATCATACTAGTGTGTGTTAAGCTGTATCTTGAGGTTGAAGGCAGGTCATGAGCCCTGTTTCTTGCGTTTCTTCCCTTTCTTCAGCGGTAAACTTACCTGAAGGTATGCCTACCTCTATTGTGACTACTTTAAAATTTCTTTGACCATCTTGAGCCCTCTGATACAAGCTTGCCTATCACATTCTAGATGTTTTCATTTAGACTTCGTTGTACTCTCCCCAGATCATATATTACTTTTGTTTCCTTCATTTTTGTTAATTTTTCTTCATAGAATGCTACTGTTACCTTTAACTCCTCCAGTTTTTGTGTACATTTTCAAGTATGCTTTATGATAATTTAACCATTATGCAGCAGATTTTCTTTTCATTTTAGTATTGACAGTTTTGAGCTCCCTTCAGTAGGAAGTCATCAATTTAGAAATTTATAGAACCTTTTAATTTCTTTTTTTTAATATTGTACTTTTAATTTAATTTAATTAATTTATTTATTTTTGGCTGCGCTGGGTCTTCTCTGGTGCGCACTGGCTTTTCTCTAGTTGCGGCAAGCGGGGGCTACTCTTTGTTGTGGCACGCGGGCTTCTCGTTGCGGTGGCTTCTCTTGTTGCAGAGCACGGGCTCTAGGTGTGTGAGCTTCAGTAGTTGTGGCACGTGGGCTCAGTAGTTGTGGCTCGCCAGCTCTAGAGCGCAGGCTCAGTAGTTGTGGCACACGGGCTTAGTTGCTCTGTGGCATATGGGATTTTCCTGGACCAGGGATCGAACCCGTGTCCCCTGCATTGGCAGGCAGATTCTTAACCACTGCGCCACCAGGGAAGTCCGAACCCTTTAATTTCTTAACTAGAAATTTTGTGACACTGACATAAAGTGTCTGAAGGAGGAATTAAGTTAAGCTCTTAAGCTTGCTTAATACTGCAGAGTAACTTTATTCTTTCTGAGTCATTTTCCTTTGTTGCATATTCAGTCTATATATCCTTGAGTCTTTCACCATGTATTTCTTAAACCTAAATATAAAGTTCATTATTATCAATGCTATTTAAATATTCTAATGGAATTTTGATTTGATTGAAATGAATGTAAGGTTAGTGTATACTTCCTGTTTAAAGATTCCAAAGCTCCATATATTGCCTTTTTTTAATTGTTGTTTTTATTTAAGTAAAAACATTTTAACCAGCTAACTAAATGTAATGCAGTGTATATTATAAATGTAAAGATATACCCCTATTCTAGTTTTTTTTTAATTTTTAAAAAAAATAAATTTATTTAATTTATTTTTTTGGCTGTGTTGGGTCTTCATTGCTGCGCGCTGGTTTTATTTGCGGCGAGCGGGGACTACTCTTTGTCGCGGTGCACAGGCTTCTCATTGCAGTGGCTTCTCTTCTTGCAAGAGCATGGGCTCTAGGCACGCGGGCTTCAGTAGTTGTGGCTCGTGGGCTCTAGAGCGCAGGCTCAGTAGTGGTGCACAGGCTTAGTTGCTCTGTGGCATGTGGGATCTTCCTGGAACAGGGCTCGAACCCATGTCCCCTGCCTTGGCAGGCGGATTGTTAACCACTGTGCCACCAGGGAAGTCCCCTCTTCTAGTTTCAATATACAATTTACATTTATCTAGTTGGTTTCATTCTGTTAATTCTGCAGAGGTTTGAGTTACTTTTGTGTATATCTCAGAATTGAATGCTTGGCAAAATATGAATACTTTGAAAATTGAATTCAAGACTACAGTTTTAGAAAACCACTAGTAAGCTTTTCTAGATTATTTTGTTACCTTAAATATTCAAATTGTACTTACTGTGTATTTTCATTCAGCAAAGTAGTGAACTATTATATACGCTTGTTGGGATGTAGCCAATAGTTGCAGTACATCATAACGTCTAAGCTCTATTAAAAGGAAAATATATGCATTATGTACTGAATGATAGATTCTGTCTTTTCTTAGTTAACATACAAATATTAAGATCATAACCTTTTTCTCTTGTTTCTCTGAATTTAGCTTGAAAGTTAACTAAGTTTTTGATATTGTCACTTCAGTTTAATTGAAGGGCTAATTCAAACTCCCCTAACTTGTAATGTAAACACAAGCATAATTTCTGCTTGTTTAGAAACCTCCAAAGTAGCTCAGAATGTTCTTCTGAGCGTTAATATCATGTTCATTCCTATTTGTGTGTTCTGTATTTCTTTACATGGAGCTTTATATCCATAAAAGTTCTTATGTGATAGTTCAGTTATGCCCCTTCTTTATTGTGATGTGTTTATACACACCAGAGTGTGGATTGTAGTTTCAGTTGGATGTTTATAGCCAGGCAATTTTATTTCAGAAAAGTAAGTGACTGAAAAGTGTAGTTACTTCTCTTTTGGTAACATCTTTTCATTCACTGACAGTTATTGTGAACAAGTGAAATAAAACTGTTAATCAGTCAAACAAATGTTGCTTAGTTTACTTGTTAGATATCTGTATATTTGAAAATTGTATGTTTTTGTATAAGTCCTGTCGTAGCCAAATAATTTGATCTCCTAATTTTAGCATTACAGGCTATACTCACTGTAATGCTGTTGTGTTGGAATCTTAACCGCAGGAACCACCCACTTACAGATTCAAGATCGCTTTAAAGTGAATCTTTTGCTCCCCTCAATCTAAATTATACCCCTGGTTTATTTGGACTTTAACACACATTTTGCAATTTATTTTGAAACTGGAAACTGGGATCATCTTTTGATAAACAAATTCAGAAGAGCTCTTTTTCGTTTTTATTGGCATGAAAATAATTTATTGACTTTAGAGAGCTAGTATGAAAAATAATTTTAAAACGAAGCCCTTTCTGGTACCATCCATTTGGATTAAGTAGTAGTTTTCATAACTGTCACTTTGTTTTTTAAAGATTAGAAGAGTGATAACATCTGCTTGCTTGGTCAGTGTGTGTGTCTCTGTAGAGTGGTATAGTGAGTGAGTATTAAAAGAAGCAGAAATATGGGGGTTTCGGGCTTTGTTTTAGGGCTTTTCCCCCTCCTTTTTTGCCATTTCAGAATAATGTCATCTCATTTTTTGTTGTTTTTTTCCTTCATAGATGCATTTAATATTTTCCTGAAAGCAAAAAAGCAAAACGTTGTGTTCAATAGTGAAACTTATGCCAGTCTTATAAACTTACTGTTGATGAAGGATAATCCTACACAAGCAGTGCAAGTGAAAGATTTGTAAGTATTAGTTCATCTATTAAACCTCACACTTAAAAACAAATATCAACTATCATTAGGATTTTTCTGATACATTGTAGTAGCAGTTGCTTAATTGTCTTCAACTAGTCACAAAAATTATATGAAATGTTTTTCTAATTTTATGGGGGTTTTTAACCTACAAAAAATATAACTTTTATTAGCCCTGCACACTGCAGTATATTTTATTTTACCTTATGTAACGTCACAACTCATGTATTCTATTCATATATAGAAAAGTAGTTTTTTAAATCATATTCTGTTTCTTGTTCAGCAACTCGATCTGTGTACCTTTTATGGTGGAAGCAGCCTGATACATGAAGACATCAAGGGCTTTGAACTTAGGCAAGGGTTTGAATCTTACTTGAAAGCTCGTGGGAAAATTTCCTCCTATCTCTGAGCCTCAGTTTTTCTTCTGTAGAATGAGTAGATGATAATAAGTCTTACATTAATGATTTCTTCTAGCTATTGAAGGAGATAGAGTGAAGTAGAGAAAATATATGGTACTCAACACATTTTAAATACCTTTTCTCTTTCCCCTTCTTGTTTTGTAATCTGTTTAGTGGTATTGGTGTTAGTGGCGGTAGTGGTTTTGTCTCTGGCTAGTTCCCTAGAGTAAAATACTTTGTTAATCAGAACGAGAATACAGTTTTCTTCCCTGGTGTTGTGTCAGTTAACTGACTCTGTCGTCTTATCCCCAAGGAGTTACCTTCAAAGTTAAGTAATTAATCAGAAAGGGCCTAGAAAGGAGAAGATCAAGGTCACCTGCTCTGGAAGGTACACCTGTCCTGTTGATGAGTCAATAGCTTTATTTTCAATGGCAAAGGTCAACCTTTTCCTAGTATATTGTAAGTTTTGAAATAATCTCTCCTGGCTAACTTTTGGCCTTCAAAATTTTTAAGTCGCAGCACTTTTGGAATATTAGAATCCTGAATAGAAAATGGATGTTTGCCATTCTTGGAATTCACTGGAAAACCTGGCGTTAATATTAGTGTTATGTTAAAGTTATGCACCATAGGGCCGTGTTTACTGTTTATGTTTCAGTACATTTTGAAAAATACGTTGTGTATGACTGTACTTGTCTGTGGAAATATATCTGTATCTGTTGACATATACACACACACAGAGTATATATAATTCATATATATACATATAAGTACTATATATGTATGGATACACACATATACCATATATATCTATGATCTTGAATCACTTCTATGTCTTGATATAGGATGGTCACACTGAGACTTTTAAGTTCAGGTTTTTAATGCATTGTGTCTCATTTGTGTTTTTACTCAGTTGCTAATTAAATTATCTCTCTCTGGAATACTCAGTACATCCTCAATTAGTGACTTGGAAAATGTGACATTGAACAGCATCCTGTCATCTATAACCATTGAAGTCATCCAAGAGGTGCAGGTTTTTTCCTGCAGTTACTTTTCTTGGAAAATTATTATCTAAACACTGTCCACAATTATCAAAGGTGTTTTGAAACAACACTGATTTGGGAGGAAAGGGTGGCAGAAAAAAGAGAGGAACATTTTGTGTTGAGAATTGGGTATGATTAACTGAGGAGATGGAAGCAAAGAAGGAAATCTTTTTCAAGTCTTTTAGTCCTGAGGTTGGTCACAGAGACCTCTGAAATACTTCCCAAAAGTACAAATTATAATTCTTTCATTTTAATTGGGCTTGTTTTAGAATGGTGAGCCTCACATTCTGGTAGCATAAACAGATAACCCACCACCCACCCCAAAGGTTCTGACTCACCTGATCTGGTGTGGGGCCCAGGAATCTGCATTTTACTAAACACCCCAGGTGAGTCAAGGATCACGTCTTAAACATTTTGATCACATTACCATTATCAGTGAGCTGTACTACTGTAAGTATATGATATGTAAGTATATTATAGAGCATACTCCAAAAATAGCAGTTTTTTGGAGAATAAGATTTAAAAATAGAAACTTAAACATTTTCTTGTCTCACCCTAGAGCATTCACACAGTGTGCATACCTCTTGCTGGAGACCCCTGATCTAGAGTAGTTTTTCAAATTGCATTTATAACCTGTTAGTGGATCATGGACTCTCTTTAGTGGGGCAGAATCAACATCTTTTTTAGTTAAATAGAATAGAAAATATCAAAGCATTCCATGTAGTAGAGATATTTTGTGAACATTTGCTTTCAGTTATATGTGCATCTGTATATCAGTGCACTGGTATGTACCATAAAACATCGTTTCTTACTATGTCTGACTGAGAATCTTGATCAAACAAGTGTGAAAGCTGTTGACCTAGAAGATGGTTATAAGCACAGCCCTTCTATTTACACTTATGTCCACAACCTGTAAAATGTAGGTTTATCTTCTTTTCTTCCCTCCCTCTCTAGATGTTCATGAAACCTTTCTGTACTCCTGAGGTTACTTTTATCTTCCCCTGTGTTATCTTCCAGGAGTATTTTGTAGCTGCCTTCCCCATGTAGTTGTGTGGGCCCAAAGAGATTCCTAGATTCCAAGCTTTAGAATGCCCAGAGGCACTTAATCTGGGGATCTGTGCACATCCTTTTCTTTGAACCAATAAAACGTTGTATCTGACTATGAAGAATCGTATCTTGGGTTAGATCTACATTGGGTGCTTTTGAAAATAACTCTGGACTGGGAATTCAGAAGCGGAAGTTAGAGTTCCAATTCTCTGTTACTGGAGGAATGTCGTATAACTTCTCTGGATTTGTTTCCTGGTTCCAGCGTTGCCAGTGTTCCACTAGGTCATCTCTTCCCCTTCTGGCTCTGCATCAGTGATCAGAATGAAAAATAATTGTTGCTTTTTTTTTTTAGAGGCATCTTTATTGTAATATGGTGTGACCAAATGAGCTACTGTAGCAAGTGGTGGTACCCCCAGTATTATTCTGGCACTACTACTCTATTATTACGCTATAAATATACTCTATAAATAGCAGTCTGTTACAGTTACCTACGTGATGCCACCTGTTCAATCTTAAGAGCAGTTGTTTTCTCTGTGAACTAATGCAGTCTTTGCTTTTGCTGTACCTTTGCTGTCTCTAATGTATTGCAGATTCACATGACTACTAGTGAGATTTCTGCAGTTTAAGAAGGTTACTTAACCTTCCCAACAAGTAATGGAACCTCAAAAGTAACACATGCCTTTAAAATTTTTGAAAGAAAAAAAGAATGACTTTCTTTCATTTTTAGTTAGAATTCAACATTTCCTTGTGTTTCAAAATAAAAATTTAGGTATAGTGAATTCTTTCAATGGAGGGGAACTGCTTATTCATAGAGCAGTAATGGTTATGAATTGCTATTTTAAATCTCTGTTAACACTGAACTCTATTCTTAGGAAATTTGAGAATCATGTGGTGATTAGCTCTGCTTTATCTTTCAAGAATAGCACTTCATTTTCTCTTGTTCCTACTAGCTTCTTATTTTATTCTGTCTAAAAATAATGCTAAATTAATAACTGATGGTTTTTACTGGATTGGCCAGTTTTTGTTTTCCAAAGTAAGATAAATTCTAATCACTGCCTAATGTCCTATGTGCGTGTTATATAAGTACAATCCATAGACCAGTCATAGCTCTGAAATCTCTAATATGAACCTTTCCATGTGATACTATCTTCTTTGGTTAAGACAGAGTAATTTTTGCAGTTGATTGTAAGTTAAAAGATTGATACCCCTTCACTCTGCAATTTTTTTTTCCTTTATTTTAGCAGTTCTAAAAAAGAAAAGAAAATGTCTGGAATTCTGTGCTGTCCAGTCCAGTAGCCACTAGCCATAAGTGCCCACTTAAATTTAAATTATTAAAATTAAATATAATTAAGGTTTCCATTCCTCCATCACAGTAGCCAGGTAGCCACATGTAGCTGGTGGCTACCCTATTGGACAGCATGGGTAAAGAATATTCTCATTATCACAAGGAAGTTTGATTTGGCATCTCTGTACTAGATTTTTTTGCAAAAGGAAAGATCAAAATTATGATTCAGAAGTAAACTGCTCTTATTTTATTGTATGAATGAGTACACTGCAGAATCACCAGTACCTTCTGTAGTTTTTCTCCCTTTACCAGTTTGGAATATATTTTGGTTGTGATTGGTCAGTTTCTACATGTGTAATATATGTTCAGCATGTAATAGAACTGGGGAGAGTTTTCTTCCTATTTATCCTCACTTTCAAATATATATTGAATACACACCTTGAGATAGCAAGAGATTATTAAAAGAAAAATGTTCTGTGTTTTGAGATTTTCAAAAGGTTTGACAATCAAGTGTGATGTCAGAAGTTTTGTTACCTTATGGTTTTAATGAATTTTAGGTAATATTTTCAAGTAAATATGGTATAATACATGTAATAATGTTGGCATAAGAAATGAGCTTAATTTTAATAGTGTCTGCTTGTTTATTTAATCATGCTAAAGATTGAGAAAGTAAATCCTTTATTTTCTGCAGTTTATAGTCTCATGTATGAGTTTTTGACTTAAGAGCTTTGACAGATGGGATAAAGGAAAAAAGTCAAACTGAGCAGTGGGTGCTTTGGTGGGATTAAGAGGATCGTTGGGGGGATAAAAAAATCCTTCCCCCAGGAACAGTAGGGGGGAACCTCAGAGGCTGAAAGTGACTGAGAGGATGGGCACATCATGGTGTCTTTGGAGGATTTTCTTGGGATTGACGAGAGTAATTTAGCAGTGACCCTGCTTTTCTCGCAATCTGCTCAGCTTAGATGTTCATGTCGGTAGGCCGAGGTTGTTGGCAGCAAGATCATCACTGAGCTTGATAAGGCAAATGGCAGCAATTGCTTTTGCTCCTTTTGACCTGTGGAGATTTCCTAATTGGGAGATAAAGCCTAGGGGCATTAAGGATGCTGAAATTTCATCACAGGAGATATGCAAACAATGTAGCAAACAAATCATCTCTGGCTAGGGTTCTTCTTCTTTCTTTCTTTTTTTTTTTTTAAATTATGTAGGTTTTAGTCATAAGAAAAGCGAGTTTTTGCTCTTGAGTTTTAAAAAATTGGGGGGGTTTGGGCTTCCCTGGTAGCGCAGTGGTTGAGAGTCCGCCTGCCGATGCAGGGGACACGGGTTTGTGCCCGGTCCGGGAAGATCCCACATGCCGTAGAGCGGCTGGGCCCGTGAGCCATGGCCGCTGAGCCTGCGCGTCCGGAGCCTGTGGTCCGCTACGGGAGAGGCCACAACAGTGAGAGGCCCACGTACCGGGGGGAAAAAAAAAAAGTTGGGTTTCAAATTTAAGGCTGGGACAAGATTGTGTGAGATTTTACATTTTAATGTAGCAGTGGTTTTAGTTCTGCAGTATGTTCACCTTTAAAAATTGTATGTATCTAGATGACAGAAATTTGAAAATTAATCAGCCAAATGATATGGTGTTAGTAATATGCTTTAGTTTATATTTAAAATATAAAGTGCTGAAAATAAATGCTCATTTTTGTTGCCGAAAGAATAGTTTTACATTTTATAATTATGGTGAGTGTAGAAAAAAGAGGAAAAAGTATCCAGCTTAGGATACAGCAGAACAATGCAGGGCATGCAGTTATTTTAGTCATCTAATATGTCAGCATTCAAGAATCTGAACCGATTGTTTAAAAAAAATCTTGTACTTTGTTTCTTTTGTTGCTCATTTCCAACTTTGTCATCTGTCAGAATGCAAAAAAAAATTATCCTTCTATAACCATTGACAGGATAACACAAAAGCTGTCTCCAGGTCGATATTTTGCAGCAATATTTTTAACATATGAACAGTAGTTTTTATAATTTCACCTTGGTGCTCAACCATTTATTATCGTATCAGAAGCATGTCAGTAATTCCTTTCTAAATGTCTGCTTCTTTTAGCGCTGAGACCCACATCAAGGGCTTCACACTGAACGATGCTGCCAACAGCCGCCTCATCATAACGCAAGTTAGGCGGGATTATTTGAAAGGTATGTCACAATGCTTGACCTTTACGTCACATTAATGCCTCTGCAGATTTTTCTTGTAACGCCCTTCGAATACTTGGATAAAGGAGTCCATTTAGCAAATTACCTGCTTATCAAGAGCCTTTTGTGGTAGCTGAGAGACGTAAATTACTGTACATGCATTTATAATACAGCTTGAATATGAATGTACTTGTCATTTGACCACTTAGTCCAGTTTCCATTCCATTTAACACAAGATGGGTTTTCTTAAGATGAATCACAGCTCTTCAGACATGCAAAATTTGTGTTGCAGGAGGAGAGAAAGTACAGGCTTTCAAGTGCGTTAAAATTCACAGCACAAGTCATTTTGCTCTGGAAATTAACATACTTTAGAGCATCTGAAACAATTCCCAGCAGTTGTTTCTTGCATATTGTGTTGGTTGTATGTGAGTTAGCAAATGAGTTAAATTGAGTGTTAAATGTGTGGGATTGTGCACCAAGTGATTATAATATTGATTTTTAAAACTTAATCTAATACTTCTTTAATAGTTCGTAATGCCAACAGCAGTAAGATACAGTGTTTGTTTGGAGTTTCGAGTTTCGAGCTTTTGAATTAAGAGGATAACATCAGAAAAATGTGGAGATGACTTTGGGGAGGGTTGGGATGAGGCCATTTGTTTGGTAGAGGCTGTTTATGGGTTTGCAGAGGAATGGATTTGGATCGGATAGTCTTATGAACGAGCTCCCAAGGGGAAAAATGATGAATCTCTTAAATTTAGATAAGCATCTTTTCACATTTAATTTTACATTTGAATTTTAGTTGATACAGTAACACCATGGTTTTGCCGATACAACAAAAGACACTTAGGAACTCTTTAAGGAAGGTTGAAACAGCTCTTTAACCGTTAAATATGTTGCCTAGTTTTTTCCTCACTCTGTATATGCTCCTCACTTGCATGCTTATAAAATAATATCACATCTCTGAAAGTTGCTGTCTAATTGTGCAGCTTTAATGTTGCCTGTAATGCCTAGAGGTATTGGTCTTTGGATGTCTTCCTAACTGGTTAGGACTGAGTATGTAAGTGATCATTTCTGCCAATGCAGAATTGCTGCCTCAGTATTCTACAGGCAGGACCAGCCTGTTAGAGACAGCTTCAGTCATAATTGAGTGTTGTAGGGCTTGCTATTAAAACTTTAAAAGCTTTCATTTTCTTTGCAATAGAAGAGGCTTTTTGGCAAGTAGATATTTAAAAACAATTTTTTTCTACTTTTTGAAATTTTATTTTTTGGCCACGACACGCAGCATGTGGGATCTTAGTTCCCTGACCAGGGATCGAACCTGCGCCCCCTGCAGTGGAAGTGCAGAGTCTTAACCATTGGACCTCCAAGGAAGTCCCTGATAAACAATTTTAAAACATTGAAAAATTAAACTTGCTCCCATATAAATAAGTTCATTTTTATAAATGACATTTTGTAGACATGGAGATCAGAATAAAACACTTTTTTAATTTCAAGGAGTTAATTTTTGAGCTGAATCTAATCAGTGTTTAACTTGACTGCTATCCCACTTGTATGTTAGGTACCCTGTGAAGACAACAAGAAACTATGATATAATTTCACATCTGTTTTCAGCTGTTCACCTGGAGGTTGGTTGAGAGTAGAAGCTATGAACCCACCTCCCAGTGCCTCGCCACGGACTAACCTACTGTGGTCATTGTCAAGGACGGGAATGCTGTTGGCACTATCCACATCTCCTTATTTTGTTCCATGGCTGACTAGAGCTCCCAATTAAAAAATTCAGGTTGCTTTTTCTCAATTCCATCTAAAGCAGGAAGAAAAATAAAGCCAGTTCAAATGCTGTTCTGGAATATTAATAGCTGATACATCACACTGTTGCAGTATAATCAATATTACTAGTAAATTAGGTGACAGTGTGATAAGGACTCGGGGAGGGGTGTGGATGGATACTGCTTTTGGTGTCCCAAAGCAGTAAATCATGAACTGTCCAGAACTCCAGCCCTGTATGGGAATATGATTTCGGTTCCAAGGTCCCATGCTCCCTTTGGATAGACATAAAATGATCTCTTCTCCTCTATCCTCCACTCTTTCACACACACATGCACCCAAAGATGAAGGCTCTGGGGTGGTTAGATTCTTGGGTTGGTGTCTTAACAGTATGACCTTGGGGAAATTATTTAAATTATCTGTGCCTCAGTTTCCCACATATAAATTTGTTACTTACCTCAGAGGGTAGTTGTGAGTGTGACTGCTTAATACTGTGTCTGGCATGTAGTAAGTGCTCAACAAATGTAGTAAAAGCTCAGTAAATGCGCGTTACTATCATCACCATTGTTATCTTATTTTTGTTGCTATTTGATCCACTGGTGTGGGAAGATCCTCCTGGCTGACAATATTCTTGGCTAATAAAAATATTCCATATTATCTGTGTATGACCACCAGTTAAGATTTTATCAAGTTTATTTTCTATAGATAATATTATTAAAGTAGTATAAATAACATTTTTTGTTTCCTGTATGTTCGTGTGTATTTATAAAATTTTATTGAATATGCCTTCTAAACTGCCTATTTTCCCTTTTCCCCATTTGAGAATCACTGGTTTAGAATGTAGATTTGGAGTAATAATAAATTGTTTATTCAGTAATAAATACTTAAATTCATGATGTCTTTTACTGTATCACTTTTAATAGAGTGTTTATTACCCTTTCCCCATTCTTCTGTTAAAGATAGACTGTTATTTGGAAAGCTGCTTTGAGGGTCTTAGTTTTGTGTAGGTTACACTGCTTTAATTTCTATAGAGCCATGAAGTTTTCTTTGGTAGCAGTGATTGTTGTGCTAAGTATTGCAATTTCCCTGCAGTCCATCATTTTATTTAATATAATGATTTTGCTACCCTGGCACTTAAATCAGTAAATCAGAAGGATATTCCATATTTATCCATAATCACATACTTGTAAGTATGATAGTTTAAAAAAAAAAAAAAGAAAGAAACTCCTGAGGGGTTTCTCCCTGGGAATCTGGTGAGCTTTATTTTCTCCGAAAAATCAGTGTAAGAAAATATCTGCAAGATATGTAATCGTGTAAAATAAATTTGTTAGTGTGTAAGTTGAGTGTTCCAGTTTGGCTGCTCTTCTTGTATGATCAGTCCTTTTTGGATTAGAAAGCGACATTGTTTTCAAGAAAGAATCTTTGCGGTATTAGAAGATTTTGATAATCATGAATCTTTTGAGTGTAGTAAAATCTGGGAAAGTATGAATGTGGGTAGAGGTTACATATTTTTGGAAGGCCTTTAATTTTTAAAATTTTTCCTTATTTATATTTCTCTGAACTTGTCAACTTCTTTGAAATTAGTCACTAAATGTTATCCCTGAATGGAATCCACATTCTGTCAGTAACATCTGCATTTTCTCTGTAACTTAAAGAAGAAATTTCTCTGGTCTCTGATATCTTACAGTCAAATAAATCTTTATTTTTTTTTTTAGGTTTCTCATAAAGTATTAATATTTTCTGTAATATAGAATAAATTATTCATAGCTTTTTGTGTATAGTCATTTTGTGCTCATGTTTAAAAGCTAGTTTTCAAAACACATTAAAGTCAGTACGGTTCATATACAAAAAGCTCTGTCACCTGCTCTTCTATTGTAGACGCTCTAACAACACTAAAAACAGCCTTGGATCTGGAGCAGATACCTTCTAGGATAGCAGTGACCCGCCTTATTCAGACATGTGCCTTGAAGGGTGATACAGAAAGCATACAAGACATTCAGAAGTTGGTAAATGGACTCGAAGATTCAATTGGACTTTCCCGTATGGTTTTCATCAATAACATTGCTTTGGCACAAATAAAGAAGTGAGTATTTTCGAGCTTTCTTTTTCTCCATTGGATACTGGAAGGAACGTTATCTCAAATCCCACCTTTTGTAAAACTAGGGTATTAGAAGCCGTATCAACTACAGAGGAAGTATCGATGCCAGTTGCTGATTATTCTGTAGCTATCAGGGAATAATTATATGTTAACAAAATATGTTTTAGCTTTAAATTAAATCTTAAATCAACATTTATCAAAATTTTCAAATTCATGAAACTTGCTTCACGGTTGGTAACTTTTCTCATTCATACATTCCAGGCCCTTATTGAAACACTTGGTTGCAAAAGTGAAAAATAAGTTCATTTGAATGTTAGCAACACTTGAAGGTGACACTCTACCAGTACATAGTGAAATGGAAGGCCTAGCAAGCTTGTTAAAAATACACATTTCCATCTTCTCCTACCCATCCACCCGTGTCAACACACATCCACACAAAGGGAGGTATTTAGAGATGATTCTCATACCACCATTTCTAGATTCCTTGTTGAGGATCACTACTGTAGAAGTAAATAAGAACTTGATTTTTATTAACCTCACTAGCAAAGTTAAAGATTCATGGGGGTAATAATGGAATTGACATTTTTCATGCTTTTAGGAAAAAATGTTCTTTAGCAGTTAATCCTACATACATTTAATGGGTTGTGATACGAAAATGTCATGTTGGTTTTTACAGGGCTTTTTGTTCCTCTTTCTTTGGGCAGAGAAGAGGTTTTGTTTTGTTTTTCACCCTTTTAAAACTATTTCCCCAAATAGAACTTTAAACTTTTCCTTTAATAAGAAAATGTGATTATTTTAAGTTAGAAGATCCAAAAAATTATCCAAGTCTTTGTTGCTGCACACGGGCTTTCTCTAGTGTGGCAAGCAGGGGCTACTTAGTTGCTGTGCGCAGGCTTCTCATTGCGGTGGCTTCTCTTGTTGCAGAGCATGGGCTCTAGGCGCACGGGCTTCAGTAGTTGTGGCACGCGGGCTTCAGTAGTTGTGGCTCACAGGCTGTAGAGCACAGGCTTAGTAGTTGTGGCGAACGGGCTTAGTTGCTCGGCGGCATGTGGGATCTTCCCGGCCCAGGGCTCGAACCCATGTCCCCTGCATTGGCAGGCAGATTCTTAACCACTGCGCCACCAGGAAGCCCCTGGATGAAATTTTAAATGTTACCATATAAACAGAGTTTTATATGAGGCCGAGAATATGTTTTTATTCACTATTAAATAATTCTCTAACTAAAACCCATAAGAAAACTTTATTGTAATGGTGTACTCATTTTTAGAGAATTCTTGTTTCAGGTAATAATTCCAACATAAAATTGATTATTTGGATTTCGAGTGCCATATCATAACTGTAAAGTATCAATTAAAGAGCATCTTAACCAAAAAGATAGTCATAAAGATAATTTTTTATCATAACTTGCTACATAAGGCCATGTAATTAATTTTTTAAAATAAAAAGTGTGAAGATACTTTTTTCTGAGAATTTTAGTATAAATTGAATATTTTTCAAATGTTATGTATTACCTGACAAAAACAAATTGTAGTGATTGTGGGTTGAGAGACATGAAAATATACCTTTTGAAGACATCATCAGCATTTTTAAGAATCCTAAGATGTAATACATTATCTTTACTTCATGCACTAGTGACCAGTTGCAGATTATAATGCCAGAGTTATATAGCATTTAAACAAGTTTTCATTTTACATTCCAAACAGCTGCAGAATCAAGTCTTTGAGATACAATAATTTTTTAAGTTATTGTCTTTAATTCTTCTCTATATAGTTGTTTGATCTTGTCTCTAGAGCAGTTTTTTAAAATAAGCAGCTACTTCAGTTACTGTAGCATAAAGCACCCAGTGATTGCTTGTGCCACCTAAATGTGATTGGGTTCAACTTGCATAGTGTTTTTTATCTGGTTAATTGTAAATATATTTCCTTTTTTTCCTAAAGTGCTTGCATGTGTGAATCCCAAAGTACTCATACTGAAACTGCCTGCAATATTAATACTAAAAGCAAATATTTCCTTATAATTTATTTTACTTACTTTTACAGTAGTAACATAGATGGTGCAATAGAAAACATTGAAAATATGCTTACTTCAGGGAACCAAACCATGGAACTTCAGTACTTTGGCTTGGCATACTTATTCCGAAAAGTCATAGAGGAACGGTTGGAACCAGCACTTGAAAAGAGTAAGTTAGCTGTTCTAGCCAGAGAACACAGAAGCACTTTTTCTCTCTAGTGAGTCTGGACTGACTTTCTTTGGTGGATGAGTTAGTTATACCACTGTTTAAATGAAAGATTTTTCTTACCTGTCATTTTTTTCAGTAAGCATCATGGCGGAGAGATTGGCCAATCAGTTTGCAATTTACAAACCTGTCACCGATCTTTTCCTTCAGCTTGTGGATGCAGGCAAGGTGGATGATGCCAGAGCTCTCCTACAGGTAATGACCCACCACACATGGAGCAGTGGGGCTTGTGGCTTGTGAGAAGTCAGTTAAGAAATTACTAGACTTAGGTGTGTGGTAGAATACCGGAAATGAAGTGTGGTGCTGCCTGCACATTTAAATTTGAACGTGAATCAAGGTTACATGACAGGGACTGGATTGTAAGTTACAGGTTGCTGGTTTTAAAGATGCCAAATCAGACTAGAAATGTCTTTAGATTTAAGTGGGGGTGGGGGAAGACATGTTTTGCCAAAATGATTTAAAGACAAATGTTTCTGTGCAGATAGGTAATGCAAAACAATTCCTTTGATTTCCTAGTTTAATTTCTCTAACGCTGCTCTATAAATACTGTGCATCACCATGGCAACACAGTTTGCAAACAAAAAGTAGGAAATGTTTGCTTTTCAAGTACAGCTTCTCTTGAATACTCAAACATTCTCAGTGCCTTATTCAAGATTTATTAAGAATTTGCTTTCTATTCACTTGTGTGTCACAGACACATTAAATGACAAATGCAGGTCTCTGTGGCCCGCACTCTCTGTTAAATTAGCAATCTTCAGGGAAGGAGACAACTGCATTCATGCCATTTTAACAGCACTAAATATAAAGCAGCGCGCCACCAGTGGGTGATCGTAGCTGCCACTGTTAATGTACACAAACAGGCACCGCCGGGGAGCCCCTTCCCAGCAGGTGGCAGTCAAACAGTCACCGTGATCCCGCCAACGGCTGTGTTTGTATAGACTCCCTGTGTCAAATTGAGGCCTGGGACCAATTTCTGGTAGTAAATAGTATTATATTCACTTAACGTTTTTGCAAGCTGCAGCACCTCTTAAGTAGTAGCTAGGGAAGGTAAAACTGTACTCATTTGCTGGAACTCTGCTTTTGATCCTTAAAGTTCATCTAGTTTGACAGTAGAATCCAAGTCATTTTTAAAAGGAATTCCTGAGAAATTTCTCTGTGTTAACATTTTTGTAAAACGTGTAAATTGGCACTGCCTCTAAGGCTTTTTTACTTTTGTTCCTGGAGAGAGAGAAATGCTAGTTAGTTGAGAATTTTCTTGATTGGTTTGGTATGTTTACCTTTTTTTTTCCTTAAAAAAAATTTTTGTTTTAAACAGAAAAGGCAATTTATGATGGGGATTTCAGGAATCTTTTCATTGTTTTGTTGCCTTTAGTATTACAAGTTTTATCTTGAAAAGAATAAATTCTAATGCTTTATGTTTGTGTGTACATACCTAAGTGTACCCACTCAGGGTATATGCATGTCTAGCTGGACGTGTGATAGTATTCATTCAGCTTTAACACATCATTGTGATAGCTCCTTAGGAAGTCACACTTGATATTTCATTTACCAGCTTGTTGATCAAGGCTCTTCCTAGCGAGCAGTCCAGAGTGGGAGACAGTGGGGATGTGGCAGCCGCCTTCAGAGCTGCATGTACCCACAGTGGCCTGTCTAGGGCTCTTGGCAACAGCCGAGCGTTGCTGCAACAGCTGTCTTTTCATTTTTATCCCTTCAGTAGACTGAGGTTTCAGATGATAAACCCTTTACCCATTCTTTACCTGCTTGTCAAACAGTAAAAGATTATTCTTGCTGTAGTGAAGAATACTTTATTCACAGATGTCGAAAGCATCAGTTTATAGTGTAAATGTTCTGTGTGTCCCCAAAAGTTCTTTTTATACTAGTCATTTTAGTATTGACAGTGTTTTAAAGCTTTGAAAGAGCAATGTGCTTTTAGAAACTTAAGAGAATGACATCTGTGATGAGTGTAAACTAAAATAATGTCTTGCCATATTTGATTTTACTATAGCATCTAAGATGGGATAGACACTTGATTTATCTGGTCTGTCATATAAACTTTTTTTTTTTTTTTTTGAGTTTAACTTTTGTCTCTTTCTCAAGCACTGGCTGTCTATCGCAATGAAAGCCTTTTATAAAATAGAGAGATTGAAATCAGTCCTTTTGTATGCGTAAGTGTAGGTAATTATACTTTAAAGAGAACTTGCTTTGTACATTTTAATTTTTATAAAGAAACGAGCAGTTATCTCCCTGACACCTTATTAAATGTATAATTAACCTTATGATCCCTAGCTCACTTGTGAATGCTTGGCAGTATAATTGGAGGGGAATAGTGTTTCTTTTTTCCCTCTTTCTTTGCAGTCCTAAACCTCATTCTGTGGTTGTGGAAGCGTTGGTTGAATTTTTCCCTTTGCTTTTTAAACAGACCTTATACTTGCAGCGCCAAGGACAACATGCATGAAAGCCTGGCCTAGCTTGCACTTGGTTTTCTTTTTTCTTGCCTTAAAAAACATTGGTCGACTGTTAGACCTTCCTGTTGGTAATGATACATTACTGTATTATTGTGAACTTTCTTAACTGGAAATATTCACCTTGGTCTGCTTGTTTATCAAAAACCTTCACTTACCAAATAATGTTTCAATTTTTAGAGATGTGGTGCAATTGCTGAACAAACCCCAATTTTCTTGGTGTACTGTATTAGGAATTCTCGGAGATCGGGAAAGGTACGGTGCTATTGTACTTGCTGACAAATCAATAATGCTATGAGCTAGTCTTGTTCAGAGGTATTGAATATCATGTAAGAGCTTGTCAGTTCAGGACGTTTTCTAAAAATACTATAGAGATTGAACACTTGCTGGCCTGTACTTGTTTACTTCTTTAGATGTTGATGCAGAGTCAGTTCTGGCTCCTTGGTTGTATTGGAAATGCAGAACAAGTTCATACAGTGAATTCTCTATCCTTGTAGTTATGCATTGAGCCCCAAGAAAGGGCCTTTAGAAATGTAAGAAACAAATCCCGTTGCTTGGGTCACTGGGTAAGTTTCACAGTGCAGAAGCACTGCTGAGGGAGACACCTACTGCAGAGTGTCTCCTGTCAGGTGGCTCAGGTAGAAACCATGAGGTAGATGAACCCGTTAGCTTTAAAACTGGTATGTGCCACGGATTCATGTTCTCAGTTTGTACAGTTACCTTATTTACACTAAAAGGTATGTGTGTATGTGTGAAACAGAACCAAGTCTTATTTTTGATGTTTAAAAAAAAAAGAATAAAAGCATATTTCAAAATTTTTTTTTTTTAGATTTGATTTTTCATGGTGAGTGGGCACCAGAAACCCTGTTCTTAGTTTATTTGGGCATATTATGAAGTTTTAAACTGAGCACCAATTGTAATGTTTGTTTTATGTGAAACATTTAGGTTGTTTACAACTCTGGGAGGTCTAGTTTTCCTTAATTTTCACATACTTCCCCCATACATACACACACTTTAAAAAATAATTTACCTAATTGCACTTTTTATCTCTGACTCATGTATTTATTTACAACAAACATCATTTAGAAAATATTTAGTTGTCCTTTTTTTTCCTTTCAAAGAGACTGTATAAAATGGTGTAGTATTTGCAGATAACCTACCACACATCACCTGTATACTTTAAATAATCTCTAGATTACTTATAATACCCAATACAATGTGAATGCTATGTAAGTATTTGCTGGTACACAGCAAATTCAATGTTTACTTTTTTGGGCTTTCTGGATTTTTTTTTTTTTTTGGTCCATGGTTGGTTGAATCTACAGATTCAGAACCCACTGGATACAGGGGGCCGAGTGTACTAAGATATACAAAAGGGAAAATAGTCCATTAAATTGAATAGGCAGTTCTGTTGCTGTTGTCAGGTTTTTTTGGTATAATGTCCATATATCAGTGTTTTATTTCACTGTTCTTTTGAGTCATGGTAATGTTACCTATATTTAATTTTCTAGGCACCAACTGTGAAGTCTTTGTTAGAATTGATTCCTGAATTAACTGAAAAGGAAGAAGCATACACTTCCATCATGAAAAGCTATGGTAATAAGTTTAATCTGACTTCATTATTTAAGTGATTTAAATATTTGTAGTATAGTCAACTAAGTCTTCAGCTCAAAGGCAGTAATCCTAAATATCAGATAATTGCTTATGGTACAAAATTTATTTAGCCTTAGGATATGTTTTAAAATTGTATTTAAGAAAAATATGAAATTATTCATGTAGTGTTAACGTAAAGTATCTCTGAGCATCTTTTGAGGGGCCCTGATTTGTTGAGTAAGATCCCAGGTTCCTGGAAGGACTTAGAAGTCCACTTGGCTGTACACATTGGGAACCAATCCAGTCTCTCTAAGATGTTACGGAAAAACCTGAATGAACTTTTTGGCCAACCTAATACAATGTAAAATGGGTACATATTTGAGACTGCCACTTGACTTGCCTGTTTACTCCTTCAGTGGTCTACCTACTCCTTTGAAATAACAATCACCTTAATTGAAAAGTGAGCCCCAAGGTTTTACCTGCAGTCACAACTGAAATTCTAGTCTTTTAAGCAGTTTCCTCCCTGATCGCCAGGCAATCACACATGAAAGGGAACCAGTCTAAAGTT
The DNA here is from genome assembly GCF_937001465.1 of Orcinus orca. Classification (NCBI taxonomy): domain Eukaryota; kingdom Metazoa; phylum Chordata; class Mammalia; order Artiodactyla; family Delphinidae; genus Orcinus; species Orcinus orca. The sequence continues at coordinate 56,218,003 of NC_064571.1, forward strand.
TCCTCAGTAATCAAGATAAATGTTAGCATTTGTAAATTATGATCACCTGTCCATCTGACACCCACTGATTTGCTCACTTTTTAATGGGTAAGTAAAGAGTTGCTTTGTCGATTTTATTGTTGGCAGGACACCAGACTGAGCAATCAGAATTCTCCATTTTTCTACCCTTATGAGTGGAACATGATATATTTCAAAATAGTGCTATAATCATAAAGTTTCGTTTGAGGAATTGGCAGACATTGAGTAATAACTAAGATGAAGTAGTGTAAAACAGCATAAAATTACTATTAAATTGTGTAATCCCACTTGGGAATTGGGAGGGAGAAGAGCAGGGAGATCAGGAAGTTTTAGTAAAAGGGAAGATATTAAAATTTTTGCAAATCAGCCACAAGTAGAAAGCCAGCTGAAGTTAGCTCCTAGGCTACTTCATCATCCAGTTAAGTGAAGTATTAGTGTAACTTGTATAGATGTATGTAGATTTTTTAATGTATATTAATAATGTATATAAAATTTTTTTTGGTCATTGCACCTAACTGTATTCCTCATTTGCTTATTTTAGGATAGGAGAATATATTGAAAATCTTTTTTTTTTTAACATCTTTATTGGAGTATAACTGCTTTACAATGGTGTGTTAGTTTCTGCTTTATAACAAAGTGAATCAGTTATACATATACATATGTTCCCATATCTCTTCCCTCTTGCGTGTCCCTCCCTCCCACCCTCCCTTATTGAAAGTCTTTTGGTGGTGTTTAGCTGCTGATCTTGATGTTGATGTAGATACAGACTTCCACATAATTTATTTTACACACTCCTCACCACAGAAGTCCCTGGATTAGCTTAATTTCAAAGTGTGGTTTTAAGCAGAAGAAGATTGAATGGTGTATGCTTACTTTATGATTGAAGACTTCAGTTTGTGGTCACTTTAACTAGCATGGGTCTTTAAAATAACTATTTGTCATTTTCCTTCTCTTTCATAGCGGGTGATGCTGAATGAGAGGTGTGGGGAAGGAAGGGCGGAGCTTGTAGATTATGAATGCTGAAGGTAGTTAAGTATTCCTTTGCTTTGGGATAAAGGGATCCAGGAGTCCCTGAATGGCTAAGTGTTTTGGGAAAAGAAGAAGATAAATTGGCTTTATCTGTGATTAATATCTTTTTCTCTAGTCTTGGACAGTGATGTCGCATCTGCTAAAGCACTATATGAAAATTTGACTGCGAAGGATGTAAAATTGAATGATCTGTTTCTAAAGCGTTACGCAGTTTTGCTGAAGAATGCTGGAGAGTCTGTCCCTTTCACTGAACCCCCTGTGAGTATTTCTTAATTAAGAGGGAAAAAAAATACCTCTAAAGATTTGTGTGTGCTTCATAATAATGTGTAAAAAATAAGTTGAATACTTAATTACATGAGGATTAGATCTCTGTGAAGGATCCTCCAGAGAGGGTTTTTGGAACTGAACAGTCATGCCATGGGTTTGGCTGCAGGAGAACACAGCCCTCTGGGGCTGAGGTTTAAAATACATGGTCAGTCTGAGACCTTCAACTGTAGGTATGAATTTATCAAATGTCCTTGGGGCAGTTCCCTCTTCATTTCAACTTGAAATAGGGTTTAATGGCCTGTATTTCAATAGCTAAGCATATTATGTCACTGTTAATTACTTGTTCATTTCCATTTTAAGTAAGTTGGGTTTTCTCTCTTTATCTAGGATTTTTTTAAATTGAAATATAATTGACAACATTATATTAGTTACAGCTATACAACATAACTCAATATTTGTATATATAGCAGAATGATCACCACAATAAGCCCAGTTAACATCTGCCACCATACATAGTCACAAAAGAAAAATTTTTTGCTTGTGATGAAAACTTTCAAGATCTGTTCTCCCAGCTGTTTTCAAATATGCAATCCAGTATTAACCATAGTCACTGTGCTGTACATTGTATCCCCTTGAGTTACCCATTGTATAACTGGAAATTTGTGCTGTTTGAACCTCTTTACCCATCTTCCTCCTCCTCAAACCTGCCTCCACCAGCCTCAGGCAACCACTGATCTGTTGTCTGTATCCATGAGCTCGGTTCTGTTTGTTTGTGTTTTTCAGATTCCAGATATAAGTGAAATCATACAGTGTTTATCTTTTTCTGTCTGACATATTTCACTTAGCATAATACCATCAAGGTCCATCCATGTTGCAGATGACAAGATTTCATTCTTTTTACAGCTGGATAATATTCCTGTGTGTGTGTGTTTGTGTGTGTGTGTGTGTGTGTGTGTGTGTGTGAGTGTGTGACATTTTCTTTATCCTTCATGCATTGATGGACACTTAGATTGTTTCCATGTCTTGGCTATTGTAAATGCTGCAGTGAACCTGAGGGAGCATATATCTTTTTTGAATTAGTGTTTTCATTTTCTTTGGCTGAATACCCAAAAGTGGAATTGCTAGATCATATGTTAGTTTTATTTTTAATTTTTCGAGGAACCTCCATACTGTTCTCTGTAGTGGCTGCACCATTTACATTCCCACCAGCAGTGCACAAGGGCTCCTTTTTCTCCAAATCTTCGCTAACATTTGTTATTCCTAGTCTTTTTGATAATAGATATTCTAACAGGTGTGAAGTGATATCTCACTGTGTTTTTTAATTGTATTTCCCTGATTATCAGTGATGTTGAGCAACTTTTCGTGTACCAGTTGGCCATCTGTAGTTCTTCTTTGGCCACATGTCTGTTCAGTTCCCCTGTTGCTATTGAGTTATATAAATTCTTTGTATATTTTGACTATTAACCCCATATCAGCTATATATGTTTACAAATATTTTCTCCCATTCAGTAGGTTGCCTAGGAAATTTTGTTTTATTTACTTTGCTTTGTTTAATAAGAGAAATCATGAGTGCAAAATTCCTTTTTATTGTTTCATTGAACTGAAAGTCACCTAAAACATGTTTATTTCAAACCCCTCAACCTTCCATACCCAAGTGTAAATACCTGCATGCACTTGCCCATGCACACACACAGCAGAGGCTCCTGGTGCCTTAATTCTCAGTTGGGGGCCCTTGAACTGGTGATTTCATGAAATAGAGAAGAGTGCTGAAGCTTGAGGAGACTGCAGCCGCTGTGGGCCCAGCAGTCTTTGCTACCAGTTTGCAGTACTTTATGTTTTTAAGTTTTGTACCATCACCTCTTGCTGGTAACTTTTTTTTTTTTTTTTTTTTTTTGCGGTACGCGGGCCTCTCACTGCTGTGGCCTCTCCCGTAGCAGAGCACAGGCTCCAGACGCGCAGGCCATGGCCCACGGGTCCAGCCGCTCTGCGGCATGTGGGATCCTCCCGGACTGGGGCACAAACCCGTGTCCCCTGCATCGGCAGGCGGACTCTCAACCACTGCACCACCAGGGTAGCCCCGCTGGTAACTTTTATCTGTAACTTTCCTCCCTTTATTTTTCCTCTACAGGAAAGCTTTGAATTTTATGCAAAGCAGCTAAAAGAGTCAAAGGAAAACCCTTTGTGAAGCAAGCCGGCACTACTTTGTTTTGTGTGTATTTGTGATTCTGTGTCTAAATTGTTACTTTTTAAATGTATTTGAGAGGACAAAATAAACAAATGAAAAGTTACTTTGTTTATGTACTTTTATTTATTCGTAATATATGATAATATTTAACATCTTATTGACAATAACTGTGTATACTAAGTCACTAGACTTCTTTGGGTTTTGCCTACAATGTAAATCAATGGCATTTTCCTTGAGGCTCCTGGTGTAAGAAGCCATAGTTTTTCAGGGTTCTTCTCCCATTTGACTTTTCAGATTCCTGGCTCTATTTCATTTATTATTTTCATAAAAAGATTGTTCCTTTAGTTAAGACTTGCTTGTCAATATTGTTTATCTGAAAAATTTTGGAGCTGGACAAAATGATGCTTAGTGGGCTTTCTAATGCTTAATATTCTATGAAGTAACAATTCTTTATTAGTGTAAAGCCCTGCGTACTTTTCCAGTTTTGTAAAATGTTGGCGCCAGAAGGCATCTCAGGAGTCATCAAATCCAGCACTCTTCATTTCCCAGTGAGAAGCTAAGACCCAAAGAGACTTGTTTGGTCAGGGTGCTCCCTCCATGCCTTCCCTTCTACCACGGAGGCTCCCACAAACCTCTGTTCACTGAAGTCTCCAAAACTGCATCTGAGTGTGAGTTTGATCATGAAGTAAGAGCAATGCATTTCCTTCATCTTGGTTTCAGGTCTTCATCAGCACAAGCTACACCCTACACTGGACTTGTTACTTCATACTGCATATCAATGAATATGTGAGTAAGTATATGAAGGAGTGAAACCTCTGTATTCAGTTTTATCAAAGTTATCCTCAAATTGGCCTTCATGCCTGTTAATATCTATACTGTAAATAGTTACTATAAAAGAATTTAAGATAGTCAAGACAGTTTACCATCTTAATATAATGTTAATCTATTTGGGGATTATATTATTTAAAAAGTTGAAAATGCTTTGTGTGAGAGTTATCCCCACTTTGGTGTATCCCTTGTTCATTTGAAATCGGTGATTAGCTACTGTTTTGGTTTCAGTGAGGTTACTTGGTTCCCACCATTTACGTGAAGGGAGACCTTGCCTTGGGGAGTAAGCCAGCCTCACACTGTTTATGCTGCTAACCTGTGTCTTGTGGGATCAACCATTCTGCATCTACAGCCTGCAGATGGCGTGAGAGGGAGGGTAGATGGAGGGAAGCCAAAAAATAAATGTCATCGTGGCATCAACCATGCTTCATCTCTGTTTTGTAGAGTTAGACCTAAGGAATCGGGCTCGGCCAGTGCCGAGTCCCAGCCTAGAGGACTTAGTAAAGCTTTCCTCTGTGTACTCCTCAGGTGCAGGACCTGTACGTGTTGTTTTGACACTACTGATTTGCCATGAGCCTCACTCTATTAGGGATTCCACTGAAGCAGGTTTATATTTTGTAGTTATGCCAACCATAAGATAGTTGAGCTAAATTTTATTGATAGTCATTGAATTAGGTCTCTAAGATGAGGAACGACCTTGGGGCATAAACTGGACCTCCCAGTTATCTTTAGGGAAGCTCAGAGTACAATCTCATTTGCATGAAGTGACTCCAAGCCAGCCTTGTATATGGACTCTGGTAAAATGTGGGTCTAGTGCAGAGGAAATAGATATAAATCCCTCGATGAGCTTTCTACTGCTTAATAACATTTCTAGCATTCTGAACAGCAGGCTGGACCATTCAATATATTACATACATTAAAGAACTATCAAGTCATGCATCTGTAGCACTGTATTGGCTTCCTGTTTTGAATGTAAATATTTAACATGTAATCATTGTATATTCTAGGTGAGCTTATGAATGCTTTCTAAATATCTAATAGCAAAATTGAAATAAATAGAAATATAAACACAATTATAGCAGCACTCAATGGTACCTTTTAGATTCAAATTATAAGCAAACAGCTAATTCTAAAAAGTAAATGTCATAAACTTTGGGAAAGTATAGTGTTTTATATGTAATTGTATGTTCGTGTATTTAAACCTAATATAATTTTAATGTGAAATGCTTTGAATAAATTGTATTCCAGCAACCTGTGGGCTTCTTCATTTTTATCTTATTATGTTTTTATATAACCACTTTAAGCCATTTCAAGGACTTGAGTCTTAAAATTTTTAATTAAAAATTGTGTGGTGGCCTCTCTTGTGGCCGGAATTTCCTTGTTTTAAATGGTGTACAGGTTGTGAGTGGGGAACCAGGGAAGTCACTGCTTATCTGCTTTAAGGACAAACAGATATTCAGTCTGAGATCTCTGAGGTACAAAGTTGGCAAGAATTAGAGTTGGGTGTGTGGTGAATGACACTTACAACAGAGGGGGTTTTATCTTGCTCTAAGTGTCAGACAGAGGGAGCATTTTACAGCTGCACGGATGACTGGGCTCCACTCCACCAGGGCTGTCTTCAGCACACTCCCCTCTTCCTCCTGTTCCTCGCTTGCGAATGCTCACTGAGGCCGCTTCAGTGTCCCCTCTCCCACCAGGAATATTAGTTGTTCTCTCTCCAGGGCCCCCCTGAAGCCACTTGAAAACGCAGCAAGTACCGACCACACAGGTTGTAAACTCACTGAGGATCAGTTCTTTGTCTCCTGTCTGTGTGTCCCCAGCTTAGCACATTCATGAGTTGTCAGTGGTCAGTTCTGTGGGTTCTACCGTGTGTCAGGTGCCCCTCTTGCCTGATGTTCACATTGAGGAAACTTAGGGAAGTTAATTTGCACAGAATCACAGCGATAATATCACATGGCCAGGACTTTGAGAGTCATGTACTTACTCTGAGGTTACAAAAAACCCGATGGAATCCAGCCTAAACTCAGTTAAAAATCCAGTTAATCAAATTGGAATCTCTAAACTATAGGAATATTTTTTTAAAACCTTTCACATTAATACAAGTGTTTGCAGTCTCTGGACAGCTAGCACTGTATTTTCTACCAGTTAATCAAAATACCCAGTGCCTGGCATAATCACTGAGTTTTCAAGTTCCAATAAATTATTAAGCGAGCTTTATATTGCAAATTGTGCTTCCCGGTACAATTTATTTCTCCAGTCTGTCTGCAGTGTGTGTGCTGTGCACATTTTTCTTCATGTCTTCGAGCAAACAATATTCATTTAGTATTTGCCTTTTTGAAAAACCAATATTTGTAGAGTTTCTGTAAGTGAAAGCAACATTCCTGAAGTATGGTCGAAATAGTAGCTGTAGGGGGTACAAAATCATGGTAACTTATCGCTTTGCTGTTGGACATCATGAGCTTGAGTTTCCAACAGAAACGTATCCTTTCAGGCTTGTGGACTCTACAAAGCCCACGTTATGCAGCCTTGGTACAAATAAGATAGCTGCATTAGCAAATTCAAAATAGGCACTTTTTTTTTTTTTTTGCATGAAATAAACATCATCAGGTCCAGGTAGAGCAAAAAACACTTAACCAACTTAAGATCTGCCACCTCTGCACATTCATTTGGACAACGGTTGGCTCTTGGGATCCATGTTTCAAGAGTTCACTAGAGAATAGATCTCACCAACCCTGCCCCCTGTGTGCACTTGCTGAGATTCTCTTAATTATTTACTTCTTTTTGTAGTTTCCTCCCCCAAGAACTTGAGCTCTCCCAGTGCTCTGCAGCCCCACCAGTTAGAACAGCCTGGCACTGGTAGGTGCCCAATAAGCATCACTGATTGAATCAGTGGGCACATCACCTGTCCCCCTTTCCAAGGCATGTTGTTTCTGAGACGCATTGGGGGGTTTCTTCCTCACACAAATTATAGGAGATAGAGGTGCCACTTTTTACCTCAGATCTAGGATACTGGGGTTGAGAGTTGAGAAGTCTTTCAAACCCTGTGTGCCCACATGTTAGCATTTCTGGATTTGCTGCCAGGAGGAAGAGGGCTCTCAAATGTGGGATGAAATCAGACAACTCAAGCTGAGTACAAGTACAGTGCAAGAGTGGAATCAACAAAAACAAAGCTTTGTTTTTAACATGGGGCCATAGAGCTTTTTAGAGTTTGGGGGAAAAAGGAACACCTCCAATTTCACGAAAAGACAAGACCACCGCACGAACGGTAACTGTGAGGACTATTACATGAAAAGCTGCGAAGTGTTATCCATCCTTTGAATTGGTGTATTAAAATCTTAACCCACCGCTTAAAACATCATTGTTTTAACTGTTAAGCTGCTAACACCACATGCATGGCTGTTCCCGGGCCGCCACCAGAAAATGGGCTGTGCTCCATCTGCCTACCTCCGCCCAGGCTGTCTCAGGCAGACCATGGAATAAAGACAGGATATTGCTCTATCGCCTGGCCACTTTAGAAGAACCAATCATTTTATCAAAAACAAATGACAGATGAGATTTGAATTACCTAGTTTAGACTATTTGCAAATAAGGATGCCTTCTTTCAGGCACGAGCATGGGATGTATTTTCCAAATAAGCACAGATCCACCAGTAAGATGCTTCCTCACTCCTGCATCCTAGCATCCCATTCCCTCGCTCTCTTCCTCGGAGTCTGCTCGGTGCTCCAGATCCATGACTGGACCCAAAGGAGAGTGGCTCAGGGCAGCTGTGCTAAACTCTGCCAAGTGACTAATGTGCATCTCAGTAGAAACCCCTATAGCCCCAGGTCTGTAGTTAACACTCGGATTGGTGTAGCTTTAAATAGCACTGCTGCTAGCTGTTTCATCTGGGATCAAAACAAGAGAGTGGAAGAAAAGAAGAAAACAAATGCAAGATCTACTTCTGTGAGCCTGACCAGGGAGATCAGCTTGACCAAGGGCATGATTGTGTCTTAAATAATCTTTATAGGAACGGAAGCCGTTTAAAAAAATCACCTCAGGAAATATTTGAGTTAATATAGGTAATTATTTTCTGCTTAATTAAAATTTCCCCGTCAGCACAACTTGCAATTGGAGGGCTTAAAATGCCAATTTCAAAACCTTTACCTGTTGACCAAGGGCCTGCAAACTACAGCCTCGGGCCAAGTCCAGCTTGCTCCCTGTTTTCATAAATAATGTTTCACTGGGACACAGCCACACCACCCATACTTCAGAGTTGTGTGTGGCGCCTTCACACTACGACAGCCAACTTGGGTATTTGCGACAGACTGTATGGCCTGCAAAGGAAATATTTACTGTCTCACCCTTAATGGGAAAAACTTGCAACCCCTGCCTTTTTTTTTTTAAATTGAAATATAGTTGATTTACAATATTGTGTTAGTTTTTGGTGTACAGCAAAGTGATTCATTTATATATTTTAAGGTTATTTTCCGTTATAGGTTATTACAAGATATTGCATATAGTTTTCTGTGCTATATAGTAAATCCTTGTTGCTTATCTATTTTATGTGTAGTAGTTTGTATCTGCTAATCCCATACTCCTCATTTATACCCCCTCCCCTTCCCCTTTGGTAACCATAAGTTTTTCTATGTCTATGAGTCTTTCTGTTTTGTATATAGGTTCATTTGTATTATTTTTTAGATTCCACATGTAAGTGATATCATGTAATGTTTGTCTTTCTCTGTCTGACTTACTTGGCTCAGTATGCTATTCTCTAGGTCCATCTGGGCTGCTGCAAATGTTACCAGAGTGGGACCCCCTTCTGAGGCCCGAGAGTGTGCTCTCGTATAACACTAGGAAGTGAATTGTCAGAGGAGACACACGGACTGACAAAGCAAAAGACTTTATTGAGAAGGGCCGCCTGGGTGAAGAACAGCAGGGTAAGGAAACCCAGGAGAACTGCTCTGCCATGTGACTTGCAGTCTCAGGTTTTATGGTAATGGGGTTAGTTTCTGGGTTGTTTCTAGCCAATCATCTTCCTCGTGCCCATATGTGGTCTGACTCAAGGTCCTTCCTGGTGGCATGTGCATCTCTCAGCCAAGATGGATTCCATTGTGAGGGTTTCTAGGAATTTGGCAGGACATATTATGGACTGGCATCTCCTCCCTCCTATTGGCCCCTCCTGAATTCTTCTGGTTAGTTTTTGGGGGCAGCACCGAGTTCTTTATCAGGACCTCCTGTTGTGAGACAACTCATAGAGCAGTTATTATTGTGCCTGGCCAAGGTGGGTGGTTTCAGTCAACAGTTTCCTAACACAAATGGCAATATTTCATTCTTTTTTATGGCTGAGTAGTATTCTGTTGTGTATACATATACACCACATATTCTTAAACCAATCGTCTGTTGATGGGCGCTTGGGTTATTTCCATGTCTTGACTATTGTAAATAGTGCTGCTATGAATGTTGGAGTGGATGTATCTTTTCAAATTAGAGTTTTTATCTTTTCTGGGTATATGCCCAGGAGTGGGATTGCTGGATCAAAATAAGCTCTATTTTTAGTTTTTTGAGAAACCTCCATACTGTTTTCCATAGTGGCTGCACCGATTTACATCCCCACCAACAGTGCAGGAGGGTTCCCTTTTCTGCACATCCACTTCAGCATTTATTATTTGTAGACTTTTTGATAATAGCCATTCTGACTGGTGTGAGGTGCTGCCTCATTGTAGTTTTGCTATGAATTTTTCTAAAAATTAGCGACGTTGAGCATATTTTCATGTGCCTGTTGACCAAGGGTCTGAAAACTACAGCCTCAGGCCAAATCCAGCATGCTCCCTGTTTTCGTAAATAATGTCCATTATTTACGAAATAAATAACTATTCTGCCCATTTTTTTGATTGGGTTTCTTGTTGTCGTTGAGTTGTATGAGCTGATTGTATATTTTGGATATTAACACATTGTCAGTTGCATCATTTGCAAATATTCTCTCCCATTCTGTAGGTTGTCTTTTCATTCTATTGATGGTTTCCTTTGTTGTGCAAAAGATTGGGTCCCATTGGTTTATTTTTCTTTTTATTTCTTTTGCCTTGAGAGACTGATCTAAGAAAATACTGCTATGATTTATGTCCAAGGATGTTTTTCCTGTTCTCTTCACAACCCCTGTTTGTGGTAATTACACAGAAGCAGATCTCTACCCTTCTAATGCAGGGAGGGCTCACTGAACTGTGTGCACGCCTCTAGAACAGTGGTTCTTCTCCTTGGCCTCACATGCCCTGAGGAGCATTTTTTTTTAAAACAGACCAGTGGAACCAATCTCTGGGGGTGGGTCCATATTGGCATCTGTTAAAGCTCCAAGGTAGAGAACCACTGCTCTAGGGAAAAAAGAGAGAGAGGGAGAGACAAAGAAAGAAAGGAAGAAAAGACTGAATGGTTCTAACACTCATGACGTCACGTGATGTAGCTCAGTGGCTGTCAACCCTCACTTCACTCTGGAATCACTGGAGAGTTAAAGAAAAAACCCAGTCTTCTTCCTCCTTCTCCATTCTCCATTCAGGCCTGAAGCCACTAGCTGACCACACTGTGGTTGGGAGTGGCTGTGGGGTGTGAGTTGGAGTGGGAGAACTGTGGTGGGCCAGAGTAGGGTGAGAAGGACACCTCTGCAGACTTAGGGACAACTTGATTTGGGAGTTAGGGCCTTAGCAAGGTGTCCACACAGGGGAAGACATGCAGTGGAGTTGGGAGATTGGTTACGTATTGGAGGTTAATTAAATGAGTGAAAATATTAAGGCTAGTGGAAGCCAGGTTTCTTACAATTGGAGGAGGGAGTTATAATTGCAAAAACGGACAAAAACTAGTCTCAACTCTGTGGTGGTAGATTGGAATTGGATGTATCAATGTGGGGAAAAAATATATATGTAAAAATTTGGACAGATGTGTCTGTGTGTGTATGTCTGTACACACAGACATACACATGTATACACATAAACATATATATGCATACATATAGTCCCTAGCTTTGTCCACTGAGAGGGCCTGGGAACAGTAATGCCCCAGTACCAATGAGCATACTTATCACTCAGATCTTGGCTTCTAAATACCATTTTCCACTGAAAGGAACCAAGATTCTTTAGAGAAATGTCTGCTTCCATGACTAGGGGTTGGGAAAGTACATGATGAGCCTGAAACACTTTGTTGTGAAAGTGTTCAGAGAATGATGGGGACCTGTCAAAGGAGGCAGAAGCCAGCTTGAATGGGCTCCCATTGCCACATCAGGGACAATCTGAACATCCAAGTTAATAATGATGGTAAAAGATTACAACCATTGAATAAACCAGGAAACCACAAGTTGATATTGATATAAATTTAAAAATGAATTAATGGAAAGTGATGAAGAATAGGCCATTTACACAGTTTCTAAATACCTGCCTACAAATGCTTATTAATTACAAAAGGAGGGGAAATGGTTGACTGTGGTGAAGCCTGGCAACTACTCCTTTGATCAAGTGATCAAAGTGAACAACATCAGTTTGGGACAAATCGAAATCATGCGCCACTGATAGGATGTAACGAGAAAAGCACATCTCTTCTGTGATATTCCTGCCAAAGGTGCGTGACCTGAATTTAATCATGAAAATATATCAGACAAACCAAATCTAGATATATTCTACAAAATCTTCATGTGTCAAGGTCATGGGAGTTAAGGAAAGCTGATGATTGTTCTAAACTAAAAGAGACCAAAGAGAATTGACGACTAGATCCAATGCTTGATCCTGATCTGGATCCTTTTGCTATGAAGGACATTGTCAGAACAGTGAGTCTTTTTTTTTTTTTTTAATAGATCTTTATTGGAGTATAATTGCTTCACAATACTGTGTTAGTTTCTGTTGTACAACAAAGTGAATCAGCCGTATGCATACATATATCCCCATATCCCCTCCCCCTTGAGCCTCCCTCTCACCCTCCCTCTCCCACCCCTCTAGGTCATTGCAAAGCACTGAGCTGATGTCCCTGTGCTGTCGCTGCTTCCCACTAGCCATTTTACATTTGGTAGTGTATATATGTCGATGCTATTCTCACTTTGCTCCAGCTTCCCCCTCCCCACCATGTCCTCAACTCTGTTCTCTATGTCTGTGTCTTTATTCCTGCCCTGCCACTAGGCTCATCAGTACCTTTTTAATTTTTTTTAGATTCCATATGTATGTGTTAGCATACAGTATTTGTTTTTCTCTTTCTGACTTACTTCACTCTGTATGACAGACTCTAGGTCCATCCACCTCACTACAAATAACTCCATTTCGTTTCTTTTTATGGCTAATAGTCCATTGTATATATGTGCCACATCTTCTTTATCCATTCATCTGTTGGTGGACACTTAGGTTGCTTCCATGTCCTGGCTATTATAAACAGTGTTGCAATGAACATTGTGGTACATGTCTCTTTTTGAATTATGGTTTTCTCAGGGTATACGCCCAGTAGTGGGATTGCTGGATCATATGGTAGTTCTATTTTTAGTTTTTTAAGGAACTTCCATACTGTTCTCCATAGTGGCTGTATCAATTTACATTCCCACCAACAGTGCAAAAGGGTTCCCTTTTCTCCACACCCTCTCCAGGTGTGTGTTTGTAGATTTTTTGATGGTGGCCATTCTGACTGGTGTGAGGTGATACCTCACTGTAGTTTTTGTGTGTGTGTGTGTGTGGTACGCGGGCCTCTCACCGTCGCGGCATCTCCCGCTGCGGAACACAGGCTCCGGACGCGCAGGCTCAGCGGCCATGGCTTACGGGCCCAACAGCTCCGCGGCATGCGGGATCCTCCCGGACCAGGGCACAAACCCGCGTCCCCTGCATTGGCAGGCGGACTCTCAACCACTGTGCTACCAGGGAAGCCCCCCTCACGGTAGTTTTGATTTGCATTTCTCTAAGAATTCATGATGTTGAGCATCTTTCCATGTGCTTCTTGGCCATCTGTATGTCTTCTTTGGTGAGATGTCTATTTAGGTCTTCAGCCCATTTTTTAACTGGGTTGTTTATTTTTTTGATATTGAGCTCCATGAGCTGTTTGTATATTTTGGAGATTAATGCTTTGTCTGTTGTTGCATTTGCAAATATTTTCTCCCATTCTGAGGGTTGTCTTTTTGTCTCATTTATGGTTTCCTTTGCTGTGCAAAAGCTTTTACGTCATTAGGTCCCATTTGTTTATTTTTGTTTTTATTTTCATTACTCTAGGAGGTGGGTCAAAAAAGATCTTGCTGTGGTTTATGTCAAAGAGTGTTTTTCCTATGTTTTCCTCTAAGAGTTTTACAGTGTCTGATCTTACATTTAGGTCTTTCATCCATTTGGAGTTTATTTTTGTGTATGCTGTTAGGGAGTGTTCTAATTTCATTCTTTTACATGTAGCTGTCCAGTTTTCCCAGCACCACTTACTGAAGAGGCTGTCTTTTTTCCATTGTATGTTCTTGCCTCCTTTGTCATAAATTAGGTGACTATATATGTGTGCGTTTATCTCTGGGCTTTCTATCCTGAACCATTGATCTATATTTCTGTTTTTGTGCCAGTACTATACTGTCTTGATTACTGTAGCTTTGTAGTATAGTTTGAAGTCAGGGAGCCTGATTCCTCCAGCTCTGTTTTTCTTTTTCAAGATTGCTTTGGCACTGTAACACTGCACATGTGTCACTTTTACATCACCACCATCCAAAGGGCAGACATCATTCAAGACTCACAATAGCCAAAATAGCCAAAGTAAGTGAGTCTTGAATGATGTCTGCCCTTTGGATGGTGGCGATATAAAAGTGACACACGTGCAGTGTTACAGTTTCACTACATGAATATCCCAAGTTTGATGGTTGTATTGTATAAGGGAAGTGTGCTAGCACTGCTCTTCAAGTCTGAATGTATATTCAAATCTCCTGGGGATCTTTTTAAAATGCAGATTCTGATTCAGCGGGTCTCAGTGGGGCCTGAGATTCTGTCAGTCTAACTAGCTCCCAGGCGACACCCATGCTGCTGGCCCAGCGACCGCACTCAAAGTAGCAAGGGCCTAGGAAACCCATGGAGGACATTCACTCTTTGCCTCTTAAACATCCACCTTCCCCCTTCTTTTGGTTCCAGACTCTGGTTTTCCTTTGGGGATCATTCCCTGCCTGCTTTCTGTGCACCTGTTTTGGGTCAGCTTGTCCTCAAGGCTCAGGCATGAAGCATGTGACCTGGGCCTGCTCCATCCCATACTGAGCCACTGTGGAAGGTTCCAGGTTGGTTCTGAGACTCAGCCAGGGCCAGTGAGATGCAACTGTAAGAGTCCTGGCTGAGCTGGCACAGTGTCTATAAACCTCTTCATCTTCTGGAGCCTTCCTTGGCTTCCAAGCCTCACAGTGGCTCAGACTTGCCTTCTGCCCACTAACTCCTAAAGGCCTCGAAGGCCTTTCTGACCCCACATGACTCCACCACATAGTAGCCCTGTGACCTTACTTAGCAGACAATTACTCTGTGCCTCTCTTTCTTCATCTATAAAACAGGATACTGTCCACCACAAAGGGTTGTTTTAACAGAGAAATTAATGACGTGATCCAAATAAATAAAGTGTTTTGCCCTGAACCTGGTGTGGAGCAATTGCTCAGTAAATATTTAATTGTTCAGTTTGGCTTTTGGAGCCCATTACCTCACCCAGAAAGAAGGGATGGTACCTCGCTGGTATGTTTTAGGTCCTTTTCTATACTGAGAATGGCTCAACAGAGTTTGAGGACCCTGGAAGATGAAGCCAAATATTCCACTAACTATTATGTTGTTGTTTCCGTATAGCCTAACTACTCGATTCATACCTAATTTGCTCCTGTCTTGTATTAGTTGCCTATGCAAATACATATCAAAAGGAAATAAATTAGCGATACTGTAGGTGTCCCCAAGTATGGTTTTCACATTCCCAGTAAATCGCAAGCTCTGGCCGGGGATCAGAAATATCTTTCGACTGTCTTTATTCTACTGCCATCCTGTGGCCAGCCTGTGCCACTGCAGCACTGTGGACAGGATGTAGCTGAGCTTTGTGTTCTCACGGTCCTCTTTGTGCCTGGGAAGGGTCTCCTTGGGAGAAAGTGCAGTGGAAGGGCCTTCTCGAGTCCCCCACCGGCGGGCAGGAGTCTGGGCGTGAATCACCAGTCCTGACTTGACTTCTGTTTGATGAACTTTAAGGACATATAGTACAGGACCATGAAGCCACCACTGATGCCTATGATGAAGAGGTAGATGGCGTAGAGAGGGTATGAGCCCAGGCCCATGGCGTTGAGGATCTGGGGACAAGAGACATCAGTGAGCTCATTAAGAACATGCTCAGACGGCTGCCATCTCTTTAGCGTCCAAAGCCTTGGCTCCTTACCATGTCTCCCGGGATAGGGATGGTGATGTTGCCAGCTGCCAGGTGATACGTGTGCCCACCAAACTGGATCTGCATCAGCCCTTCAAAACACCATCGGAGGAAGGACATCTTGGAAATCCACGCGGGCACTGGAGGCGGTGAGAGTCACATTACTCACACAGTCTAATCATCTGCTCCCTGGGAAGTAAGCCTGGAGAGTGGCCATGGTGGCTCTGACCCAAGGACAGCAAGTCCCCTGAGGGAGCAAGGAGGGGTGGGGGGTGAGAACAAAAGGGTGAACGGGCAGAGGGGAAGCTCGGGACATGGACTGGGGCAGAGGGACCTAGTGGCTGCAGGATCACCGCACGTTTGACCCATAATAACCCCAGAGAGTGTCAGGTGTCCAGCATGTGCTCAGCTTCACACAGCTTACGGACTGGGGAGACTCAGCAGCCCCAAGCCAGAGATTACTGAGTCTGCACCCTGACCCTGCGGAGGCATCACGGTTCAGGGAGGAGGAGGAGGAAGGAACCCTGATCGCACAGGACAGGAAAGGCCTGTGGATGGGAGCGGGTGGCATTCCTATAGAGAAGGGATGCACAGGCTCCATCGTGAGAGCATGGAGTGTCCTGGGGGCTTCAGAAGAGCTGGGGGAGGCAGCAGGGAATGAGCAGCCCCAGGAACACTCGGGGAAAGCAGTGGCTGGATCTGCACCTTAGGAAGCTCGTGCTGCATGGATGAGGGTTGAGAGGGGACATGGAGGAACCAGGGTCACAGATACCGGCCTATCACAGTGGCCCACGATGGGCTGATGGGGCCAGGGTTGGGGGGTAAGGCAAGAGGACACTTCAGAAAGACACAGGAGGCAGAACTGACTTGGCTCACTGGTGACCTGGAGGGTGAGGGAGAGTCAAGGGTGGGCCCTGGGTGTCAGCCGGGCTGTATGAGAAGGTGTCATCTGCACCACGCCCCACTCCCCCTGTGTGGAGCCACTCCCTTGGCACCTGCTCCCAGAAGTCGGACCTAAGGGTTGAGCTCTCATCTCCAGGGGAAAGCAGGCCAATCCAGCCACAGAAGGCCTCAAGAAGCTTTACCAGGTGAGGGGAGCAGGCCTCACCTGTCCACAGGTTGTCCAAGCTTATCATGAAGCCCCCAGTGAGGTAGAAGGAGTTGTAGAGAGCGTTGCCGAAGAAGGAGGACATGTGGAAGGTGGGGAACAGGGCGGCGGTGGCCATGGCCATGGTTCTGCAGCAGAAGACCACCAGCCACACCAGCAGGAAGTGCAGCAGGAAGGGCTCGGGGCCCAGGCGCAGGTTGGCCAGCCAGTAGGTAGGCATCCCATAGATGATGATGTAGATACAGTGCTCGGGAAGCTCCCCTAGGATCTGCGAAGGACAGACCTTGCAAGGATGTGGAGCCAATGCCTTCATCTGCTACTGTTCTTTAAATGTTCAAAAGTAGCAGCCCCCAGTGACACCAACCTTCCCTCCTGGTGGTTTGATCGGGGTTGCAGCACGGAGGGCTGGTGGGCGTGGGTGTGTGGGACTCTCAAGCATGAGCTCACTGCTGGCTTCCCCCTGCAGATGTCATGTGCTCCCTCTGGGGCAGTTCAGAGCTCCTAAGACCTGGTTTCAAGTCCCCACCCTGCCTGCCCAGACCTGATAGCTGTGTGGCCTTGAGACAGCCACATAACCTCTCTGAGCCTCTGCTTCCTTGAAATGAGGACAGTCACACCTGCTTGACCCACTTCCCAGGGACATGGTGAGACTGGAGAGGTGAAGTATGCTAGGTGTTTCCCACCTCTTCTTTGTTAGGTTTCTGAGGACCAGAAAAATGTCATTCCTGGTCCATAGTCCTGGCCTTGTAGTAAATGTTTAAACAATATCAAGTCTCTGAAACTCCCCAGAGCAACGTGGCATTTGTAACCACAGATGATGCATGGCCCCACAGTTCAGCAAAACGCTTCCCTGTAACTTCTGTACAACGTGGAGCAGCTTTTTCTGCTCCTCCTCCTACCCAGGGTGGCCACTCACTCTCAGGCCTGACCAGTCACCTTGGCAAAGAAATACGGCTCCGCAGTGTACAGCCCATCTTCTAGTTCATAGTAAAGCAGCGCCCTCTCTGAGTGACCTAGAAAGGGGAGAAAAGGAGAATGAAAAAGTGAAATTAATTTACAGCGTCTCTGTTTCTGAGTCTCTCTTAGTACAATTAAAAATAGTTTTACTGCCTCAATGTCATGTATTTTTTTTAAAAAACAGGCAATTTTAGATCCTAATTTAGATGTTTGTAATTCTGTGAGTTCTGCATTGCTGTCAGTATAACTCCTGCTAGGACAGGAATGCCTCAGACTCCTTGGTAATTTGTTCTCATTTGCATACTAATACTAATGTTCGAACTTGAAAAACAACCATCATCTTTTATTTCACAGTCAGGGTGAAATTATTCAGTAAACCCGTCTTCTCCAGGAGCTCAGAGGAACACAGGCCGGCCCTGGACCAGCTCATGGCATGGCCGATGCTCCTCCACGTGTGGGTCATGGAGAGCAGGCCACACTCACATTTGGCAATGACATCCAGGATCACGTTGAAAGGGACGAGAGCTCCGATCATGAACAAGACGGCCACCGTGTCCATGAAGGAGAGCTTGACGGCTCCATGGCCATAGTAGAGGAACCCGATGATCAGGGACATCAAGCAGGCCTCTGCCCCGTGGATGAGGAGGGCTGGCAGGTCTCGGAAGTCATTGGAAATCTGACGACTTAAAAAACAGAATAAAGATGTGCCAAGGGACAATAGGCACCAGCACTGTGACCTTGGCAATGTCCTTGAATCTCCGTAAGGCTCATTTTTCTCCTCTGTACAATGGGGAGGGCAGTGCCCACCTCACAGTTACTGTGAGGGATCAAACGAGAAAATCGATGAACGCATCTGTCTCACAGTAGGTACTCAGTCAATGATTATGACTTTTATCACCACTGTATCACCTTGCTATTTTATTTAAAGAGTTATCCTGAGGAAATAACAATCAAGAGCGTAAAGGTGTATGTACAAGGATGTTTGTCATAGAGTTACTTGTAATAGCAAATGACTGAAGGTAATCTGACCATCAATATGGACTTACTGGGTAAATGAATTATGGCTAGATTTGGAAACCCTGAGGAAGACCTAACCAGATGAGAGGCAGAGGCACTATTCTAAGGCGGGGGGGAAAAAAGGTTACGGAACAACACGTATGATCCCATTTATGTATTAAAATGGTTATGTGCATGGAAACATCTTAGACTCACACCAAACACTCAGGTCTGGTTTTCTCTGAGGGCCGGTGGATCAAGGAACCTTCCCTTTCTACTTGAGGGTCTCCTGTATCAACTGAATTTTTCATAGTCATTCTGGGTGATTTCTACGAGCATCTGGCTATCAAGGAAATTTTGATTTTGTTTAAATAATCAAAGGAAGAGGAATGCTCTGTAGCACATGGAGGGCTGGTGCTGGTTTTTTTCAAATGATTCTGCCTCTTCAAATTCAAATTCCTCTTTCAAATTCACTTTAGATCCAAAGGGCTTAATTTGATACATCAAAGACTTTCGGGGAGTGTGTGTGTGTGTGTGTGTGTGTGTGTGTGTGTGTGTGTGTGTGTGTGATGAAATGGCAATTACCGGATCAGCGTTTCAAACTGCTGTAGGGGGCCAGGCAGCTTAGTGGGAGGCTGTAAGGGGTTGGTGTCCCTCGGGGAAGCTGGGCTGTCAGGAGACAGAGAGTGTCATGGGGGCTTGGGGGCGTCCACCTTTTGCAGGGCGCTCTACACGCAGGGCCACCTGGCTGCCTTACCTCTGCACGTAAGTGCCCACACCCTGCTCCCTTGACTCCACTGTCCACAGAAAGTCATCGAAGCCACGTATTCTTTCTTGAAACAAGGCTGCAAGGGACTGAGCCTTCTCCCTGGTGGCCACTTCCTGCTCTTGGCTTCGCCTGTCGATGCTGGTCAAGTCCACTGTAAGCAGAGGGCGACCCGGGCCCCGCAGGTGCTCACAGCCCATGACACTGGTCAGCCCCCGGGGCCCCCGGGACATGATCCCCACCTTCTGAGAGTGGACCATGAAGTGACGGTCAGAGCAGAGAGAGGCAGAGAGATGCCCAGGACTGTCCCCGATGTCTACAGAGAGCCTTCCTCGGGAGAAGGGCCAGTGAACACTGGCACTGGTCCCACCAAGCAGGCTTATTATGGGGACATCCCCAGGACAGAGAAGGAGGCTTTGGGCTTTTGGAGCCCAAGGCCACAGCACAGTTATGCCCTGGCTCTAACTCCAGCCGTCCAAGAAGCTTGTGATGAGGACTCAGCCTCCCGGGCGTGCCCACCACGGGGAGAAGGCGGGCTGGCCACGGGGAGGCTGAGCAGTCTGGCTCCCGGCAGCTCTAGTTCTCAATGCGAATTAGTCATTTTGGCTTCCCAAGCAGCCTGCCCAAAAGGGAAGAATGTTTTGGCTGGAGGGTGTCAGGGTCTGGCCAAATATTAAGTATAATTCTCAGTGCCCCGGGAGGAGGGAGCCAGCACGACCAGCTGGAGAACAGGCTGGGCCGCACGCACCTCCATGTCACCCCCGCTGGTAGCACCTGGTAGCCCCAGACCACAGCCCTCCTCTCCCGGGGCCCCTGAAATGCCAGAAGGGCACACCCGCCAGTCACAGCCAGGGCCTTCCTAGGCCTCTCCTCCCTCCATCCCTCCCTTGGTCAGGGGATCCCTCTTAACCTCTCTGCCCCTTCCCTCCTCCCATTTTCATGACACATCTCAAGGCGGGATAACGTCTCGGAGAGGCCTTGTAAACCATGAAAGGTCCCTTCAGTGTGTGGGGCCCTAGCTTCAAACGCCAGATTCTCTGCCAGACCGTGCGGCCCGGATCCGTGAGGGCCATCTGCCCCAGGGTTTGTGGGCGAGAGCTCCCCCCGCCACCCAAAAATGATAATAATATAAAATTAAGAAAAAGAAAATTTGTTTTTTCAGATCTGGGCGCCTGACTTCTGGTAACTTCTCTCTAGGGCTACAGCATATTGTTCCCAAAGGCCAGGCTGGCAGGTGCCCTCTACCCCCTTATCTGGGGGTGACCGGCCAGAGGATGACACACTGGCAGGAAGCCAAACTGGCACGTGGGCACAGGGAGGGAGGGTGACCTCTAGGTGAGTTCACACAGTGGCAGTGAGTGCAGAGGGCGAGGGCTGGTGGGCCAGAGAGAGTGGCCTGTCCTCCTAGGGGAGAGTTGGAGGGTAGATGCCGGGAGGAAGGTGTGGGCAGCAGGGCCTGGAGTCTGGGAGGGGCTGGGCTGGGAGGTGGGAGGCCCAGTTCTGCCGCCTGATTATAAGGACTCCAGTTTTCTCATCTATAAGGATGAAGATGACCGTGGCCTGGCAGGGCTGTGAGGGTCAAAGGGACACCCTCTGGTGCTTGGCACCTGTGGGCACAGTGTCTGCCCTCAAGGAGCTGGTCCTTGTCATCATGTTTACTGGGGAGGCCCTTGCTACACCAGGCCATCCTGGGAGGAAGGCTGGGCTCCAGGTGACCTATGTTTGGGACAAGCCCCAGCTGCTGCTTCCCCAGCCCTGGTACAACCACGCAGCCTGTCCGGCAGCCACAGCATTCCTCAGCACTCAGGATCCAGGCACCTGCTTTCAGGGTGGGCACCTGGAAAGGCAACTGTCCCCACAAGAATTGAGGGCCATATGCTGAGGCCTCAGGACCCCAAGCAGAAAGGCATCTCTGGTGCTGACCGCAATTTTCATACCTAGAGATTCATTGGCCAAGACCACCAAAAAGCCCTGAGCTGGCCTGGGCCCTGGGTCCCCCTCCACCACCCAGAGCCTCTGGGCTCCCTGCCTTTGTGGGGGAACCAGGGCACGGCTTTAAGATTTCCTGGTGGTTTCCGACCTCTAATATCCTGTTTCCCTACAGAATCTGAATGAAGACCACAGTTCCAGAAATGGATCCAAACTCTCTTGGATTATATCTCCTCCGGTTTGGAGCTCTCCGAAGGTTCTTATCTGTCATGCACACAAGGGTGGCTATGTCAGAAGCTGCTTTCTTCAGGCCCCCATTCCTAGCATTTGATGCTTGGCAAACTGAAGCCTGTAATACACCCCATCTGCCCCCCTGTCTCCATGCTCGGTCCTGTTCTCCTGAAGCTTCTGAGAGTTTCTCTCCTGGCGGGGTTTGGGGTGTAGGGGAGCCCTGTTCCTTGCCTCTGGCCTGGCTGGCTCACCATAGTAGTCGGCAGGGTTGCTGTAGCGGGGACAGGGGTGGCCGGCTGCCGTGAAATACTGGACCATGTGCTGGGCTGCCCCCAAGTAGATGGTGGTCCCGGACGTCATCAGGAGGACCAAATCAAACAGCCTGAAGATATCGGAGCGAGGCTGGTGGATGGAGAGGAGCACCAGCCTGTTGCCTTTGGCCAGCCTGGACAGGGTTTTCACCAGGTTGTGGGCCGTGAAGCTGTCGAGGCCAGAGGTGGGTTCATCCAGGATGAGGATTCCTTCCCAACAAAGAGAAGCCTGGTTAAGGGGCAGGGCTCCGGCTGGACCGGATTAAGCCAGGCGGGCGGTGCAGGCCCCTCCTGCCTCACCTGGGTTCCACAGCAGCTGCACTGCGATACTGACTCTGCGCCGCTCGCCCCCGGACACGCCCCGCACGTAGGAGTTACCCATGAGCGTGTTGGCGCATTGGCGCAGCCGCAGCTCCGCGATCACGTCGTCCACCTGGGAGGCAGGGGCCTGCGGGTTTAGGAGGGCTGCGCCGGCCTGCTCGCGGCCTGGCCTGTGGCGACCCACAGTGGAAAGACGCCTGGGTTTACGGCGCCAGCCTTCATTTCCCCGATTCAACGTTTGTTCCCTGATTCTTTCCACACATCCAGAGCAGCTCCCATGTGCCGAGCACAGCACCACTTACTGGGAACGTGGCCATGCCCTGGCTTTCTGCCCGCACGGAGAACCGGAAAACAAGTGAGCAAATATTCATCACACATTTGGGGCTGAGATGGGACTTTCAAGGAAAACGGGGGATGGAGGGGCAGGGCTGAGCGCACGGTGGACGTTTTCGGACGGACAGATGGTGAGCTGCGTCGCTCAAACTTGACCTGTGGCCGGACCCTGAGGCAGGAAGTGAGGGACGGGGAGGGGAAGGGTGTTTTGGCTCCTTGGGGGTCACTGGGGTCTGTTAGTTACCCTTTTGTCACGCTGGGCCTGGGAGAAGTCTCTGGGCAGGCGCAGCTGGGCAACAAAAGCCAGGGTCTCGCGGACGGTCAAGTTGGGGAGCAGCTGATCGTGCTGTCGCACGTGAGCCACGCACTTCCTGACCAGCTGGGGCGTGCTGTGCTGCCCGTTGATCCAGATTTGGCCTGACTTAATCTTGCCGCCGTGGCCTCGCCCGGTGATCACATCCAGCAAAGAGGCTCTCCCACAGCCTGAGAAGCCACCAGAAGTATCCCTGAGAGCGGAGCTTCTGCGGGGGCCAGCCTGGAAGCCACTGCCGCCTGTGCGCTCTCCAGACTGCTCTGTCCTTGCAGATGTAACCAGCCCTCAGGGAAGGTGGCACAGCTCTCAGACCTGCCTGGGGCAGCCAACTTGAGCATCCTGGGGGTGCGGGGTGTTCAGGCCACGTCGGCCTGTGGCTGCGTGACAGAAGGCTGGAGTCCTAGTTGCCGCATGACTGCCTATGCCTGGAGCGATGCCCCCCCCCCCCTTCCAAGCAAGGCTGGTGTTAATTGCACTGTGAAGCTTAACTATTTTTGCCTGGCAAACATGCCGGCAACATTTCATCATTCAAACATCATTTGGCTCAGAAGCTGGCGTTGTGGGAAGAACTAATTTTGGAGAATTAATAGGGTGTCTCTTAAAAATGCAAAATTGGAACGTATTTTCAGAAAGGGAGAAAAACAGAGAAGTAATAAATGAGGAAATGATTTTAAAACTACAGTACAGTGTGCATATGGGTTCTGAATTTCTCTACACCCTCTGCACTCATTTTTCTCAGTAGTACCTTCCACTCTTAAAAAAAAAAAAGGATCCATGACTCGCAAATTAACACCATCCACTTCTGAATGACATAGTGATTGCTATCAATTTGGGGACGTAAGTGTCAGATTGGATCAGCTTCCATGAGATTCCATGAGACTCTTTCTTTGGCAGCCACTTGAACTGTAAATGCAAATAGGGTTCAGGCTCTGAGAAGGCCTTCTTGCAAAGGTGCTGGGAATAGCTCAGTCCAATTCCCCCAGGTGGGGGTTTGGTTTCCTTATTGCAAACTCCTTTTGGAGGGCGAATTTTTCAAGTTGTTTTAAACAGGGAAAACTCCAATACACAGTGTAACAGCGCTTCCTTACCACAAGTCCAGGCCTTCCGCAGGCAGCCCCCTGCCCCCAGTGCAACAAAGTTCCAGAGGCCTTCCCGGTGATCCGGCTGCTTACCTACTGGAGGTTCTCAGGGTGGAAGGGGACCTGTACGCTGCCTCCTGGGTGTACCTCATTCAAGGTCCCTGAGAACTTAGGTGGCACAAAATAGCCAGGAGAGAAACCAGAGGGGAGGGCTCTGGCCCTGCTCCTGGCTCAGCCTCGGACATCATAGGGTCCAGGCTCTGGGAGCGCAGGGGGACTTTGCTAACATTTACAGGGACCTTAGGATTCCCAGTCAGGGAGCAGGGTGACTACATTTCCTAGACAAAACCGTGGGAGGTGTGGGCAGCCTTTCCAGGGGAGGTTGCCAAGTATATTTGGGGAGATCCTCTGTGAACCAGGAGAAAACACCCACAGGCATTCAAGACCCTTATAAAATGGCTGGAATCTCCAAATCAGTAAATTAATTCGCCTTTGGCACTACTGCTGATTCTATAGAAGAAGCTAAAATGCCTGGGGGGCTGTTTTAATTAGTTTCACTTTACTGTTATAATTTTGGTGAGCGGAGTATAGATCACAGGTGGTATAATTGGTAAACCTTTCTAAGAAATCATTTAAATAATTTCAGCCAAGTAAACCTGCAGCTAAACCACACTGAGCCTAGAGTCGAAAGTTCTGGAGATGCTCAGTGTGATTCCTGCTTGGCCTCTCCCGACTGCCCTTTTCTTCAGCCGCAAATCAGGGTTGCTAACAGCTGCAGGACTGTGTGTGGCCAGGATTAACAATCATGACACTCAGCTTTGTGGAAGTGCCTAGTAAGGCCCATATGCCCCCTCGACTCTCAGTTCATGAGAAAAAGCAGGTATAACCAGAAAAGCCACCAGGTGTTACAGACAAAAACAAAATTGGCCTGTGAAGTTTGCACATTTTTCTTGTTTAGATCCGAATTGCAGGGGCAGGACCAGAAGTTGGCGAGACTTGATCTGTGGGAGTTGTTTCGGTTACAAAGTGCATTTGCACACATCGTCGCATTTGATCTTCGGTTAGACAATAAACAGAACTTTTCCGCATCAGAAGACTAAAGACTAAAATGTTCAAAAAGTTGAGTAATCTCTACTTCTGGAAATGATTAATTGAAAGGTATAAAGTGCTCCCTCTAACACTGTGTAAGGGAGAAATGCCTTGATCTGTGTTTAAAAAGAAAGAAAGAAAGTAACAGCAAACCCCAAATGGAGTCACCTGTCCTAAGCCGCACACCACCGGACTGAGACTTAATACCTAACTTAATTACAGTTTCAATCTCTCCCGGGAGTGGAATCTTAAACCAGCCCATCTGACATTACCTGGTAAGCACTGATAGACCCCTACTGTCCCCCAAAGGAAGGTGACCTTGCCTAAAACAATCAGCCCTTTGCTAGAATAACTTCCTTGTCCTCCCTCCTTCTGCCTATAAAAGTCTTTCATTTCGTACAGCTCTCCAGTGCTACTTTCTGTCTGCCAGTTGGATTGCTGCCCAATTCATGACTCGTTGAATAAAGTCAGTAAGATCTTTAAAATTTAATCAGTTGAATTTGTTTCATCATCTGAGAACCAGGAGACCAGAGTTCTAGTTCTTGCTCTGCATTAAATGTATGTCCTTAGACATCATTCCTCTTTTCTAAACTTTGGTCTTCTCATCTGTCAGATGAAGGGGGAGTGGTATGGGGCAGGAAGATACTCTAGCAATATTGAGAACTAGGTAGTTTGAAAACCCTCCTCTAAAGATGCTTCCAGGCTGGTCAGGAGAAAGAAAGGTAGAATACAGTGGAAGGGAAAGAACTCTGTTCTCCAAGCCCCCTTCCAGTTCTGGCATTCTACACTTTTAAGTTTGGCCTGCAGAAGTGACTTTTTTTTTTTTTTTTGCGGTACGCAGGCCTCTCACTGTTGTGGCCTCTCCCGTTGCGGAGCACAGGCTCCGGATGCGCAGGCTCAGCGGCCATGGCTCACGGGCCTAGCTGCTCCGTGGCATGTGGGATCTTCCCGGACCGGGGCACGAACCCGTGTCCCCTGCATCGGCAGGCAGACTCTCAACCACTGTGCCACCAGGGAAGCCCAGAAGTGACTTTTTGAAGCACTCCAAAAATCTGGATCTTTGCAGATGGTTGAAGGTTGAGCTAAGACTTGGGGTATCTGAGAAGTGAATTGTGGCAGGGGCTGTGCCTACCCACTGTTTGACCAAAACAGGAATCTGATTCAGGGGGAGCAATCAATGAGTGCTTCCTGTGGTGGAGGAGTACCCTGGAAAGAATATTCAATTCCAAAGCTGCATGATGCTTTTGGAAAGGCCTTACCTTGATATTAATGAAGGACCAAAACTCTGACTGTAGCTGTAAGAGGCCCACTCATGATTCATAAGGGCAGTGACTGCCTGAGAGCAAGTAAATGGAGGAGCTGAGATTTGAACCCAGCTGTCAGACCCAGAACTTGTGCTCTTATCACTCTGCTATATTATTCTACTGGTCAGCAAAGCGTTCTGTAAAGAGCATCTGTTTGTTTGAGGGACCACTCTGCATCCCAGGAGAGAGAGAACCCATTGCCCAGCTATTTGCCCTTATTGGTACCTGAGCTCCCTATGACGGCCAGCATCTGTCCACTCCTCACTTTGAAGCTCAGATTCTGAATGCCTAGCTCACAAGAGTCCTTGTGAGATGTCCAGGGCATCCTGAAGTGAGACAGCTGCTTAAACCAAGGCACCTGGGAGGCTATGTCCACCTGTGGGGAGACATGAAAAGGTTCCTCAGAGAGCTTCACTTCTGTTCAGCTCCCTCCAGGAGACATCCTCCTGCTGATACAAAACAGGACTGAGGGGTCACCCACTCAGGTTCTACCAAACATGGAGGTGGACCCCACCATGCTGAGAACCCGAAGCTGCCATTTCCAAGTCTGAAGAGAAGACTTGGGAAGCATGTGTAATAGCAGAACAGAAATAAATACAAACATGGAGGGACTTCCTTGGTGGCCCAGTGGTTAAGAATCCTCCTGCCAATGCAGGGGACATGGGTTCGATCCCTGGTCTGGGAAGATCCCACATGCCGCAGAGCAGCAAAGCCCGTGAGCCACGACTACTGAGCCTGCATTCTAGAGCCCGCAAGCCACAACTACGGAAGCCCGCACACCTAGAGCCCATGCGCTGCAACAAGAAAAGCCACCGCAGTGAGAAGCCCGCGCACCACAACAAAGAGTAGCCCCTGCTCACCGCAACTAGAGAAAGCCCGCGTGCAGCAACAAAGACCCAATGCAGCCTAAAAAAAAAA
Source organism: Orcinus orca (assembly GCF_937001465.1). Lineage (NCBI taxonomy): Eukaryota > Metazoa > Chordata > Mammalia > Artiodactyla > Delphinidae > Orcinus > Orcinus orca. The sequence goes on from NC_064571.1 coordinate 56,245,313, forward strand.
TACACAACATAAAAATATTAAAAAAAAACACAATGTGGAGCAAAACAATGCTTTTATTTAATAGTAATTTACTAATAACTTACCGGGCATTTACTGTGTGCAAGGCATTGTATTCATCTGCTTATTATATCCATTATCATTCAGTCCTCATTGCAAACCTACTATAACGTATGTACTGTTATAATCCCTGTTTACAGATGAGGCTCAGAGCAGTGAAGTAGCTTGCTCAAGGTCACACAGCTAGTAAGTGGCAGAGCAGAGAAAGGTTATGGTGGGGCTTGTCAGCTTGTTCTAACTCACTTCCCCAGAAGCCAGACTTGGGCCTCCGAGGTTTACCATCCCAGGTCTCAGCATGTTCTGCCTGGGCCACCTCGTATCTGGCCCTGGGGAGGCGTGAGAAATAGGGGTCCTAGAATCTGACCAGGAGATTCCTGACAGCCTCTGAAAGGGCAGCAGTCCTTGCACTCTGATATTTTATTAGCTCCAGGGAAGTACATTTTACAAAAAGAAAAAAAAAATATATATATATACACACACACACACATATGTGTATATATATGTATGTAAAACTGATGAGATCTGAATAAAGTCTGTAGTTTGGTTAATCGTATTATATCATGGTTAATTTCTTAGTTTTGATCACTGTGCTATGGGTAAGCAAGATGTTAAAATTAGGGGAGGGTGGGCAAAGTGTATATGGGAACTCTGCACTATTTTTGCAACTTTTTCAAAAGTCTAAAATTATTTCAAAATATAAAGTTAAAAATGAGTTTTAGAGATTTTTTCCCACGGGCTCACATGGTTGGCTTTATGTTTTAACAAAGGTCTCATTGTCTTTTTCATGTCTGTCAACCTCCAGCTCCAATATGTGTAGTTGACGGACGTCTCCGTGGTGCTTGCAGCCAAAACGTGAGGTATCACTGTGGCCTGGACTCCGTCCTTAGGGCAGAGGGCCCCCAGCTGGGTTCACCCTTCCCTTCCACTTGGGGAATTGTTTGGCCCTCCCTGCCTGCTCCTCCCACCTGCACTCAGGTGTGCCTCTACCTGGTAGCTGAGATCTCGGACCTCCAAGGTATTGGACTGGCCACTGTAGGTGAAGTACAGGCTGTTGTCACTTTCAGAGGAGAACACGCTGTCCTGGAGGCCCTGCCGGGAAACATGACAGGTGAGGGGGCTCCTTCAGAAGGAGGAGGACATAGGAGAAAACAGAGAGAGGAGACCCAGAGAGGTGAGAGCAGGAGCTAGCGTGGGTGAGATCTGAGTGGACAAGAGATGGATTTGCAGGAGGAACCCAAGGGCTCTGAGGAAACAGGAGCATCCATGAGGGCAGGGCTCCGCCTCCCTGCAGAGAGAGCTTTGGGGCTTCCCTCCAGCACAGCCTCTGGCCCCAGAGAAGCTCAACCGCAGGCTGCTGGAAGCTGAACGCAGATCTCTCTTGGAAGAGACCCAGACCCTGGACTGGGGAGAGCTTCGTGAGCCTCTGTGCTCAGAGAAGACCTGGGCTGGGGGCTGGCCTTTAACTCTCTCTTCCCTGCATCTGGCTTAGTATCTCCTGATGCCAAACAGACTTTCCATACCCAGCATGTGAGAGGAAGACCGCTGTCAACAAGCTAGTGCTCGGTACTTGTGAAGACACTACCATTAGAGGAGTTGCATCTTATCTTGGTAACGATTTTTCACAACAAAGCTCTTCAAAATGCTGTTGGGAGATTTTAGAGGAAGTCCCTGTCATCACCATCGTTGTCATCCTCCTCCTCATCACCATCTTGTTGCTGTTTTTGGAGTGCTGCTTTATTTGAATGTACATCAAACAAATCAATGCTTCATGGTATCAGCTGATAACTTCGAATGATATTAACCATCTGCAGATCTGAGTTCCTTCTGTTTTATCAATTCAATCATTTAAATCACTGAGGCCCAAGCAAGGAAGAACCTGCCTCATAAGATTTCTGTTATTTTTTTTAACATATTCAATTTTTCTTTCATTGCAGCAGTGCAGGGGAAAGTACACATTCATTAATAAGTTCCTGTTGATAAGTTCCTGTTGATTCCGATCTCCCCTCAGAGCTGCCATTCCCCCACTGATGTGTTCCTTCAATCAATCAATCAAGCATCCAACAAATACTTATGGGGGCCCACATCATGCTTTAGTCTTGAGTTTGGGGTGTGACTGTGAAAAGAACAGTCTTTGAGAAGCTTAGATTTCAGTGGATGAGACAGGTGATGAGGATGGAGCAAGACAGGCAGACGTAGAGGCAGGCTGACCTTGAGCACCCAATCAGGCTATATTTTCACTGTCTCCACAGCGTCCGTGTGCTTTATGTGGAAACAACATGGCTTGTGACTTCTGTGAAAATAACATCCAGCAGTCTTTGTCAAAGCATCCCTGCAATGTTGGAGGTAAAAGGTCCTTAAAAGGGACATTGAGACCAATGGAAGTGGAGGGAAGTAAATCCGGGGGACAGTCTGCTGCAGGCTCACTGTGAGTACCCCCAGAGTTCTGGGAGAGTGTGGAAACAGCAGACCATAGCTACTTACCTTGTTTAATGTTTAAACTAGTACAGTATAGATCCTATATTATATAGAAAAACATAGGAAAGATCAACAGCTAAGTCAGCAGAAGGACTGTCTTTGGGGTATAGGAAGGGTTACAGGAGGGAAGGGTCCATGGTGGGTAGGGGGAGTGGATGGGCTTCAAAGCTATTGGTAATTTGTGATGGGTATGGGAGTTCACCATTCTTGTTTTTGTTTTTTGGCGGTACATGGGCCTCTCACTGTTGTGGCCTCTCCCATTGCGGAGCACAGGCTCCGGACGCGCAGGCTCAGCGGCCATGGCTCATGGGTCCAGCCGCTCCGCGGCATGGGATCTTCTCAGACCGGGGCACGAGCCCGCGTCCCCTGCATCGGCAGGCGGACTCTCAACCACTGCGCCACCAGGGAAACCCTAGTTCACCATTCTTTAAACTGCTTTGTCTGAAATATTTCAAAATATGTTGTCAAGTTGAGAGAGTGTGTCCTTGAGGAGAAGTCCAGAGTTCCGCTCTCACCTCGACCCCCAGCTGCAGGAGGCGAGAGGGTCACGCCCTCAGAGATGGAGAATGAAGCTGGTGGGGAGGTCATGGGTAGCTCTGGATTCCGGCGGGTCGGCCCTGCAGCCCTGCCCCTCAGTCACCACCTGCACAACGGGCATTCCCACTGCCTAGTTTTCCTATTGTATTCGGTTAAACCATCAGAAAGTCTGTCCATTGCTGAGAGACTCATTTGGGCTAACATGCATCCTGCTTGTTTGTTCTTAAAAGGTAAATATCTGCAGGAGGAACATTGGTCAATTGTAGAAGGTATGAATTAGCTCAGAATTTGCTTCTGCAACAAACAGCTGGGCCAGAATCTCCCCAGGTTAGATTTGGAGGTGGAGGTGCTGCTGAGAAAGGAGGGCTGGACACTTTGGAGTCTGGAGCAGTGTGTGGTGGTGACCTTAAGCCTAGAGGCTTCCACTCTCCAGGTGGGAGCTTGGAGGAGGTGGAGGGTGCTGGGGCCCTGGGGAAAGAGGTGTCAGATGGGAAGACAGATGAAAGGAAGGAGAGAGGTGCGTGCTCCCTGCTCCTGGGCTAAGTCGGCAGGCGCAGGCCAGCCAGGGGCCCCAGCCACCATCAAGGGCCTGTGCTATCCAGAGCTGCGTAGACCGCTCCACTTTCAGAAGAAGAGAATTCGTGGCTAGGCTGGGGACCACCTCTGTTCCATTTTGAAATATTTTCCTTGGCTCCCAGGAAGGATTGTTAGAGGCTTCCTGAGGTTTTGACAAACTCTCTGTATTTTTCAAATGCTTAAATATCTGTTCAGCTGACATCTTAATCAGTATGACTGTCAGAACATCACTTGAATTTCTGACAGGTGACACCCAAAAAAGCAAAAGCAGGTTTATTTGTAGGTAACCAGCTCGGCTGCTGCTGGGCTACATTGTAATTTCTCCTCGTATTAACTTCTGATCAGATTCCTGAGTCAGAAGCATAGAGGAGAAGGAAACTCGGGGAGCGTAGAACCCAAGTTCCTGGGTGCCCTGGAAAAGTAGTGTCATGCTGAGGACTCCACACACAGGCCTCAGTCCCTCTTGTCCTCTTCTGGCCGGGCTTTTGCCCACAGACTGAAGAGCCTGTGGGCCGAGGGCTCCTGCCATTCTACGTACCTGCGACCCCAGAATTCCCTGTGCAGGTGGCCACAAGCCCACTCCCAGGGCTGCATGAACTTCATCTCAGGCCTATCCTCCTGGGCACCCCAGGCCAGAGGGGCATTTGTTTGTGGAGGGTATGGATGGAATGTGGGTGGGCAGGATGGGGTGACCACGTAGGGGTGTGTGTGGTCATGTGTGGCGTTGGGTGTGGGCAGATAAGGGAGACAGGCTGTGGCTTGGGCTGGAAGCCACAAATCCTAGAATTTTTCAATTTACACCTGGCCTTGCACATTGTGAAGAAGGTATGTCAAGCTAAGGGGATAAAAACTATTTTATTTAATAGCTCTTAACTTGACTGGTAACTTTTAAATATCTAGACATAGGGTACATAGCCCTCAGCCTCTTGTTCCAGGCTCCATAAATGTTAGGGGCAAACTGTCGCTTGGCACCTTGAATAACGGGAGTGGAGAAAAGGCAATTGGAAATGGCAGGGCCCGCACACATTCCTGGATGTCAGATTCGGGCAGTTCTTTGCATCCCAGGCGGTGGCGGCTGAATTGTCAGACCTTCTAGAAAGTGTCCCCAAAGCCACGGGGGACTTTGTCTCCTGTTCAGGCTGAGAGCAAGCACTGCAGTCACGGCTCCTAGGAATCCTTTCCCGGCAGGGGTCGGCCCCGTGGGGTATTCCCAGAGCACAGCTGGTCACCTGCTGTGTCTGCAGAGCTGACTGGGAGGGGTGAGTTCCTGAGCCCTGGCTGAAGTCAGGTCCTAGCCACTCAAGGCCAGTCCAGGTGGCCTGTGGCCCTTCATGTCTTTCTGTCCCCACCCCTCAGCCCACTCACAGCCAGAGAAGACAGATGGGACAGTGGCATGAGGTGGGCGTGGAGGGTGGGCATCTGCTTCCTTTCTGTCTTCTGATTTCACTCCTTGCTTCAAACCCCACCCACATCCTGATTTCAGTCAAAGGCCATTTTTCAGGCAAACATTTCTCATGTAAAATGACGGCGGAGACCCTGTACCTCTTGGCCCCCTCGTGTCGTGTATTCCTTCCAGCTCTCTCCGGGATCTTACGACCGCCTGCCGTATTTGGAGCATAAATTCTGATGTTCCCACAGAGTCCTCTGCCATCCTGTCTCATCAGTTTGCTGCCACTGAGGCTCTGAACTTGACAGCCACACGGACAGAGGAGACACTGCAACATCCCCGCGAGGTGCGAGCGCATTTCCGTGTTGGAGTCTCATTTGGAAAGAAGCCAGATCGGCTCAGGTCGCAAACAAGAACATCATTTCCCTGTAGGAGCACGTCTTAGGACAGGAAGTGACCTCAGAGGCCCCCCACCAACCCCTGGCCCCTGAGTCCGCTCCCCTCAGCCCTCTGATGCCCAGGAAGTGGAGTCCTGCTGTCACGTCCTCGCTCTGCTTGTGGTCCTGCTGGTGACTTAGGACCGAAAGTTCGTGAGGGAGAGAAAGGTCCAATGTGCCCCCTCCCACCAGGACCGTGGTGACTCCCCATCACTCACCGAGTCATCCTGGGGAGCAGCCCTGTCCCCCAGCCCTGTCTCCTGTGGGGCCTCCTCAGCCATGGGGCCCAGTGGTGTCTGCGCCTGTCTCTGCAGCTTCCTTTGGACTTAACCACTGCCGGCCAGGGCCAACGTTCTCTGTCTCCCAGAGCTAGGCAACCTCTGGTCTGGCTCCCAGCATTCCTCTCTGGCCAGCCCTGCCACAAACACGGGCTGTGTGCTCTGCCCGCTGCCGAGATAACACACAGACACACTCTGGCTAAAGGTACATCAGATAATGGCATCCACGGCCAAACCCCAGGCCCGCCACTGGGAAGGCCTGAGGAGGGGCTCCAGGGCCAGGTGAGGGGCAGGCGGGACCGTCTGCCTCTGGCTCCTCGGCTGAAGCCGCCCCAGGGAGGGTCAGGCGAGAGAATTCCCCTGTCTCTGCGGCCCGTTGGCCATGAGTGAACTCCACTTTTTGACCCCTGCGGGGTCCTCGGAACTCCAGGTAAACAGAAGCTCTCAATGCTCCCTAGAGGAGGTTCCTGCAGCTGCTTCTAAGCCTCGACACAGCCTGGGCATTCTCCATGCCTCCTACAGTGTCAGGTAAGGCCAGTGCCTCTTTCATCTGCTGGGAGCTTTGAGCTGTGGTCAGGGACAGGCATGGCCTGAGGTGAGTGGGCCTCCCTGCCCTCTGCTGGCTTTCCTCACTAAGGGGGGGCATGCATGGAGGCTTGGGCTCCTTCTCTAGTGGGTGGAGGTAGAGAGAGGAGAGGGGAAGGGCTGCCAGAGGGAAGTGAGGGGCCATGGTGAACAGCCCCTCTGTCCACAGCAGGACTGGAAGCTATGACAAACGACAGATGCAGCAGCTGTGCTCTGCCCCCTTCCCCTGCTTTATGCCCCTTCCCCCCGTGTCTCCCTTGTTGATGGCCTTCCCTACTTGGATGGCGAGCGCTTGGGGAACGGGGGTGCTGGGAGCATGAGGTGTAATGAAACCGGGTGAAGGAACGCAGCGTCAACCGAAGGAATTAACAGTGTCCTGTTTGCCATCTGCCAGCCAGCCAGAGAGAGCTGGTGTTCAAAGCAGCTGCTAGACAGGTGCTTTATAGAGATGATCTTCTGTCACTACCTGCCAGGGTCTACAGAGGAGGACACGGAGGCTAAAACACACTTAGGAGCCTGTCCAGAGACAACTTGGGCTGGGCAGAGCTGGGATCGGTGCTGGGGGACAAGGGGCTGGACCCTTCCAGAACCCCATGCTGCCTTTCCCTCACGGGGTTTCCCTTAAAGCCAGCGCGTGGGGCCCTGGTGGGACATCGCGTCTCGTCGACAGAAGTGGACCAGGCAGATCCTCAAGGATGTCTCCTTGTACGTCGAGAGTGGGCAGATCATGTGCATCTTGGGGAGCTCAGGTAAGCTGGGGGGGTCCCCTAAATCCTCCACGAGGACTCGAAAGAGTCTGTGGCTTGATTTGAACACCACATTGAGGAAACAGGTTCACGTTGTACCAAGGAGGCCACAGGTCTGATATTAGAATGAAATCTGATGGCCTGTGTGACTGTGAATAGAACCTGGTGCTAACGTGTAATCTTTAGGAAGATCCTTGAAAAAAATGAAGTCCTGCCGAACATGTAAGTTAATTCATATTTCAGTTTGGAAAGCACCTAACACAGTGCCTGGCATATAGGGGTGCTCAGTAAACACAATTTTCCTGCCTGGAGATGG